>NC_080021.1:110451000-110754031 GCF_030020395.1 Manis pentadactyla | reverse complement strand
ATTTATAGTTTTTTGAGGAAACTCCATATTGCTTTCCACAATGCTAGTTTACATTCCCACCAGCAATGTAGAAGGGTTCCCCTTTCTCTGCATCCTCACCAGCATTTGTTCCTAGTCTTTTCTATGTTGGCCATCCTAACTGTTGTGAGGTGATAGCTCATTGTGGTTTTAATTTGTATTTCCCTGATAATTAACGATGTGGAGCATCTTTTCATGTACCTGTTGGCCATCTGAATATCTTCTTGGAGACATGTCTGTTCATATCCTCCGCTCATTTTTTAATAGGGTTATTTGCTTTTTGGGTGTTGAGGCGTGTGACTTCTTTATGTGTTTTGGATGTTAACCCCTTGTCGGATATGTCATTTACAAATATATTCTCCCATACTGTAGGATGCCTTCTTGTTCTGCTAATGGTGTCCTTTGCTGTACAGAGGCTTTTTAGCTTGATGTAGTCCCATTTGTTTAATTTTTATTTTGTTTCCCTTGCCTGAGGAGATGCATTCAGGAAAAAGTTGTTTATATTCAAGATATTTTTGCCTATGTTTTCTTCTAAGAGTTTTATGGTTTCATAAGTTACATTCAGGTCCTTGATCCATTTTGAGTTTACTTTTGTGTATGGGGTTAGACAATAATCCAGTTTCATTCTCTTGGATGTAGTTGTCCAGTTTTGCCAACACTTGTTGAAGAGGCTATCATTTCCTCACTGTATATCCATGGCTCCTTTATCATATATTAATTGACCGTATACGCTTGGGTTTATATCTGGACTCTCTAGTCTGTTCCATTGGTCGATGGGTCTGTTCTTGTGCCAGCACCAAATTGTCTTGGTTAATTACTGTGGCTTTGTAGTAGAGCTTGAAGTCGGGGAACCTAATCCCCCCCCCTTTATTCTTCCTTCTCAGGATTGCTTTGGCTGCTTGGGGTCTTTTGTGGTTCCATATGAATTTAGAACTATTTGCTCTAGTTCGTTGTAGAATGCTGTTGGTATTTTGATAGGGATTGCATTGAATCTGTAGATTGCTTTAGGCAGGATGGCCATTTTAACAATTAATTCTTCCTATCCATGAGCACAGGATGTGTTTCCAATGATCAGTATCTTCTTTAATTGCCCTCATGAGTGTCTTGTAGTTTTCAGGGAATAGGTCTTTCACCTCCTTGGTTAGGTTTATTCCTAGGTATTTCATTCTTTTTGATGCAATTGTGAATGGAATTGTTTTCCTGATTTTTCTTTCTGCTAGTTCATCGTTAATGTAAAGGAATGCAACAGATTTCTGTGTTTTAATTTTATATCCTGCAACTTTCCTGAATTCAGATATTAGATCTAGTAGTTTTGGGGTGGATTCTTTAGGGTTTTTATTTACAATATCATGTCATCTGCAAACAGGAGCACTTTCACTTCTTCCTTGCCAATCTGCATACCTTTTATTTCTTTGTGTTGTCTGATTGCCATGACTAGGACCTCCAGAACTATGTTGAATAAAAGTGGTCAGAGTGGGCATCCTTGTGTTGTTCCTGATCTTAGAGAAATAGCTTTCAGCTTTTTGCTGCTAAATATGATATTGGCTGTCGTTTTGTCATATATGGTCTTTATTATGTTGAAGTACTTGCCCTCTATACCCATTTTGTTGAGAGTTTTTATCATGAATGGATGTTGAATTTTGTCAAATGCTTTTTCAGCATCTATGGAGATGATCATGTGGTTTTTGTCCTTCTTTTTGTTGATGTGGTAGATAATGTTGATTGATTTTCAATGTTGTACCACCCTTTCATCCCTGTAATAAATACTACTTGATCATGATGTATGATCTTTTTGATGTATTTTTGACTTCGGTTTGCTAATATTTTGTTGAGCATTTTTGCATCTATGTTCATCAGGGATATTGGTCTGTAATTTTCTTTTTTTTGTAGTGTCTTTGCTTGGTTTTGGTATTAGAGTGATGTTGGCCTCATGGAATGAGTTTGGGAGTATTCCCTCCTTTCAATTTTTTGGAAAACATTAAGGAGGATGGGTATTAGCTCTTCACTAAATGTTTGATAAAATTCAGTGGTGAAGCCATCTGGTCCAGGCATTTTGTTCTTAGGTAGTCTTTTGATTACCAGTTCAATTTCATTGCTGGTAATTGGTCTGTTCAGATTTTGTTTCTTCCTGGGTCAGTCTTGGGAGGTTATATTTTTCCAGAAAGTTGTCCATTTCTTCTAGGTTTGTTAGCATACAATTTTTCATAATATTCTTTCTCTCATAATCTTTGTATTTCTGCGGTGTCTTTGGTGATTTTTCCTTTCTCATTTCTGATTCTGTTTATGTGTGTAGACTCTTTTTTTCTTGATAAATCTGGCTAAGGGTTTATCTATTTTGTTTATTTTCTCAAAGAACCAGCTCTTGCTTTCATTGATTTCTTTCTGTTGTTTTATTCTTCTTGATTTTATTTATTTCTGCTCTAATCTTTATTATGTCCCTCCTTCTACTGACTTTTGGCCTCATTTCTTCTTTTTCTAGTTTCATTAATTGTGAGTTTAGACTGTTCATATGGGTTTGTTCCTTTTTCCTTAGATAGGCCTGTATTGTAATATATGCTGACTTCCCTCTTAGCATGGCCTTCACTGCATCCCACAGATTTTTGCAGTGTTGAATCATTGTTGTCATTTGTCTCCATATATTGCTTGATTTCTGTTTTTATTTGGTCATTGATCCATTGATTATTTATGAGCATGTTATTAAGCCTCCATGTGTTTGTGGTCTTTTTTGTTTTCTTTGTATAATTTATTTCTAGTTTCATACCTTTGTGGTCTAAGAAGCTGGTTGGTACAGTTTCAAGCTTTCTGAATTCACTGAGGCTCTTTTTGTAGCCTAGATGATCTATTTTTCAAAATGTTCCATGTGCACTTGAGAAGCATGTGTATCTTGTTTTGGATGGAGTGTTCTGTAGATGTCTGTTAGGTTCATCTGTTCTAATACGTTGTTCAGTGCCTCTGTCTCCTTACTTATTTTCTGTCTGGTTGATCTGTCCTTTGGAGTGAGTGGTGTGTTGAAGTCTTGTAAAATGAATGCATTAACATTCTGTTTTCCCCTTTAATTCTGTTAGTATTTGTTTCACATATGTAGGTGATCCTGTGTTGGGTGCATAGATATTTATAATAGTTATATCTTCTTGTTGGATTGACCCCTTTATCATTATGTAATGTCCTTTTTTGCCTCTTGTGACTTTCTTTGTTTTGAAGTCTATTTTGTGTGATACAAGTACTGCAACTCGTGCTTTTTTTTCTCCCTATTAGTTGCATAAAATATCTTTTTCCATCCCTTTACATTCGGTCTGTGTATGTCTTTGGGTTTGAAGTGAGTCTCTTGTAGACAGCATATACATAGGTCTTGTTTTTTTATCCAGTGATGCTGTGTCTTTTGATTGGGGCAGTCAGACCATTTACATTTAGGATGATTATTGATAGGTATGTTGCAGGCTTTAGATCCATGGTTACCAAAGGTTCAAGGATAATTTCCTTACTATCTAACAGTCTAATTTAACTCACTTACCTCACTTAATGTGCTATTACAAACACAACCTAAAGGTTTTTTTTCCTCCTCCTTTTTCTTCCTCCTCCATTCTTTATATATTAAGTATCATATTCTGTACTCTTTGTCTATCCCTTGATTGACTTTGGTGTAGTTGATTTGATTTTGCATCTGCTTAGTAAGTAATTATTCTACTTTCTTTACTGTGGTTTTATTTCCCCTGGCGGTAGCTATTTCCCTTAGTAACACTTCCATCTATAGCAGTCCCTCCAAAATACACTATAGAGGTGATTTATGGGTGGTAAATTCTTTCAGCTTTTGTTTATATGGAAATTGTTTAATCTCTCCTTCAAATTTAAATGATAGTCTTGTTGGGTAGCGTATTCTTGGTTGTAGGCCCTTCTGTTTCATTGCATTGAATATATCATTACCACTCTCTTCTGGCCTGTAAGGTTTCTGCTAAGAAGTCTGACGATAGCCTGATGGGTTTTCCTTTGTATGTGATCTTTTTTCTCTCTCTACAGCTGCTTTTAAAAATCTGTCCTTACCCTTGATCTTTGCCATTTTTATTATTATATGTCTTGGTGCTGTCTTCCTTGGGTCCCTTGTGTTGGGAGATCTGTGCACTTCAATGGACTGAGGGACTATCTCCTTCCCCAGATTGGGGAAGTTTTCAGCAATTAGCTCCTCAAAGACACCTTCTATCCCTTTTCCTCTGTCCTCTTCTTCTGGTACCCCTATAACGCAAATATTGTTCTGTTTGGGTTGGTCACACGGTTCTCTCAATATTTTTTCATTCTTAGAGATCCTTTTTTCTCTCTGTGCATCAGCTTCTTTGTATTCCTCTTCTGTAGTTTCTAATCCATTTACTGTCTCTTGTACTTCATCTAATCTGTTTTTAAATCCCTCCATTGTATGTTTCATTTCAGATATGGAATTTCTTTATGATTGAATCTCCATCCTAAATTTGTCCCTTAGTTCTTGAATATTTTTCTGTACCTCCATGAGCATGTTTATGATTTTTATTTTGAACTCTCAGGAAGATTGGTGAGTTCAGTCTCATTTGGGCCTTTTTCTGGTGTTTGTGAGATTGTGACCTGAACTCAGTTACTCTGACAATTCGTATTTGTATGTGGCACCCTGTAGTGCCCAGAAGCTCTAGTCTCTGGAGCTGCTCAGCCGCTGGAGTGAGTTTGGGGGTCACAGGGTAGCGGTGCTGGTGCCTGGGGTGAGGAAAGAGCTCTTCCTGCTTCCCAGTTGCAGTGCCTTTCTCCACTGTGAGAACTAGTGGGTCGAGCACACAGGTGTAAGCCCCTCTGATCTGTGTTTGTAGCTGCCGTAGGTGGGCCTCCCTCTGGCTGGCCTGACACCAGGGCAGGGACTGCTGGTTTGCGAGCCAGTGCTGGCAGACCAGGAAGAAAGCGCAGCAGGCTGTGTATCACAGTGGGGGGCCTCGGAGCTGAGTAGTCAGCCAGGGGGATGGAGCACCTTCAGCTCCTGAAAGTTCCTAACCTGCTGGGCAGAGTGCTCTCAGACAGCCTTGTCCACTTATCCCTTCTCCTGCTGACTAAGCTCCATGCAAACCCCACCCCTTCAGCAGCCCTCTCACTGTTAGGAAGCCTCTCAGACCATCTGCCTTTCCTTTGTCCCACAGTAGCTGGATGTGACCCTGTCCTCCACAGACGTCTGGATTCTCAGTCTCTCCAAGTGTTCTGCCTGTCTTAGCTTTTCAGCCCCACTAATCTCCAGAGCACCATGCAATGTATGTTAGGGCTCCCAAAGCAGATCTCCAGGGCTGGGTGTTCAGCAGTCCAGGGTTCCACCCACTGCCTGCTCTGTTTCTCTTCCTCCCGCCGATGAGCTGGGGTGGACGAAGGGCTTGGGTCCTGCCAGATCACGGCTTTGGTTTGTTCCCCTGTTCGTGAGGTCTGCTCTTTTCCCTAGGTGCATTCAGTCTCATGCAGTCTTCTTTCCTGTTGCTCTTTTAGGATTAGTTGTATTAACTATATTTTCATGTTATATGTGGTTTTGGGAGGAGTTCGCTGTCTCACCTCTCGCGCTGTCATCTTTAGTCTCTATCTCAATGGTAAAGTTAGTTTTAAGTTTGTAAGTGAGGATTCAGTTTAAAATTTGTTCAACAGCTGTTTCTTGTAGTTAGTCATTGAGATGTACAGGGGTACACAAAGTTGAGTAAAATCTATTTCTCACCCTTAAAGAGCTTATAATCTAGTAGGGGAAGAAGATGAGTATAGGGCAGTTTTTCTCATGAGAAATTTTGTTTGATCCTGTTGTTACAGCAAATGCTTAAATTCTCATTTCTACTTGATTGTTTTTAGATAAGGAATCAGTAGGCTTCTCAAGTAATTGCTATCACTTAATATCACAGGGTTTCTTAAATTCAAGTACAAAAGGCCTTACACTTAGGCAAAGCTCTTGAATCATTAGATGACATCAACAAAAAGCAAACTTTGCCACATTATCATAGCAAGGTTTTCAGTGGCTTCCCTTATCTTTCTTAACATTAGATTTTGGTTTAACAAATGCAGAAATATTTCAAATATTTCTTCGATTTCACATCCTTGATGAGTAGGAAGAAGTATTGCAATAGCTTTCGATTGCCTTCATATTAAAGTCCTACCATGGAGAGTTTTGTTTTTGTTTTTACTTTTGATTTTATTTTCAATTGGTACCAGTGAGCATCCATAAAGCTGTCTTTCACTTTCCAAGGTATAACTGGTCCCTGCTTCTTGTCATTGAACATTTCAGTCAGGCAGCAATGGCTTAACCATGGCCAAAAGTGTGCTTCCCACCCCTGAGGGACATAGATACATTCCAGTCCTTTGGCGTCTCCTAAGGTACATGTGATAACATATAACAAAAGGGGGGGAATAAAGAGAGCATGGGAAAAAGATCATTATTAATGAGACAGTTTTTATTTTCCTCTGCTAGAGTTTAAAAAATTCATGATTTCCGTAGAACTTCATGGTACATTCCCTTGATTTTAACTTGAATAGGTTTAGAGAGAGAAAATTTAATTACCAGTAATTGACTTATTCAATTGACAAGCATGAATTTGGAGTCATCTAAATCATATTTCTCCTTCACAAGTATGCATCTGAGAGTTGATTCATAAATCATGTCTTCCAAAGGCAAGCATATGACCCGTTAGCTTTCAGGATCAAAGAGGCAAATACATCTGAAGGCAGAAGTTGACTTTTGGAGTTAATGTAAGAAAGACACTAATGAGAAAATATTAAAGAAACTAATGCACTAGTTAAGATCAGTATCACTCACCTCATAATAAGATGTGCACCCTAATACCTCATGCCTTACCTCGGAGAGACCACAGTCCTGTGTTATTCTGAGGAATGTATTTGTAGTGCTCGGGCAGGGACTAGTTTAAGTGTCCAACTGCAGTCTATTTTTTCTTAATGAAACTGTCAGCCTCAAATGATTCAGAAAAAAGATGACTGAAATTGGATCTTTTGTAACAGCTAAAAAAACAGTCCTCTTTCTAACCTTCTAGAAGTTTCCAGGTTTAAAGTCCAGTGAGAACTGCCTGGATTGAAGCTGGTGTATTGCATCCTTAATTCATGTTCATGGCATATGGAGACTAAGAAGTTAATGTCAGTTTATCTAATTAGAAATTAAGATTCTCTGTCATCTAATTCCCTGCATGTTTTTTTTTTTTTGGTTATCTATTTTTATAGTTGGTAGAATATACAGAATGTAGTGGGAGGAGGTAAAGAAAGGAGAGAATAGAATTATTTTTGCAGAACTCATGTGATGGCAAGTGCTCTTTTTCCTAAAATAATGAAAACAGTAGCATTTTTATTCTTTTGACAGTTTGTGAATTAGGAGTATTTGGGGATAGGAGATAGATATTAATTAGCATGACATGTTTTTGAAAATTAATGAATTATGAAATGGTGACTTTTTTTAAACCAGATTTTAAAAAGTGCTTGTTAATTTTATTATTTTCAAAACACTTTAGGACATTTACTTGTGAGTATATATGCATCTAAGTAAAGGGTTAAAAGTATCCTATTTTTCAGCCCTGAAAAAGAAATTAACTGAACTAATGATTATTTTTAAGCCACACCCCTGTGCTTTACATCAAAATGTAAATTATTATCTGTATGAAAAAGTGATTTTCTGCAGTTCAGTGTGATGGAAGTGTAAGTACGATAAAACCTAAACTGAAACCTAAGTTGAGCTTATTCTCAACTTTCAGAAACATTTTCAGTGACAAAAGAAAATTATGTAAGAAATGCAGTCCAGTATGCCTTAGAAAAAATATCATCTTGTTCTGAATAAAATAACTTTGGACTATTGTTTGCTAAACAGTTATTTCTTTTTTAGACAAAACTTGAGCTGCCTATTGGCTTTCATTTTTTAGAAAAATGCATCACACATGCTTGAAATAGTCTTTTAGGCTAAAGAATGTAACTTGGGAGAAAAACATGACTAATTCAG
Source organism: Manis pentadactyla (assembly GCF_030020395.1). Lineage (NCBI taxonomy): Eukaryota > Metazoa > Chordata > Mammalia > Pholidota > Manidae > Manis > Manis pentadactyla. The sequence continues at coordinate 110,746,047 of NC_080021.1, read as the reverse complement.
CATATCAGATAGAAAAGCTGTGAGCTCAGAAGCACCTTATTCTCAAGTTTTTGAACAGAATGTATTTTAGAAATGAGGGGAGGAGAAATTAACCTAGAAGACTGAGATTTAGATACCAAAAGTACTGTTAATCCTTTTCAGTCATGTGATGCAAATTTTCATCAAACTTTCAAGGTTTTCGCAGATTCCTTGCATGCTACCTCTCCTGCTTGTGGTTACAGAGTGCAGCCTCTCACAAGCCTGGACGGCCACTCAGCCGGACCTCTGCTTCCTTCTAAACTGCTGGGCCTGAGCAGTGGCTGCAGTGCCATCCCCTTCCATGGGGCATCCCCTTCAGGGCCCAAGGGTCCAGTGTCAGAAATGTGTATGATAAGGGCACAAGCAGAGAGCTTAGCAGTACAGAATCTAACTCTACCTTGTCCTCCAAGATCTAGGGCAGGCTGTTTATCCCCTCTGCTGAATTATGAGACTTTATTTCTGACTTTCAGTGAGAATAATCCTACCTCATTATTATGAAGGAAAAATCAGGTGTATGTGAACATTTTTCTGACAGTTTTAAAAATGTGACGTTGCTTTGGCTAAGTGTGGATGTCATGTGTATGCTGCCTCTGGCCAGCAAGAATGTAATGGGATCACATTTCTTTCTCAGTAGTGCTTTTAGTAAATGCTCAGGGCAGGCTGAGCCTGCTGGTCTGGGTGTGTGTGGTGAAAGGTGGACAAAAGGAGGAGAGGATTGTGCCAGAAATATCGGGGAACTTTTTATTCTCCAAAAAAACACAGCCAAATAATCCTGTTACCCACAGGATGGGTAAAGATGTTGTTTTGAAAAATCTCCCATAGAACAATAGACCGCAGATACTCTTGTTCATGCATCATGTGTGTGAAATCTTAAGGATGTTAACACATGTACTTATTTATACCTTAGATTCATGTGCAAATATTAATGTATCATACATTTTACAGCTTATCTAAAAACTAAAGAGGGTAGGACTAAACTTAAGTAATTTTAATAGTGTGAAAAATCTTTGCCCTCATTAAAAATAATTTTTTAGTGAGAGCAGTACAATTAATTTGTGTACTTTTTTAACATTTTGTTTTGATAATTGATTTTTTAAAGCCTGCATCTAAATCTGAGGTTCTGTGTATTTTGATTCTTGGTTTTAATAGCTTTCATTGCTGAAAAATGTACTCGCAAGGATTTATAAATACAAATGGAAGGAGTGTATCACTGGCCAGTTTTAGTAAATTGCTGGACTCCTTGTTTCAGCCCGTCCTACCAGTTTTAGTTGACAAAGGTTTTAATTGACTTCCAGATGTTAAATTTCCTTTTTCTTAAAAACTTCAAAACATATTAGAGGTATTATGTTCTTAAAGTTTTAACAAATGGGCTGAAACTCTCTGGCAGGATTTCGAATAGGCAAGAATAGTCAATTTCCAAGTTTTTGAGTGTGCTGATCTAATGGTTTTCATAGGTGACACAGTTACATTGTTTTTGGCAACAAGATCACAAAACGGTGAAAACATTCCCAAACATCTGTTTTTAGAATCCTCTCTTTTCAAAGCATCAGTTTCTCTTGAAAAGCAGTTATTTTCTTACTCCATGTTGAGTCTCACTTTTACTTTGAAAGGAAGCTTAAAGTATGTTTATTTCTTTGCTGCTAGGAAGCACACTCCTGACAGGCACCTCTGACACCCGCAAAGGTCCACAAATTGGGGGGCACTCTTCTTTTTGTAAAGGAACAGTTTGAGATTCATCCTGAAATTCCACGTCTTCTTAAAGTACTTGGGCTCCACTTCCCTCTCAACCACACACAGGAGTTCTTTGACTATATGGAATAACTTAGCAAATACCAGAAGCAGAAAATTTCTTAGAAATATCCTCACTTTGATCCAACTGGAGCATATCTCCTAGGCTGTGCAATTTATTCTAATCCTTCAGTCTTCAAGTATTGGCCATTATTTTCTTTGTATTTGCTAACAGTGTTTGCTGACAAGGAATGTATTTGAATTTGGCACCATAGTGGTTTTCATGTACTTTTGGCCTTTTTTTCCCCCACCTTGGTAGGAACAAAGAGTGGAATGTGGCTTTTAGTGTCTTGCTATTAAAGGAACCTAGAAAAAAGCTTCTGTATATTAATCATTAAATTAGTAAACTTTTTTGGAGTACTTAATTTGGTAGTTTTGTGTTACATGAGTTCGACATGACTGGAAAAACTATAGATGTTTGTGTTCAGTTTGAGTGCTTAGCTTCTGAGTGACTTGCCCTTTCTGATTGCCCTACACTGTCTTCAGCTAATATCGCAAAGGCACGATGTATGCTTAGGGAAGTACACATCTATCACTTAACCAAAGTGGATGGGAGTGCACATCTTCAGTAGTTTTCTCAATAATCCCAATTGTTTAGGGCTATTCTTGTCATATCCAATTAAATCTTCAACGCTTTGATCTCATAAAGCGTTGGAGAGATGCTCAGCCCTTTGTTAGCTCTGCCGTATTCTTGTTAACTGGTGCTTGTGTTTTCTGTATTAGCTTTAGTTCGTTTCTTTTCAGGCGTCCTTTTAAGCACGTGTTTGTTTTGTGAGGGGTAATTAACTTTGTTAAAACTAGGCGGTAGGCTGTATAAGTCCCCGCTGCCGGGCCCGCGCAAACTGCAATCCATCATCGTGGGTTCCAGGGCATATCCCACTGTCAGCCCCTCCTGTTGTGGGGTTCCCACTTTTTCTTCAGGTTGTCTTCCTTACAGCAGACAGCTCATGAATGATGAGGCCATATGTAGAATACATTTTGCAAGGGTTCCTTTTCTTAAATATAAAATAAATAGAAATTCTACCTCCTTGCTGGGTAGCACACACCCTCTGGTTGGGGTCCATTGAGTTAGGGTTGTATGCTGTGCAGCTGAGTGAGATGGTTCATGAATGCTGTGTTTTTCTCTCCATTGTTATTATGAAAATAATGTGTAAAGACTTTACCCCCCCACCCCAGATCTGCTCCTCCAGCTTTTATGTGCTTTCTGTAAGTTTAATATTCAAATATATGAATATGTAACCCTTTTCAAAAACACAAATGGGCGCATAGTAAAAATATCTTGCTTTTTTCTCTTCATACAATTTCTTACTTTCCATGTTAGCATTCAGATATACATAACAATAACCCTGGTATTTTAATCTCTGTGTCTCTAGGTAATACACTTATATTTTGTTTATGAGTTTCTCAGTTGTAGATCTTACCTGTTGACCTTTGGCCATGGTAGATGATGCTCATAGCTCTCCCATGCCTTTTATTTTCTCCTCTCATCCTCATTGGTTAAAAATATACACAACTTTTGGTTGAAATAATAGTATTTACCTCATGATGTCTCAGTTATTTTGCGTACTTTGTAAATAGTACTCAATAGTGTGTTATTCAGTAGTGTGATGTTAAATGTCACTGAAAAAATTACAGATTTATTTCAGCCTTTCTTCTCATGTTAGAGGCTTTCATCGCACATCTGGTGGTTCATTGCTCTCCATTCAAATTTCAAATTGAAACACTAGAAAACAGATCCCAAGTTCTGGGTACACGAGTGACAATGCTTGCTGTTTGGGGGGCTTTTCAGGGGAAGGTGGTTGGGAACAGACCAGCCTTTCTATCCACTGGTGGAGTTTCTTCTGCCAAGAGGAGTCGTACAGTTCCCTCAGGAGTGGCCACGGCTGCAAGTGTGATAGCTGCTGAGCCAAGTGTGGCGGCTGGGCCCCAGGGGTGAGCATGGAGATTTCCACTCATCCTCTGCCCAGCCTGCACTGCTCTGTGCCTGGTGTTCTCAGTTCTGAGGCCTCATGGGTGCCCTTCTCCAAGGAGTCAATCCCCTGCCTGCCGTGGGGTGCAGTGGTTGGCAACAGACACCACACTTTCTGCTGCCTGACCTCTGGCGCCTGGCCTCTCTGTCTGGGAGGACAAAGTGGCCACAGGCGTTTTAGGCAGCAGCTTTCTCTCCTTTTTTATTAGCCACCCTCTGTTGTCTTTTAAAAATTCTTTGAAATTTCTTCTCTTCTGTTGTCTGCTCTCCAGTTTTCTTTGTCACAGTTGTTTTTTCCATCTCTAACTTCCTTTATTATCATTTTAGCAGGGTTTCTGGAAGGGAAGGAGATAAAAATGCACGGGCAATTCATCACCTAAGACGGGAATCCGGGAAAGCTATATAAACTGTGTAATGGTAACCTTCCTCATATTGTTCTTCCTGCTGCAGTAAAACAAGCTGCCCTCTTTTCTGTTCACGGAAAGAAAAACAAAAGTCCAACCCTGACAGAATCAGGAATTGAGTGCTTCCCTTTTGGAATCTTATTATAGGTTCCAACTATGAAGTCTGCTGTAGAAATCCCATCTATTTAAAAAAAATGCTGAACTATACATGCCCATCCCCTTCTCTGTCGTTCTGTTGGGTTCATTGATCATGTGTGTATGACTGGTTTTGGAAATGCCTGGCTGTCTCTCTCATTGCTTACTTTATCAGCTGATGTGGTCCTCTCTGGGTGTGCTGCGGGACCCATCTCACAGAGCAAACTCATCTCTCCCCGAGGCGGGTGAGAGCTAGGGCCTTATGCCGAAATTGCATCAGCATTGCATCTTCCAATGCCTTGTGGGAACTTCTCTTTCCCAGTCCACTTAGGGGACATGCTTTTAGGGTGCCCTCAGTGCAGGATGAATATTTAGAAAGATACCAGGAAATAGTAAATTATTTTGGCATGTGAGATACCTGACTATAAAAAATAAAAACGTTCATTGGAAACTTTCAAGGTCAGTTTCTTGGATTGCTGTGTCATTGCTAGTATTCATGCTCCTGGATAAGTGAAGTTCTGATTGGTGTCACCGCCGCTAAGTATTTGAACATTGTGTTTCGATGTCTTCAACCTCAAGTGGCAGAGACCTAATTTCCACCAACTTAAAGAGTTGACTGATTTGTGAGTCTGGGATGGGCTGGCCTTCAGATCCACTGGGTCCAGGGATTCAGATAATGTCATCTCCATATGGTTCTTGTGTCTCTCATCCCACTTTCCTGTGTGTCAGCCTTGATGCCCTTCTGGAGACAGGTTGAGTGGCAGCTGCAGGCATATCGGCTCAGTGTAGCATCCCAGTCATGTCTGGATGTCAATTTCAGTGAAGGACCAAGATCATGCAGTGTCCTTGATTATAATATTGGAGCTGTGTCCTCTCTTCTGCCTTTGTCCCTGCCCCCTACACACAAATAAACAAACACTTCATGAGGTCATCTGTTTCTTGTATGAATTAAGAGAAGCTCGGTGGAAAGTTGTGATTCATTTTTATTTTTGGGGACTGTTTCCCTCTAGCACGTACTGGAGCCCATTGGTGGTGGCTGAACCCCTGGAATGAGCAAAGTCATCTAGACTGAAGCCTATGGGGAGTTGTGGGACCAGTGCCCAGCTAGAGTTTGCATGCCCATTGGTACTCAGCGCTAGATGAGTGATGCGGGGCAGCATGCCAGAGCTCCCCGCTTTCAAAGAAGCCAGAAATCCAAATCTGTATGTAAATTACCTTGAGTCTGAAAATAATTGGTAATTAATTCCAGCATTTTCTAAATTACTATCTAGGCCAACCGACATATCATTTGCAGTCTCTTATCTTCTCAAATGTATTTTTAAAAGTATAAAGCGAGGTCGAGAGAGCTGAAGCAATTTGCTCACTTCTGGGTCCTTTTTGAATGGACCACATTTACGTTGTAAGATCTTGGTTTCATTGGCAAAAATTTTCCTGACATTTTAAATGCCAGTGCTACCTCTGTGAAGGCCTGTAAGTGTTTGGCCTTAATTTTCAGTTGTTTTTTTTATCAGATTCTTTGGTTCATGAGAGGTAAACTTTTAACATGACTTTATCCTTTTGGATAAGTTGGCAGTGGGCCAGCCAGTGAGCAACACTCATCAGAAGTCTGACTGAGCTTGTGATAGCAAGTTGACAGATGGTGTACAGTAGAGTGTGTATCTGTGTTATAAATTAAAGTAAGATTCTAAGCAAGAGTTTAAATATCTCTGATGACATTTTAATTTTAGTCAAGTATCCATTAATCAAAAGATTGACTTAATGATCCTTGTTCAACAGAAAAATCCCCTTAAGTGTATTAATTTGGGCTTTTGAGCTTATAGATGCTGGAATGGCAGACCTTTGTGTTTCGATTCACATCTCTACTCAGCTTTGCTGTCAGGACAGTTTTATTTGGCTCGTCAAAATAAAGCATTTATTTTCTAGGCATTTGAAGGAGATCACATTTCAAAAGAAGGCTTTAATTAAAATATACTTGGATTTTATTTTGTTTTCTGCAAATACAAATACATTAATTTTTCAAAATTGTTTTCATGAACAGTGATGGAGCAGCTATAGAAAATTGACCTCTTGCCTCAAGATAAATAAAAATACATTTAACCAATATTTTCAGCTGCCCATTTTTTCCTGCCTCTACAATTGACTATAATTTGTTCTGCCTGCCCCTTGGAAACTTCAGAACTTTGTAATTGCTATTCAGTTTGCAGTGTAAATTTAATGAGAGCTCTGCCGTATACCACTCCAAGTGTGGGCTGTGTGCTTGAGTCATATTGGGACTTTGATTTTTAAAATTCTTAATTATGTCAATGTATATTCATTAAAATTATTTCCAAATGAGAACTGATGCTCTAGACAATGGGTTTTTAAAAATATGGAATAAGAAATTACAAGTAGGTAGTAAAAATCAGGTTTAAAAATTTTAAGTAATCCCCACCTCACCCCGCCGACCCTACTCAAACTTACTAAGATAAGTTAATAAAGGAAAGTAAGGGAAAATGGTGCCTTTATGATATTCTTCATTCTAAGAATGTTATGATTGCTACTGTAATCTTAAAGTATGAACTGTAGTATATAAATCGATGGTGGTATTTACATTTTACAAATAAATAAATGTAACAGAATTTTTTTAGAACGTCTACCCCCAGGTATTTGGAAGGGGTGGTCAGAGGTACTATACCCACCTAATTTGGACAGTTCTATGTAAAGTAGTCAGTCTATCGAATCTGTTAATGTTTATTATCATAACCCTCAAAGTTCTTAGTCTCTTAGCTTCCCTGCTCCTCCTCAAGCTCCTGCTGCCCACCCTCTGGAAAGAGTGAGCCCAGATGGTTCTGGAGTGGAGCAAGGGGAGGGACATGTACAAGCTTGGTGACCTTTCAGGAAAATATTTTTGTAGAAATATGCCTGAAGTCATATTGTGTACCTTTGGGGGGAGGACCAGAAAGTTCTAATTCACACTTAAATGACTGTGCTGTTGGTGAAAACAGGGACAGAAGGTGACAGAGCTTTCAGCTGCGGTAGCTCTGGGAGTACCCTCAACTCTGACATCCTGGGAGCTGTAATTTTAGTTTTCTGCCCATTCACTTCCTAAGGCCAGTGAACCCAACGGCGGAAATGTTCAAAGTAAATTATTTGGTAGAAGGATCCTCTGCTTATCACCCATAGAGCCACAAAAGAATTTTGCTCTTTTAGGAATGAGTCCAGTAAGTGGAAAGTCTCTATTTTCAGACATTGATATGAAGGGATACAGAGGAGGGGGAAAGGAGATTGTCAATGTTAATCGTGAGTTTGTTTCACTTTTTTTCATTGTGGAAGCCAGAAGCTGTTGACAAACTTGTAAAGCCTGGGAATCTGGTTTGACATTTGTTGTTTGATTTCCCTAAGAAATTAATCCAAGTTCAGATAGTATCCCAAACAATAGTCCCATCAAGGTGCACATACAGTTCTTTTTCCTGCTGGGTCCTTAATAGTCTGGAATCCTTTGTGCATGTCTTGCTCAGGTTTATCACCTTGCAGCCTACCCACTTTATTTGTATTATCGAATTATGTTTTAAAATGTGCACTCATATTTTATATAAGTGGCCAGGATGTTGTTCAGGAGATAAAGTAAGTCCTTTTCAGTCTGTGTCTTGAGATTTTGAGGAGGGACAACGCCTTTTTTTTTTTTTTTTAAATAATTATTTTTTATTGAAGGGTAGTTGACACACAGTATTACATTACATGAGTTTCAAGTGTACAACACAGTGGTAGAACATTTATATACATAATTCTAGGTTCCAGCTATCACCCTACCAGGCTGTTACAATATCTTGACTATATTCCTTATGCTATACATTACATCCCGGTTACTAATTTATTTTACCATTGGAAGTCTGTCCTTTTTTTTTTTTTTTTTTTTTTGTGAGGGCATCTCTCATATTTATTGATCAAATGGTTGTTAATGACAATAAAATTCTGTATAGGGGAGTCAATGCTCAATGCACAATCATTATTCCACCCCAAGCCTAATTTTTGTCAGTCTCCAATCTTCTGAGGCATAACAAACAAGTTTTTACATGTAGAACAAATTCTTACATAATGAATAAGTTACATAGTGAACAGTACAAGGGCAGTCATCACAGAAACTTTCGGTTTTGCTCATGCATTATGAACTCTAAACAGTCAGTTCAAATATGAATACTCATTTGGTTTTTATACTTGATTTATATGTGGATACCACATTTCTCTCTTTATTATTATTATTTTTAATAAAATGCTGAAGTGGTAGGTAGATACAAGATAAAGGTAGAAAACATAGTTTAGTGTTGTAAGAGAGCACATGTAGATGATCAGGTGTGTGCCTGTAGACTATGTGTTAATCCAAGCTAGACCAGGGCAATAAAACATCCACGTATGCAGAAGATTTCTCTCAGAACGGGGGGGTGAGGTTCTAAGCCTCACCTCTGTTGATCCCCAATTTCTCACCTGATGGCCCCCCTGCGACTGTGCCTGTCTTAGGTTGTTCCTCCCTTGAGGAATCTTACCCGTCTCTGGCTAACCAGTCATCTTCCGGGGCCATACAGGGAAATGTGAAGTTGGTAAGTGAGAGAGAAGCCTTATTGTTTGAAAAAGTTAGCTTTTTACTTCTTTGCATATTTATGCCCTGTGGCTTCTATGCCCAGCATTTGTCTTGAGGTATCTTTACCACTTGGAAGAATTATGATACTCGGTAAATTTGATATGAGGCACGAATTCTATTTAAGGGTTGTAATTAGGAAGGAAGAAGAAAAGCTATAGAAGTAGCAGGCGGAAGAAAACATGGGAAGATTGATTATTTCTTTGATATATCTTCTTGTAGAGTAACTTCAGCATGTATAGGTTTTAAGCTACTACTTAAATTGCACACACACATTAACATAATAGGAGTATAGTTACATAACCAAAGCATATCTGTAATTACCAGCCATCTGCAGTGAAACCAAGAAAACCAGTTAGGCACCTTAGGCATTTGTGAAAACTTATCTATGATATGGTGGATATTGTCCAAATGAACTTGAACAGTCTGAGAGAAATCAGACAAATTAAAACAACCCATTCCTGGGGACTGTTCACATGCCATATGTTCTTTTAACAATAAATAGTTTGTAGTTGTAAGACTTTGGAGCGCTACAATTTGCACTTCTCCAAATTCTTGGTTGAGTTCCAACAGTATAGATCCAGTCAAATTTGTTGTTTTACTGTATGCACAGGCCAGCTTAGATATCTCCTTCCTCATTCCCATGGCAAGTCCAGGAACTGGTGGGATGAGTGCATCTACAGCTGTAGCAGTGCGTGGATCTTTGTTGGGGTTTTTTGATGATCATCTTCTGGCATGAGTCTTCCAGAGGGTGCAGATGTTGGAAGTTCTTTTTCATATCGTATCTTAGTTCATTTTCGGGGTAGCCCAATTAGGCTTTGATCCTCTGTATAAACACAAACAGACCCTTTGCCTACACTTTTATATGCCCTTTATACCCTTGTGTAGAACTCGTTGGAGGTTACCACACAGGAACTGCCCTTTTTTTTTTTTTTGCTATCACTAATCTACACTTACCTGACGAATAGTATGTTTACTAGGCTCTCCCCTATATCAGGTCTCCCCTATAAACCCCTTTACAGTCACTGTCCATCAGCATAGCAAAATGTTGTAGAATCACTACTTGCCTTCTCTGTGTTGTACAGCCCTCCCTTTTCTCCTACCCCCCCATGCATGCTAATCTTAATACCCCCCTACTTCTCCCCCCTTCTCCCTCCCTACCCACCCATCCTCCCCAGTCCCTTTCCCTTTGGTACCTGTTAGTCCATTCTTGAGTTCTGTGATTCTGCTGCTGTTTTGTTCCTTCAGTTTTTCCTTTGTTCTTATATTCCACAGATAAGTGAAATCATTTGGTATTTCTCTTTCTCCGCTTGGCTTGTTTCACTGAGCATAATACCCTCCAGCTCCATCCATGTTGCTGCAAATGATTGGATTTGCCCTTTTCTTATAGCTGAGTAGTATTCCATTGTGTATATGTACCACATCTTCTTTATCCATTCATCTATTGATGGACATTTAGGTTGCTTCCAATTCTTGGCTATTGTAAATAGTGCTGCAATAAACATAGGGGTGCATCTGTCTTTCTCAAACTTGATTGCTGCATTCTTAGGGTAAATTCCTAGGAGTGGAATTCCTGGGTCAAATGGTAAGTCTGTTTTGAGCATTTTGATGTACCTCCATACTGCTTTCCACAATGGTTGAACTAACTTACATTCCCACCAGCAGTGTAGGAGGGTTCCCCTTTCTCCACAGCCTCGCCAACATTTGTTGTTGTTTGTCTTTTGGATGGCAGCCATCCTTACTGGTGTGAGGTGATACCTCATTGTAGTTTTAATTTGCATTTCTCTGATAATTAGCGATGTGGAGCATCTTTTCATGTGTCTGTTGGCCATCTGTATTTCTTTTTTGGAGAACTGTCTGTTCAGTTCCTCTGCCCATTTTTTTTTTTTTTTATAATAATTATTTTTTATTGAAGGGTAGTTGACACACAGTATTACATTACATGAGTTTCAAGTGTACAACACAGTGGTAGAACATTTATATACATAATTCTAGGTTCCAGCTATCACCCTACCAGGCTGTTACAATATCTTGACTATATTCCTTATGCTATACATTACATCCCGGTTACTAATTTATTTTACCATTGGAAGTCTGTCCTTTTTTTTTTTTTTTTTTTTTTGTGAGGGCATCTCTCATATTTATTGATCAAATGGTTGTTAACGACAATAAAATTCTGTATAGGGGAGTCAATGCTCAATGCACAATCATTATTCCACCCCAAGCCTAATTTTTGTCAGTCTCCAATCTTCTGAGGCATAACAAACAAGTTTTTACATGTAGAACAAATTCTTACATAATGAATAAGTTACATAGTGAACAGTACAAGGGCAGTCATCACAGAAACTTTCGGTTTTGCTCATGCATTATGAACTCTAAACAGTCAGTTCAAATATGAATACTCATTTGGTTTTTATACTTGATTTATATGTGGATACCACATTTCTCTCTTTATTATTATTATTTTTAATAAAATGCTGAAGTGGTAGGTAGATACAAGATAAAGGTAGAAAACATAGTTTAGTGTTGTAAGAGAGCACATGTAGATGATCAGGTGTGTGCCTGTAGACTATGTGTTAATCCAAGCTAGACCAGGGCAATAAAACATCCACGTATGCAGAAGATTTCTCTCAGAACGGGGGGGTGAGGTTCTAAGCCTCACCTCTGTTGATCCCCAATTTCTCACCTGATGGCCCCCCTGCGACTGTGCCTGTCTTAGGTTGTTCCTCCCTTGAGGAATCTTACCCGTCTCTGGCTAACCAGTCATCTTCCGGGGCCATACAGGGAGATGTAAAGTTGGTAAGTGAGAGAAAAGCCATATTGTTTGAAAAGGTTAGCTTTCTACTTCTTTGCAGATTTATGCCCTGTGGTTTCTATGCCCAGCATTTGTCTTGAGGTATCTTTAGCACTTGGAGGAATTATGATACTCGGTAAATTTGATATGAGGCACGAATTCTATTTAAGGGTTGTAATTAGGAAGGAAGAAGAAAAGCTATAAAGGTAGCAGGCGGAAGAAAACATGGGAAGATTGATTATTTCTTTGATATATCTTCTTGTAGAGTAACTTCAGCATGTATAGGTTTTAAGCTACTACTTAAATTGCACACACACATTAACATAATAGGAGTATAGTTACATAACCAAAGCATATCTGTAATTACCAGCCATCTGCAGTGAAACCAAGAAAACCAGTTAGGCACCTTAGGCATTTGTGAAAACTTATCTATGATATGGTGGATATTGTCCAAATGAACTTGAACAGTCTGAGAGAAATCAGACAAATTAAAACAACCCATTCCTGGGGACTGTTCACATGCCATATGTTCTTTTAACAATAAATAGTTTGTAGTTGTAAAACTTTGGAGCGCTACAATTTGCACTTCTCCAAATTCTTGGTTGAGTTCCAACAGTATAGATCCAGTCCAATTTTGTTGTTTTACTGTATGCACAGGCCAGCTTAGATATCTCCTTCCTCATTCCCATGGCAAGTCCAGGAACTGGTGGGATGAGTGCATCTACAGCTGTAGCAGTGCGTGGATCTTTGTTGGGGTTTTTTGATGATCATCTTCTGGCATGAGTCTTCCAGAGGGTGCAGATGTTGGAAGTTCTTTTTCATATCGTATCTTAGTTCATTTTCGGGGTAGCCCAATTAGGCTTTGATCCTCTGTATAAACACAAACAGACCCTTTGCCTACACTTTTATATGCCCTTTATACCCTTGTGTAGAACTCGTTGGAGGTTACCACACAGGAACTGCCCTTTTTTTTTTTTTTTTTTTTTTTTGCTATCACTAATCTACACTTACATGACGAATATTATGTTTACTAGGCTCTCCCCTATACCAGGTCTCCCCTATAAACCCCTTTACAGTCACTGTCCATCAGCATAACAAAATGTTGTAGAATCACTACTTGCCTTCTCTGTGTTGTACAGCCCTCCCTTTTCTCCTACCCCCCCATGCATGTTAATCTTAATACCCCCCTACTTCTCCCCCCCTTATCCCTCCCTACCCACCCATCCTCCCCAGTCCCTTTCCCTTTGGTACCTGTTAGTCCATTCTTGAGTTCTGTGATTCTGCTGCTGTTTTGTTCCTTCAGTTTTTCCTTTGTTCTTATATTCCACAGATAAGTGAAATCATTTGGTATTTCTCTTTCTCCGCTTGGCTTGTTTCACTGAGCATAATACCCTCCAGCTCCATCCATGTTGCTGCAAATGATTGGATTTGCCCTTTTCTTATAGCTGAGTAGTATTCCATTGTGTATATGTACCACATCTTCTTTATCCATTCATCTATTGATGGACATTTAGGTTGCTTCCAATTCTTGGCTATTGTAAATAGTGCTGCAATAAACATAGGGGTGCATCTGTCTTTCTCAAACTTGATTGCTGCATTCTTAGGGTAAATTCCTAGGAGTGGAATTCCTGGGTCAAATGGTAAGTCTGTTTTGAGCATTTTGATGTACCTCCATACTGCTTTCCACAATGGTTGAACTAACTTACATTCCCACCAGCAGTGTAGGAGGGTTCCCCTTTCTCCACAGCCTCGCCAACATTTGTTGTTGTTTGTCTTTTGGATGGCAGCCATCCTTACTGGTGTGAGGTGATACCTCATTGTAGTTTTAATTTGCATTTCTCTGATAATTAGCGATGTGGAGCATCTTTTCATGTGTCTGTTGGCCATCTGTATTTCTGTTTTGGAGAACTGTCTGTTCAGTTCCTCTGCCCATTTTTTAATTGGGTTATTTGTTTTTTGTTTGTTGAGGCGTGAGAGCTCCTTATATATTCTGGACGTCAAGCCTTTATCGGATGTGTCATTTTCAAATATATTCTCCCATACTGTAGGGATCCTTCTTGTTCTATTGATGGTGTCTTTTGCTGTACAGAAGCTTTTCAGCTTAATATAGTCCCACTTACTCATTTTTGCTGTTGTTTTCCTTGCCCGGGGAGATATGTTCAAGAAGAGGTCACTCATGTTTATGTCTAAGAGGTTTTCGCCTATGTTTTCTTCCAGGAGTTTAATGGTTTCATGGCTTACATTCAGGTCTTTGATCCATTTTGAGTTTACTTTTGTATATGGGGTTAGACAATGGTCCAGTTTCATTCTCCTACATGTAGCTGTCCAGTTTTGCCAGCACCACCTGTTGAAGAGACTGTCATTTCGCCATTGTATATCCATGGCTCCTTTATCAAATATTAATTGACCATATATGTCTGGGTTAATGTCTGGATTCTCTAGTCTGTTCCATTGGTCTGTGGCTCTGCTCTTGTGCCAGTACCAAATTGTCTTGATTACTATGGCTTTATAGTAGAGCTTGAAGTTGGGGAGTGAGATCCCCCCTACTTTATTCTTCTTTCTCAGGATTGCTTTGGCTATTCGGGGTCTTTGGTGTTTCCATATGAATTTTTGAATTATTTGTTCCAGTTCATTGAAGAATGTTGCTGGTAGTTTCATAGGGATTGCATCAAATCTGTATATTGCTTTGGGCAGGATGGCCATTTTAACGATATTAATTCTTCCTAGCCACGAGCATGGGATGAGTTTCCATCTGTTAGTGTCCCCTTTAATTTCTCTTAAGAGTGACTTGTAGTTTTCAGAGTATAAGTCTTTCACTTCTTTGGTTAGGTTTATTCCTAGGTATTTTATTTTTTTTGATGCAATTGTGAATGGAGTTGTTTTCCTGATTTCTCTCTCTGTTGGTTCATTGTTAGTATATAGGAAAGCCACAGATTTCTGTGTGTTGATTTTGTATCCTGCAACTTTGCTGTATTCCGATATCAGTTCTAGTAGTTTTGGGGTGGAGTCTTTAGGGTTTTTTATGTACAGTATCATGTCATCTGCAAATAGTGACAGTTTAACTTCTTCTTTACCAATCTGGATTCCTTGTATTTCTTTATTTTGTCTGATTGCCGTGGCTAGGACCTCCAGTACTATGTTAAATAACAGTGGAGAGAGTGGGCATCCCTGTCTAGTTCCCGATCTCAGAGGAAATGCTTTCAGCTTCTCGCTGTTCAATATAATGTTGGCTGTGGGTTTATCATAGATGGCCTTTATTATGTTGAGGTACTTGCCCTCTATTCCCATTTTGCTGAGAGTTTTTAACATGAATGGATGTTGAACTTTGTCAAATGCTTTTTCAGCATCTATGGAGATGATCATGTGGTTTTTGTCTTTCTTTTTGTTGATGTGGTGGATGATGTTGATGGACTTTCGAATGTTGTACCATCCTTGCATCCCTGGAATGAATCCCACTTGGTCATGGTGTATGATCCTTTTGATGTATTTTTGAATTCGGTTTGCTAATATTTTGTTGAGTATTTTTGCATCTACGTTCATCAGGGATATTGGTCTGTAGTTTTCTTTTTTGGTGGGGTCTTTGCCTGGTTTTGGTATTAGGGTGATGTTAGCTTCATAGAATGAGTTTGGGAGTATCCCCTCCTCCTCTATTTTTTGGAAGACTTTAAGGAGAATGGGTATTATGTCTTCCCTGTATGTCTGATAAAATTCCGAGGAAAATCCATCTGGCCCGGGGGTTTTGTTCTTTGGTAGTTTTTTGATTACCTCTTCAATTTCATTGCTGGTAATTGGTCTGTTTAGATTTTCTGTTTCTTCCTGGGTCAATCTTGGAAGGTTATATTTTTCTAGGAAGTTGTCCATTTCTCCTAGGTTTCCCAGCTTGTTAGCATATAGGTTTTCATAGTATTCTCCAATAATTCTTTGCATTTCCGTGGGGTCCGTCGTGATTTTTCCTTTCTCGTTTCTGATACTGTTGATTTGTGTTGACTCTCTTTTCTTCTTAATAAGTCTGGCTAGAGGCTTATCTATTTTGTTTATTTTCTCGAAGAACCAGCTCTTGGTTTCATTGATTTTTGCTATTGTTTTATTCTTCTCAATTTTATTTATTTCTTCTCTGATCTTTATTATGTCCCTCCTTCTGCTGACCTTAGGCCTCATCTGTTCTTCTTTTTCGAATTTCGATAATTGTGACATTAGACCATTCATTTGGGATTGCTCTTCCTTTTTTAAATATGCTTGGATTGCTATATACTTTCCTCTTAAGACTGCTTTTGCTGTGTCCCACAGAAGTTGGGGCTTAGTGTTGTTGTTGTCATTTGTTTCCATATATTGCTGGATCTCCATTTTGATTTGGTCATTGATCCATTGATTATTTAGGAGCGTGTTGTTAAGCCTCCATGTGTTCGTGAGCCTCTTTGCTTTCTTTGTACAGTTTATTTCTAGTTTTATGCCTTTGTGGTCTGAAAAGTTGGTTGGTAGGATTTCAATCTTTTGGAATTTTCTGAGGCTCTTTTTGTGGCCTAGTATGTGGTCTATTCTGGAGAATGTTCCATGTGCACTTGAGAAGAATGTATATCCCGCTGCTTTTGGATGTAGAGTTCTATAGATGTCTATTAGGTCCATCTGCTCTACTGTGTTGTTCAGTGCTTCCGTGTCCTTACTTATTTTCTGCCCAGTGGATCTATCCTTTGGGGTGAGTGGTGTGTTGAAGTCTCCTAGAATGAATGCATTGCAGTCTATATCCCCCTTTAGTTCTGTTAGTATTTGTTTCACATATGCTGGTGCTCCTGTGTTGGGTGCATATATATTTAGAATGGTTATATCCTCTTGTTTGACTGAGCCCTTTATCATTATGTAGTGTCCTTCTTTATCTCTTGTTACTTTCTTTGTTTTGAAGTCTATTTTGTCTGATATTAGTACTGCAACCCCTGCTTTCTTCTCACTGTTGTTTGCTTGAAATATGTTTTTCCATCCCTTGACTTTTAGTCTGTACATGTCTTTGGGTTTGAGGTGAGTTTCTTGTAAGCAGCATATAGATGGGTCTTGCTTTTTTATCCATTCTGTTACTCTGTGTCTTTTGATTGGTGCATTCAACCCATTAACATTTAGGGTGACTATTGAAAGATATGTACTTATTGCCATTGCAGGCTTTAAATTCGTGGTTACCAAAGGTTCAAGGTTAGCCTCTTTAGTATCTTACTGCCTAACTTAGCTCGCTTATTGAGCTGTTATATACACTGTCTGGAGATTCTTTTCTTCTCTCCCTTCTTGTTCCTCCTCCTCGATTCTTCATATGTTGGGTGTTTTGTGCTGTGCTCTTTCTAGGAGTGCTCCCATCTAGAGCAGTCCCTGTAAGATGTTCTGTAGAGGTGGTTTGTGGAAAGCAAATTCCCTCAGCTTTTGTTTGTCTGGGAATTGTTTAATCCCACCGTCATATTTGAATGATAGTCGTGCTGGATACAGTATCCTTGGTTCAAGGCCCTTCTGTTTCATTGTATTAAATATATCATGCCATTCTCTTCTGGCCTGTAGGGTTTCTGTTGAGAAATCTGACGTTAGCCTGATGGGTTTCCCTTTATAGGTGACCTTTTTCTCTCTAGCTGCCTTTAACACTCTTTCCTTGTCCTTGATCTTTGCCATTTTAATTATTATGTGTCTTGGTGTTGCCCTTCTTGGATCCTTTCTGTTGGGGGTTCTGTGTATTTCCGTGGTCTGTTTGATTACTTCCTCCCCCAGTGTGGGGAAGTTTTCAGCAATTATTTCTTCTAAGATACTTTCCATC
The DNA here is from genome assembly GCF_030020395.1 of Manis pentadactyla. Lineage (NCBI taxonomy): Eukaryota > Metazoa > Chordata > Mammalia > Pholidota > Manidae > Manis > Manis pentadactyla. The sequence continues at coordinate 110,728,545 of NC_080021.1, read as the reverse complement.
TCTTTGCCTCTCTCTTCTTCTTCTGGGACCCCTATAATACGGATATTGCTCCTTTTAGATTGGTCACACAGTTCTCTTAATATTGTTTCATTCCTGGAGATCCTTTTGTCTCTCTCTATGTCAGCTTCCATGCGTTCCTGTTCTCTGATTTCAATTCCATCAATGGCCTCTTGCATTCTATCCATTCTGCTTATAAACCCTTCCAGAGTTTGTTTCATTTCTGCGATCTCCTTTCTGGCATCTGTGATCTCTTTCCGGACTTCATCCCATTTTTCTTGCGTATTTCTCTGCATCTCTGTCAGCATGTTTATGATTCTTACTTTGAATTCTTTGTCAGGAAGACTGGTTAGGTCTGTCTCCTTCTCTGGTGTTGTCTCTGTGATCTTTGTCTGCCTGTAGCTTTGCCTTTTCATGGTGATAGGAATAGTCTGCAGAACTGGGACGAGTGACGGCTGGAAGGACTTCCTTTCTTGTTGGTTTGTGGCCCTCCTCTCCTGGGAGAACAGCGGCCTCTAGTGGCTTGTGCTGCGCAGCTGCGCGCAGACAGGGTTTCTGCTTCCTGCCCGGCTGCTATGGAGTTAATCTCCGCTGTTGCTGTGGGCGTGGCCTGGCTCGGGCAGCTACTCCAAAATGGTGGAGTCGCGTTGGAGCAGGAGCTGCTGGGAGGCTATTTATCTCCGTAAGGGGCCTCCCTGCTCCCTGCAGCCCAGGGGTTAGGGTGCCCAGAGGTCCCGGATTCCCTACCTCTGGATTAAGTGTCCCGCCCTGCCCCTTTAAGACTTCCAAAAAGCACCCGCCAAAACAAAACAACGACCACAAAAAAAAACAAGAAAAAAAATTTTTTTAATTAAAAAAAAAAATTTTTTTTTTTTTAAAAAAAAGGTGGTCGTTCGTTTTTCTTTATTCTCCGGTGCCAGCCTCAGGCCTCTGCTCACCGGTCTTTCTGCCTTGTTTCCCTAATATTGGGGTCCCTGTCCCTTTAAGACTTCCAAACAGCGCTCGCCAAAACAAAGCAGCAAAAAAGCAAAAAAAAAAAATGGTCGCGCGCTTTTCTTATGTCCTCTGTCGCCCAGCCTCCAGTGCCTGCTCACTGTTCTTGCTGCCCTGTTTTCCCAGTATTGAGGGCCCTGCACTCTGGCCCGGATGGCTGGGGCTGGGTGTTCGGAAGCCCTGGGCTCCGTCTCCCTCCCGCTCTGCCTGCTCTTCTCCCGCCGGGAGCTGGGGGGAGGGGCGCTCGGCTCCCGCGGGGCCGGGGCTTGTATCTTACCCCCTTCGCGAGGCGCTGGGTTCTCTCAGGTGCGGATGTGGTCTGGATATTGTCCTGTGTCCTCTGGTCTTTATTCTAGGAAGGGTTGTCTTTGTTATATTTTCATAGATATATGTTGTTTTGGGAGGAGATTTCCGCTGCTCTACTCACGCCGCCATCTTCCGCCCCCCCTCCGGACAACGCCTTTTATATGGTAATTCCGACTCTTGCCATCTCTGGTTTTGCCCCAGTGTCAGATGGACCTGCTGCCGTGAAAAGTCCCTGCCAGCTCCCAGCGGCAGGCCTTAAACCCTGCAGTGTCACCTGGGGAGGCCTCCAATCTCATCGCAGCATGGCATCATTTGTAGGAATTGTCTATTATAATCAGATTAAATGCCCTAGTGTCTACATGTGAGAGGTTGTCTTTTTTTGTTCCTTTTTGTGTATTCTGATGGAATGAAAACCAATTACTAATTATATACTAGCCTGGGAACATAGTATTTAGGATGAATACATCTGAATTAAGTGTCATTAATAATGCCCCACAATTTATGAACATATTCTTTGCTTGGCTCAAAAATTATATAAGTGAGTGAAATTTATTTTGTAAATGTTGCAGTGTGAAATGGCTTTGTGGGGACGCCTCTGTATGCCTTAATTTCAGAACCATTACCAGCTGGGTCTTACTTCTTTATTCCTTGGCCAGTAGCTATTTATTTTTGCAGCTTAATTGCAAACTCTTGTTTTCTTGCCAGTGTGAATTCAGTGCTACACTCTTTGTAATCAGATCTAACCCACAAAAAACAAACCTGTTCTTAGGTTGTTGGTGTTAACTTGAATGGGATAGAAATTTGAATGTTTTGCTGATAGGAATCAAAATACCTTTATTAAGTTGGATCGTACACTATTTTAAAAGGAGAAGTTCACATCAGTTTTACTGTACTGTGTGTTAATCTTTGTCATAAAGGAAAACTCAACAATTTGCTTTAATAAATAATTGCTTTGGAAATCTATTTTGTATCCTTCAAGGTTATTGTTTATGATTCACTAAGATTTAATGGTGCTTTGAGGACTATTTATTTTCTGTTTTTTCAAATGACAAAGCGTGCCAGAGAAACAATAACTTTTCAGTGAGATAGATCTTCCCAAATTTAGATTATACTTACTGAAGTCAGAGCAAATGTAATTGTAGTAGATCACGGTGCATATTCAATTAAACATGTATTCAGTCTTTTATCCTAAATATCTGTTTAATTGCTCCCTTAAAAAAACGGTGGGGGGAATCCTTTAGAAGTTTTTAACATGAAGACTTAAATTTCAGGTGAGTCTTAAGAAACTGCTGTGAATCTTACTTGATAGGCCGTCAGGGGCTCTAGAGGATCTTAGGGTCAGCCAGGCCCCTCTCCCTGAATATTAAATTTGAAATAACTCAAGTGAGTTGTCTGTTTAAGGAAGACTTAATGTGAGTTAGTTTATCTAATCTCACTAAGCCTCAATTTCCTTCTCTGGAAAATGGGGATAATAATAGTACCTACTTCATTCTGTTGTAAAGTCAGACATACCGTGTCTGACTTGAAAGTCAGATACTGTGCCCAGTGTTGTTTGTGATGAAGCCAGGTGTCCACCAAGTATTAGGAGCAAGGTTAATGTCTAGTATTGAAGTGAGTTAAGGCAAAGGAGAGCCTAGACCTTGCAGCACTCCCCGCCCCCATCTCTGCGCCCCAACCCTGTCAGCTAATACCCTCCCAGACTCTTGAATTACAACACAAGCAAGAACATTTGGGCGCTTCATCCTAATCCTCTTGAGCCCCTTTTGCCCTAGCTTCTGTTGATGCTGACAGCAAGGCTTCTTTATTTCATGTGTTATGTTAGGCCCTGTGTTGTCCACACTGGCCCAATGTCAAAGCAGAAATGCAGAGCTGGTCCACACCTGTCTGTTTTGGGGGTGACTGGGACAGCATAAGCAGAAATGAGAGGCCCTTCCCAAGACACCGGGAGACCCAATCTACAGCCTCTGCACAGGGCTGTTTATAATAAGCTTTGATGCTCATGAGCTTTATAGGAGCATGAATAGGACTGTCAACGCAAATAGACAATGAAAACATGTTTCCCAAAGTGGTTTGACAACTAGTGAGTACTCAACAAGTATAATGGGGTATTGCACTTTTGTTGTTAGAGTTTAAGTATTTGCAACCTGAAGGAACCTTAAACATAGCCTTAGTGATATAACTAGTGCCTTCAGTGAATTGTTTAGCTAACCTAATTTTAGTAAACTTCAAAACCTTTTAATCTCCATAAATTAAAAACTTTTTGATTTCATAATGTGTGCTTATTCCTGTAATGTGTGTGTTACTCTTTCCTTCAAAATAGTAATAATTAACACAAATTGTTTTATTTCCTTTTGTGGATATTATGTAGCATATATAATGTAGGTAGCATATATATGTACAAATATACATATATATTACATATATATACATGATACATATGTACATATATGTATATTTAATACATATACTATTTAAAATACATGTAAGACATATATAGCATATATAACTATAACATATATATTTCCTATGTAAGTATCTATAAAGAAAGAAAAAAAAAGTATAAATTCTTTGTTAAAATACTGGTAATAGCAGATGTAAACCAATGGTGATAACCACTAATGGTTTTGCTACCAGTTTCAGGGTGGGACATATATAGTGGTTGGTCCAGGGAGAATGACAAATGAGTAAATTCAAGTTTCCTCAGACTGAAGACTTTGAAACCCAAGAATTTTATCCTGAAATCTGAAAGTTCACAACCAATAGCCATACATGGAATACAGAAATTAAAAAATAGGATTAATACAACCTATTGAAGATGATGGCTCATTGTCAGTACCTGCATTAACTCAATAAGATAACTAGAGACAAGGATTTATTTTGGTTTGTGTGATGTTAGGGTAATAGGCTAAAAGAGAGAGTTATCCAGGACAATAAACAGTCTTTTGGTTCTCAGGCAGCCTTCGAATGAATACATTTTGTAAAACTGATGAATGAGTGATGAATGTTGCATGTGGGTGAGCCCCCATATACAACAGAATAAAACGTGCTTAGAGAAAAAACTAAAAGGGGCTCATGGGCACACCACTGAAAAGATTGTTTACTGACTGAAAGCTGTTGTTAAATGGTAGATCCTTTGGGTCATGAAGTGTTTGTTCACAGGCCTTTACATCTAGCTACTCACCTGACCAAGACGTTTGTGGGGAGGGAGTTTTTTGGGAAGAGGAATTGTGAAGCCATCGTAAATGAAAGGCCGTCCAGAAGAGAGAGAGAATGCTGTGAAGTACCTGTCTGATGACTTTGTATCAAACTACTGCTGGACTATAGAGGTGTAGTTATACCGGAATATATCGTAATCTGCAAAATGAGAGATTAGGTGGTAGGATCTCTAAGGTTCTCTTTTGATTTCATCATTTGATGTGTCTGTGTAAAGTGAGGTGTAAGTGCAATCATCTCTGATTTCTCATCTCTTTTCTTCTATAATAACAAGAACCAAACACTCCCTACTTACTGGGGCATGCTAATTTGTAAATTTGGGACTTGTCGAAATAACTAAATGTATGCATTTTCCAGACATTTAAATGAAACACTAGTCACGTCTCTCTGTCAAGAGCCATGTAGGCTTCACTCCCTCCCGGAAGACCTGTTACAGTGGGCACCCTGTGCTGACTGTATGTGTGTGTGCTGCCCCTACAAAGACACAGCAAAACTCTTTGTGGTCAGGGAGAATGTTTTGTTCCTACTTTCTATTTCCAAGTGATTATCCTGGAACTCCACTGCTCTTTATATCACACATGGTGTTTTATGTCACACTTGACTAGCAAGCACTTCAAACCTGAAGGACCCAAGCCATCCTCTGTCTCTGCATCTGCACCCAGGGTTGAGCTCTGGTGCGTGTCCCTCCTGGACCTTGCTTGGTTCTCTGCAAGTTAATCACAATGGACAGGAAATGGACTCCTAGGCATATTTCTCCCCTCAAACTTGTTTTCCTACATTCTACAGCCATTTTTTTCAAGTTCTCTGTGTTCTAAGCCTCTGCACCCCTCAGCCTGCCTCTCAACTCCCAGCATATGGCCACCATTCCTCCCTCCCAGAGAAAACAGGAGCCAGGGGACAGAGGACAGAAACCGCTGTCTTCCCTGAGGCAGATGCTGCCACTTCTGCATAGCTCCTGTCCCTTTTGCCTCCTGTTGTTAGAGGAGCTGCCCCCCCCAGTACCATTTCCACAACCATCCCTTCCCACCTTCTCCTGCTATGGAAAGAATGTCCCTTCCTCCATCCCTCCTCCTCCTCTATCACTCTCCTCCCTCACTTTCACACTTACTAGAAACTCGCCAAACTCGGTACCTGCGTTCCCTCACCTCGCCCTCTGTCCTCAGCTTGCTCCAGTCTGGTTTCCATCACTGCATTCCATCAAAGCCCCTCCTGCTACTGTCATCAGAGGCCTCCGTGTTGCTCGATCCAGTGATACTTCCCAGTTGTCACCCCACTTGACTACTCCAAAGTGTTCGGCACTGTATGTCCCATTTTGTCCTGGACTCACCCCCCTTCATGTCCATGAAGTAAATTTGTGTGTCATTTCCTACCTTGAAGTTTTCTTCTCCTCTGCAGGCCCTCGGCTGCTGATATTTTAGACTGCTTCTAGGCTGTCCCGCCTTCTCTTCCTGTCCCATCTTGAGGGCATCCCATTCACTCCCAAGGAAGAGTCAGTGCCTTACACGCAGACACATGTGTTTCTGTCTGCTGCTTCTGCCTCCTCCGAGAACTCCAGATCCAGTGCCCACCTGCCTAGCTGACATAACACTTCAGATGTCTCAAGAGCATGTCAAATCTGACAAGTTCAAAACTGAACTCTTCTCTTAAAATATGCTGTCTCAGTGAATGGCATCATGGTCTGGCCTGCCGTGCAAGCCCGTGTCTTTGCCACCTTAGTATCACCGGAATCTCCACCCTTCATCTCTGCTCCCTCCTCCCTTTGCCAGGCTTCCATCCTGTCACGGAATCCACAGTAGCCTAGTCCAGTCCTCCTCGACCTGTGTGCAGCCCCATCCCATCATGGACCCCCTCGGTTTCTGCACTGATTTTTTTCACAAACATACTGTACAAATTATTTAATATTGTAAGGTACCTGGGTAAACTGAATGGCAGACCATATGATTTTAAATCAGTCGAGTGTTTTTATTAAATGGCAATTTTCATACATTTTTTTATGGGCCATAACATGATGGAGAGTTACTGATACAGAACAGGCTAAAAGTGATGTCTGACTATCTTACTGCAGTACTTTGATAAGGAACAGAATTTTTATTTGGCCTCATACAAATGCAGTTGATATCAAGTAATCCCCAAAAAACTATTTGCATGGAAAGGTGATAGAGAGCATCAGTTTTTACAGGTTAAGGGTTAACTAGTGGCTCTGATTAAGACTGTTAGGGATGAATGCAAAGTGCTTTTGTAGGTTATAATCCATAACAATGCATTTGAAGGGATTATTCTGATTATCCTATTCTATAATTAGATTATATCATTTGCTATCTTAAACATCTGCTGCTGTTCTTATCTGTACTTCCCAAACTGTGCCAGGGTGCCCCAAGACATTGCAGTAGTTAACTAGGAGTGCCACAGGGTATTTTAAATTTTCAAGGGAAACATGGCAATACTCAACATTTGTAAGACACCACGCAAACCAGTAGCTTGAGGGAGTTCACAATTTCAACTTAGACTATACTACTGCATTCCTTTCAATGACATATCTTTGGGAAGCTAGGTTCTCAGCAACTGTGAAAAAAAAGAGCAGTACTAAGTGAAAGTCAAAGTAGATCAGGAAATAAAGGTGGTGGTATCCAATCTGATTGTAAGGCTTGAGAATTTGTGCAGTGCCCAACATACATGCCCACAATTTATAAATAAATATGATAGTTTGCACATACGATTTTCATTTCGCCATAGTTTAAAAAAAATTATTAAAGCACTTAATTTTTGTGACAGGCAATTCTTTGACACGATTCAGAACCAAAAATCATAGACAGGGACCCAGTGAGGAGTCTCCTGCACTGTCGTTGATGGCATCTCTGTCCTCCTAATTGCTCAGGCCAAGGCCTCAGAGTCCATCTGGGCTTTTGTTTCATACCCAACCTGCAGACTTGAGGAAATCACATTGACTCTACTTTCAAGATACACCCAGAATCTGACACCTTTTCCCTAGCGACGCTGCTGTCCTCCCCATCAGAACAGCTGTCCCTGCAAATCCTCACAACTTGGCTCCCTACTTGTGTACTTGTGCCCACCCCTAAACCCAATAATCTTTTTAAACCCTAATTTAAGTGATATCATCACTCCACCATCCAGAACCCTGCAACAGCTCCCGCATCACTCAGAGTAAAAATCAAGAGTCTTTATAAAGAATTTTGTAAAGGTTAGAGCTGAACAGCCAGGTGAAGAGGTACATAGGGCACGGCCCAGAAGGGTCCTGAGTGTGGAGATTCTGTCCCCATGGAATCTTTTTTGTTTTTAGCTCCTTTTTTGTTTTTAGTTCCTTTTTTGAAAATTCTGTTCGACTCTTAAAAATCTGACGGTCATTTTCGTAAGTCTCATAGTTTACTCATTTTTCTGGTTCATCTTTTACTTCGTACATTTTACATATCATTTTTGTTTTCTGTTCTGTAGCTGATCGTTTTAACAGCTGAAGTTTTGAAATAATAGATTCTTGTTCCTGCTGACTCCCACCCTGGCTATCTTTGTGAGCTCATACCTGGTTGAACCTGATCTGTGGGAATCCTAGAGGGCTGGGATGGGGATGCTTTCCTGCAGATACCATTTGCATTACTTCCACCAGGTAGTGAGACCAGTTTTGCTTCACTCAAGGGTTCTAGTTTAATGCTGAATCTGTAGTTGAGCTCCCCAGCCTTCCTCTGACCCAACAAAGTGTTGAAATTGGTATCCATCTTCAAAGCCACTCTTCCACTGATGCTTGCTTGATGGTCACTTTGTGCCCTACAGGGCAAGGAAGGCATCTTGAAGATTTCCTCTACCTTCACCTCTAACCAGCCAAGTGTTAACAACTCTTGCATTATTAAGGACCTAATGTTTTGGTTTTCTGTTTTGTTTTTGTAACTGAGAACCCTTCCAAGTATCTTGCATTTGCAGGAAGTATAAATCTTTAAAGTAGTTTTTGTTATTAGTAACAAGAGAGGTATGGTCTGGGAACTGAGATACAAAAATAATTAACCAAGAGAAAGTTCAAAGTCATGTGCTGAAAGCTGTCCCTACCATTCGCTGGAATGTAAACAGAACTTGATTCAGCCCCATCCTTCTCTGTAACCATATCTGCTTTAGTTCTGGACACCTTCCCAACTCATCTCCCTCTCATTTAGTCCCAGGACCCTGTACCTCCCCCTTTTACTTCGTGAAGGTTCCTCTTTCGGCAAACTCATGCCCTACCCCAATATTTAGTTTTGAATTTAGTTCTTATAAGAAAGGTAAAGACTACGTGAGTGGCAGTGTTGCCAAAACTGTAAAGAAATAGTCATATCCATTAATTCAACAAATATGTATATCAAAAATTAAAAAGCCTTCTTTCTCAGACAATATTTTCTTTACAGAGGGAGGTTGTCCTAGATATGTCATCCGAGGGTTGAGGACAGGAGTGGGAAGATAGATGGGGGGGTTGGCCATGAGGGGTCACCGCCCAGAATCCTCCTGTGCCACCACAGTCGCGGGGCCCCCCAGGCCTTGCAGCAGAGATAAGTGGCTGGAGTTGGAGCTGGATGCGAGCTGGGAGGCAGCGGTGACGTCTGACAAGGGAGATGATTCAGGATAGGAGTGGGGAGGAAGGTGAGCCGGACGTTCTCGTGTCCACTGGGTTTTCTGCATGAGACACATGTTCAGATCAAGCACTTCACACCTCTATAGTAATAACCTGTGCTGTTTATTTCATATTTTTCTAGATCAATGAATTGAGCCATGTTCAAATCCCTGTTATGTTGATGCCAGATGACTTCAAAGCCTATTCAAAGATAAAGGTGGACAATCACCTTTTTAACAAGTAAGTCCAAGTACAACCTTTTATAGAACTGATGTGGCTGCCAGGAGTATAATTTTTGTGAATTTCTATAGTCATATTATTTTCCAATGGGTGGGAGTAAAGTTTTGCTGATGAAGTTAATCCTGTGATAAACATAACCATCTGTCATTTTCAGAAAAGCAGCAGCAGGCCCTCTTGGTTGATATCCTTCTGCCATATGGTATATTGTTCTGTACGAATATCTTACATGTTAAGAGTGATATTCTCATTACAATTTAAATATTTGAAGCTGTAAATTGTTTGGATTTTTTAGCAGCTATGGAGCTCAGCTATCTCACATGTAATTCTGATCTTGATTACTTTATGAACAGAAATGACTGCTTCATAGAATAATAAAGAATTAAGGTGCTTTTTTATGACATGTAATTGAATGCCATGTTGGGCATTGAAAATATTTCTCCTTCATTTGAGTGTCATTTTAGACATCATCATGAAGCACCTTAGGTATTAGGCAGTCCTTCCTAATGGCCCTGCTCTCAGGCGGCTCATAGGCAGGTGACTGAAAACTGATACATACACGGAGTACCGGAGTAGACATTGTGTGTGTGTGTGTGCGTGTGTACACATACACAAAGGAGAAAGCCATTCTGAATGAGTAGAATGAGCCTCAAAGAAAACTCTCCCACATAAGGATCAATTACAAAATTTCTTAATGGGGGGGCTGTTGTTCTAATGTGAAACTGGTGTGTTGATTCTTCTCATAATACTGTTTAGAGGTTGACCTTTTGAGGGGCCCTTTTCTATGTGAATTTAGAATGTGGTATTTATATAAAACATAAAATAGGTCTGTTCAAGGAATGAGAGACAGTCATTTTGTGACTTTAATCAGCAAGTAATTGAGGACAAGTGTGGGAGCCTCTGCTGCCCTCCTGACCCTGCACATCCTTTGCTCTCCTGTCACCCCTTCCCTCTGTGTGGCCCCTTCCCTTTTCACCTCTTCTTCCCCGGGGAAGCGGCTGTAATGAGCGTTCAGGATCCGACAGATGGCATAGCCCCAGTGCCTCGAGGTGGTGAGAGGAGACCGAGGACCTCAGTCTGTCCCAGGCCTTCTGTGGGCTGCAGGCAGTTCTGGGAAGTAGGTCTGTGCCATGGGGGTTTGGGAGCTCCTTCTGAGCGCTTCTCTGGCTACATGTAGAACTAGGTGGTGGCAGACACAAGGCTGGATTCCTCTTCGTGCATCTGAGCTTTATTCTGCAATATGACTATTTCAGAGAAAACATGCCGAGCCATTTCAAGTTTAAGGAATACTGCCCGATGGTCTTCCGGAACCTGCGGGAGAGGTTTGGGATTGACGATCAAGATTTCCAGGTGAGTTGCTCTCGTAACATTTGCTTCAGATGCGTTTCAGCACTGTTTGTGTAAAAGAGGATTTACACGGTCCTATTTTAAGATAGTTTTTTTCTCTGTAAAGTGGGATTTACATTTTTGTCATTATAAGTAATTATATAATAGTAATTTTCATTTTATGTAAGAATTTTTCAGTGTTCTTACTGAAATAAAGAATTCTTTCAGTTAGGGACCTCTACACAATAGGATTTCAGTGGTCGGTAGGAAGAGACATTATTCTTTGGGAAGACAGCAAGCAGGTGAGGGTTTTAGGTAATACTCTCATCTCGAGGTAAAGAGTCTGCTGGCAGAGCCTCCTTTTGAAGTCTGCCACTGACTGTGTCACCAGCCTGTGCAAGAGTGTTTGTGTGTGTTAAATTTGCATTTCCTATGTTTGCAGAGGGTATTTAAGAGTCTCAAATTTATTTTTGTTTTTGCTGATTTGCTGCTTTTCAAATCAGCCAACCGGACTGTGGCCCACTGCATTTTTGTCAATGGCCACCTTGTGCACCATGGCACAGCATGGGTACAGCGACCCTGTGTTGCCACCAGTAGCCAGCCCTGGCGCGCCTTCCTCTGCTGTTGGTACTCACTGTGTGGTGGTGTGCTCCCGTGCTTTTCTCCCCTGCTTCTCCATTTTGACTTAAAGTTGATGTTATGGTGCTGTCATAGCTGCTGACCCACAGCCATGTCTCCTAAGAAAGGACTTGACATGGGCCATCTGATTTTCACATACACAGGCCGATTCATAAAAGCCAAGGATTTTTTTAAGGGCAGAGATCTAAGATAGGAGATGCAAGGGCCTCTTTAAGGCCATGGACAACGGTCTGTTCATTTTACTGTGAGCTCACTGACTTATTTTAAATCTTTTCAAATTTAGGAAACATTCTTTCTCATTTGCCCCAAATCAGAAATCTTAATTTGCCCTACCTTAAGTGCCATATTGCCACCCTGGGAGCTTACTTAGTACTGTCCTAAAGTTTTGTGGGCCTTCCCACCCTGCTCTGCCCCATTGTTGAAAGTTTCCAGGAATTTCTCACATGCTCACTCAGGCCTGGGAAGCCTCTAAACTACCATGTTTTGAAAAAGCAATGTTAGTGACACTGCTGGACATTCCCTCCACTGTGGACTGGGGCCGGGGTTTCCACAGAGGGCTGGGGAGCAGTAGTACAGGGTGGGGAGACACCCAGTTTGCTTTTAAAAACTGCAGTGGGGGCAGTGCTCAGACTTGGGCTTCATGAGATCAAAGTTAAACTTGGAATTGACCGCTGGAAAGTCACTTTTTTTTTTTTTTGAGACGGCATCTCATATTTATTGATCAGATGGTTGTTAACAGTTAACAACAATAAAATTCTGTACAGGGGACTCGATGCACAATCATTAATCCACCCCAAGCCTAATTCTCATCAGTCTCCGATCTTCTGAAGCACAACGAACAAGTTCTTACATGGTGAACAAATTCTTACATAGTGAATAAGTTCTTACATGGTGAACAGTACAAGGGCAGTCATCACAGAAACTTTTGGTTTTGATCACGCATTATGAACTATAAACAATCAGGTCAAATATGAATATTCGTTTGATTTTTATACTTGATTTATATGTAAATCCCACATTTCTCCCTTATTATTATTATTATTATTATTATTATCATTATTATTAAAATGCTGAGGTGGTAGGTAGATGCAAGATAAAGGTAGAAAACATAGTTTAGTGCTGTAAGAAAGCAAATGTAGATGATCAGGTGTGTGCCTATAGGCTAAGTATTAATCCAAGCTAGACAAGGGCAACAAAACATCCACGGATGCAGATGATTTCTCTCAAAACAGGGGGGTGAGGTTCTAAGCCTCACCTCTGTTGATCCCCAATTTCTCACCTGATGACCCCCCTGCGACTGTGCCTGTCTTAGGTTGTTCCTCCCTTGAGGAATCTTACCCGTCTCTGGCTAACCAGTCATCTTCCAGGGCCATACAGGGAATGTAAAGTTGGTAAGTGAGAGAGAAGCAATATTGTTTGAAAAGGTTGGCTTTTTACTTCTTTGTGGATTTATGCCCTGTGGGTTTTATGCCCAACATTTGTCTTGAGGGGAAAGTCACTTTTAAAGTGTAAATTTTGAAATAGTAAAAATAGTTTGTGTAAAAAGGAAGCATTCTCCATCATTTAAGAACTGTGTATTACATTGAAAGAGGCCATGTGAAAATAAACTCAGTACTTTAAAGGAATGAACAACTGAAAACTTGGATGTCGTAAGAAAATCTCCTCTGCCTGCCTCTCTCATGATGAACTCAAGTGTCCTCTAGTTGTCCCCCTTCCCCTTTTTTTTAAACAGGTATATTGTTCTTCACAGAGACTGACTTTTGAGGGCCTGTGCTACAGGATCTTGTTAGATTCTTCAATTCATTACCAAAATGAAGTCCTTGTAGTTCTCCTAATTGGCCTGGTTAAATGACATCTAAAATGGACCTGTTACCTCCTGAATTCTGTGCTGTAGCAGATAAGAGGTTTTTAAATGTCCCAAAATGACCAGTTTACTCACTAAAATACTAAGACATGAGCCTTTTCCCCCCTAAAAACCAAACCATGTAAGTTGATACTTAAGTAGGTGCAAATTGCCGAGTACCAACTTTGAAGGCAGATTAGGCAAGTGGGGGATGATTCACACCTAATTGGCAAGTCTGTTAAGCTCTGAGCATGAGATCAAGATAGAGGAGAGCCAGTATGAGTATAATTAATCATTTGAACACCACTCTTTTCTTAGCTATGCCTGGTGCTTTTGGCATTTAAATTGCTGCTTTCTCTTTGGCAACTGAATTTCTATTAAAAAAAAAAGTGGGTGTTCAAAGTATCTTTAGCAAACCAGAGATCCACTGTTTCCTTCACCAATCCTATGTTCCTTTCCCAGTGTCTGTACCTCTTAAAAAACTGTCAGCAGGGGTAGAGCCCCTGAGTTTCAACTGAAGACAAGATTGTAAATTTGGGGCTCAACCTGCTTTGTTGGCTATTTGGTTTGGAAAAAAGGAAGTTGTGCCAACTCTGGCTGTAGGGTCTTGCCTTGAGGCCTCCTGCATGGTGCAGCGGCTCTGGGCCCCCGTGACAGCCGGTAGTGGGAGCAGGCCAGGCCCAAGGGGCCGTGATGGCGGCTGGGGGGCACATTGGCTCGCCACTGCCCAGACATTTCACTCGGTCACAGCCAGACCAAATCACAAGGGTTCGTTGACACATGCAGAAGCAAACTGAATACTCTTTTTCAATCTGGGTTTGAAAAGTAGGATCCATGTCCTGGGGTCTCACCTGGAGACACTGGTTCGCTCCCGGGGACCAGGCCTCATGGAGGCCGCTCTGCTTTGCCTTAGCCAGGTGTGTTCTTCCCAAGGCCTCCATCAGCCAGTGAGCAGCCTTGAATCAAGGTGGAGGAGGAGCGCCACTGTCTGGGTCATTTGCTGTTCAAATATTCACGTTAGATCAAATGGACAAATGGGCTCAACCTGCCTTTTTGCTGCACCCAAGAGTCAATATTGATCAATCTGATAAAAGTAACACATAGTAATTAGCCAGCATAGTTAACCTCTATCAGCAAACTAAACTTCTTGGAAGGAACTGAAAAGCATTCCTGCTCTAAATATTTGACTTCTTGAATATCTTTTGAAAATAAAGTTTCTTTTTCTTACTGTTAAAGACACTCAAGCAACAGTTCTAGAATATTCATCATTAATAACAGTATCACCTAACATACATATATAAATCTCCATGTGTGTATATGGCCAGGGCTTCTAGATTCAGAACTTTGTCCAATTTATTAGTGCTTCTTAAAGTTACTTCATTGGTTTGTAATATGCTCAGAATTGAATCGTGTTCTTCTGATCAGTGTTGGCCAGTGGAACTCCCCATTACCATACTTCTAAGATAAGATGTCTTTTAAGATGAATGGTTCTGTGAGGCGCCCCATTACTATTGCTGCAATTCTGTTTCTGCCTTTGCCACTGCCACCTTGAGCCCTGATCCCCCTCAGGTCACTGATTTCATGCAATTATCAATCTAGTGTGTGCTTCCTATACCTACTGCATGCCAGGCTCTGTAGACATTGGAGGGAATGCAGAAAAGAAGAAAGGGTGAATGAGTTCCTTTTTTTTAAATTGTTGCATGCCAGGTTAGGTATTAGATGCTATTGAGATTTACAGAAACATTGACAGTTTGATTCCTCAGAGTACCAGGATCTCTTATGACAGGCCTGGGAAGTCAGCCGGAGGCTTCAGTTAAAGTTTATGAGCTGTGGGAGAGGCCTGCCCACCAGACACTGAAAGGTTGTGCAGGATGGAGATGAAGCAATTAAGCCTAAACACAGCACGTAATTGAAGTGGAGCCTTCTTGTTCTTTGTGGAAGATAATACCAGGTTTACTTTTCCCCTATCGCGTCTCCTGAATTAGAATCCCTCATTATTCACATTTGATGTATTTTCTTCTTTGTGTTTGAAACAGAGAATTCTAATTTTAAAATAATTTTAAAAGCTAATGTTTTAAACTTTTAATGTTCTTGCTTGAAGTTTAAAAATAAAATTCTGAAGTGTTAAGACCTTCAGAGTATACCAAACTTAGGGAAAAAATTCTAGTCTTGACTCTAGAATATAAAGTCTGTCACCATGTTTTCAAACGTAGATTTCTCAAATATAATTTAAACTGTCCGAGGGCCGGGACTGAGTTCGGCTTGTTTATTGGGCTGCAGGCTCAGAGTTCAGCCCCAGCCTGGCTCTGGGCAGGAACTTAAGAAATATTTGTGGAAGAGAGGTTGGGCTGGGGGCACACCAAGAGGGAGGAGCCTTCGGGGCCTGAGAGCTCAGCAAACATGAAGCCACTGGGCTGCAGTGGGCTTGTGGAGACAAAGATGGGAAAGGGGGGAAGCTGGAAACTGGCCTGAGGATACTGGATTCTTCAGCCTGACAGCAGCCCTGTGGGTGTTGTCCCAGGGACTGATGTGGTGCCATCTGGATTTTCTAAAGGTAATTGAGGTGGTTGTGCATAGAATGCTTACATGGGAGGTAAAGAAATTAGGAGGCTCTGAAATATCCCAACAAGGGAAGAAGAGGATGAAGCAGGGTGCTTGGTACCAATGGGGTCAAGCAGAGAACAGCTTCACAAGACAGAGAAAGAGAAAACTGACAGGATCAGCGGCTGATGGCCCGCAGGAGCAGAGGGCAGGGGCAGAGGGGCTGGGGCCTGAGACAGGGGAGGTGGGGGGAGCCTGTCCCAGGGGAGCAGAGAGAGGAAGACAGAGGTGAGCTTTTAGCTTACAGAATGTGGAGGTGACCTTGATATGCCAGTGGTCGTGCAGCTGGGGGTCCTGCATGGTGTTCAGGAGCTTGTCTCTTGACAGCCCTCCGGCAGTGTCCCTGTCCTGAATTAGCATATGCCTTGAGCCTTCTGAGCTCTTGTGTTCTTTTGTAACTGGTTGCTGCTCCCTAGATTTGCTCAGCTCACCCAGTCAGTCTCTCCTCACCGTCCTTGGCCTCACTGGTCAGCCTCACAATGAACATGGGTCAGAAACTCCACCTGGGCTGAAAACCAAAGGAGCACCTACCAGATTGGACAAGTCTTTTGATTGACTTTGGAAAGCTCCCTCACCACCCACTGGCATCATCAGAGATCTCTTGTGCTTTCTCTGTTTCTTTCTCTGAGCTGAACCAACTACTGCCCCTACCACACTGTCCCCACCTGAGAATGCAACTCCCTATTTGCCTGCGTTTCCTGCACCTGAACCCACTTTGGGTTTTGACTTGTGATTTTAACCAAGAGCTCACAGTTAGAAGTCCCGGCCCCAGGAGCTCCCTTCCTGGATATTTGCTTGTTTATTATGAGCCTCAGGCACAGGTCTGTGCATTTTAATTGCCCTCAAGTACCAACCTGAGATTTTTAAAGGCAATCTCCTGGAGCTCTGTGAAGTTGCTGCAACTCTGCTGCTTTCCCTGCTGGTCATTACCATTTTTGTGTTCTTCTTTTCTGAAAAGTTCTTTCATTATTGATAAGTGTTAAATTGCACTGTGGCTTGTGCCTGTGCTTAATGGAAGCGATTCTACATCTGGGATCACAGCTCAGACTTTCTTTGAAATTCCCCAAGAGCTAACACAGGGCTTTGAACACAGTGGGCATTTAGTAAACCCTTGATGATGATGTTAGAGTTAGCATGTTGGTCTTTACCTCTGACGAGGTCAGAGAACCATCTGTGCTCTCTCAGATGTGTCAAACGCAAACCGGAAAGCGGCCTCTTATACACAGTCGCTCCAGGCTCCCGGGCTGTGTGATTTGAGGCATGTAATCATGATCCTGAGCTGTCAGCAGGGCAGGGGTTGGCTTCCAGGTTTCACGTCCATGGAACAGGTAGTCTGGGTTAGGGAAAAGAACGTTTTCCTGGGTTGAGGCTGGTTTGAGTCTTGGGTCTTCAGTGACTGGTGCTGTAATTTCATCCGTCCCTTACCCCTGGAGGGTCTCAGATTTTCTCATCTATGAAATTAGAAAGAAGGACAAAAACATTCTCTGAGGCTCTTCTACCCATCTGATCTCTGAATCTATTACTATGTCAACATGAGTAGATGACTGTCACTGAGATTTTTGTATACACTATTGACACGTTCCCTTTGAAAGGTAGTGGCTTTAACACATCTGAGCATGGCAGGATTGATTTTAAGTGACCTTTCTGTTGACTAAAGACAAAAACTTCAATATGTGATTTTTAGCAGAAATACAAACTCAGGGAAGAAAACCTGAAAATGTATTTAAGACTACATGGGTAGTTCCAGAGAATTAAATGTTCAAAATGCTTGGGTAGTTAAGAAATTCAGGGGACCATAATGGTTACTAAATCATGACCTTCTTATGAGAGGTGTAGAAGATTGGTGGTAAGACTGAGCTAATTAAATTGACCTTTACATTTTCTCTACCCTTCTGGAGGCCCTGCTAATCCTAGACTTCCCGCTGCGGAAGTAAACATCTTCAGCGAAGACATTCAGGGGCGTGGGAAGGAAGGATAGTATGATTAATCCCTTTAAGGGAAATGACAATAAATTTCCAATTATAAATGTAAGAAAGCCATTGAGGGGTAAGCTTCATCTCTCCTTATCTTCCTTCATTTCCTGTTGAGGCCTGACTGGCACCAGAGCTTCAAACACAGCTCTTGAAGTTTGAGATACAGGGTATTGTGAGATTATTATGGTTTGGCTATGGAAAGTGGAAGTGGTGAAAGATCGTTTGCCAAGCAAAAATGGACTAAATTGTCATTGTTTTACCTGCACTCTTATCTAATAGTTTTGCCTTGGAACTTCAATTTTTGTCAAGCAGTTCATTTTATCTCCAACTCCCCAGCAAGCCTAGGATGATCCTGAGAAGCGATGTTTGCTGGCTGGAACGTGCACAGCACTGGGCTGAGTAGACCCCACCCACAGTGTCACCTCACTTGCCCAGAGACAGCCCAGGGTCCACAGCCAGCACAGGGAGTCACCCCAGGGTGACGCATGTGCTCAGGAGACTTGCAGGAAGGATGTTTGGGCCAGTCACAGATGCCCATTTGTGTGTGATTGTATTTCTATGAAATGCCCACAGTAGGCAGATCTATAAGACAAAAGTCAATTTGTGGTCCCTCAGTGGGGATACTGCTGTGGGCACGGGTTTCTTTCTGTGGTGGTGGAAGTCATTGCAGTAATGGTTACTTTAACACTGTAAGTGTACTAAAAACCTGTTAACTGTGCTCTTTAAACAGGTAAATTGTATGGCATGTGAATTACCATGTCAGTAAAGCCGTTAAAGGAAGAAAGTTTGGAGTTAAAGATTAGTTTATATTCAGTATGAGCCTTTTTTCCCTCCTCCACCATTGATTTGTGGTTGCCTGTTTCTGTACGGTAAGAAATTACAATAACAGTATTTCCATTTAGAGCACGTGAATTTAAGTACTTGTAATACCATCAAATGTGTAGAAGAAAGGGTAGCCAATGATACAGCGTGTATTTTCAGTTTGTTCACATTAGAAACCCCCCTAAACTAATAGCAAATCATTGTCCATTTCCTAAGTCTCTGCAAACTAAGGACAGCAACAACTACTCATTACTGAACACTGATTAGTAGAGCAAGAAAGAAACCCAGAGATGGTTAAGTTGACCTTACTTTGCAGATACTCAGATAACAAGAGTAAGAGGTCGGGGGGGTGTTTATTTGGGGTCTCATTGCACTTGACTTCTTCTGCCTTGTTCTGTTTCTGCCATACATGCTGAGACCCAAAGCCATGAAAAGGAAAGTGGTAAAGAAAGGCCGTGTGAGTGAGTGTCGTGAGCAGTGGGGTAACAAGACACAGTGTATGTTGTAAATGTTGAATTCAGTTTTCTAAGGTTCTGCGTTGAATGGGATTATGGGTTTTGTGGTAGCCCACTGGGTTACACAGATGAATTCCCAGGCCCAGTGCCACGGTTTCTAGACCTCCATCTCTCTCCACAAGGCCTTGTTTCCAGCCCACACCTGCTCACCCTTAAGGTAACAGAGGCCTGCCTCTCAGGCTCCCCTGACGGTCCCTGTCCTATGCCTTCAAATTTGTTGGCATCTGCAGTCAGCCTACTTCCCTGCTCCTTCCCCGGAAGGATCACTCGCCTCTCTGGACCACCTCCCCTGTGCTTTCTGCTTCCTTTAGAGAATTGCGCCGCCCTCTATCATCCCTTTCCCTTTTGGCTGGAGGATGGTGAGCAGGGGCCAAGTATAAAAGGGAGACCCAGACCCTCATGGGTTAGGAATTTTCAACTTGAAACTTTTTTGTGAAATTTTTGAAATTCTCTTATTAAAATATAGGTGGTTATTACTTGAAAGGAAAGGAGCGACACACAGCAGCAATTCACCAGAGAATTCCGCTTTATTAGGGAAAGGTGCTGGGTTATATAGGAAGGGGCATGAGCTGATTGAGGTGTCACTTCTACGGGGCTGGTGGCTATTGGCTAGGTGCTGGGATTAGGGGGGTGAGGGGTGATTGGGCTTCAGGTGGTGCCGGCGGGAACCAAGGACCCGGAAGAGAAGCAGGAATTTCACCATCTTATGGGTGGGGGCCCTTCATTCCCCCCTTTCTCCTCTATGGGGTTGTGGACGTTGCTTTCTCTCTGACAGCTTCCTGCTGAACGGGGGTGGAGAAGGGAGTGAGGGCTTGAGGACTGGGAGGAAAGGGTTGATAGGACTCCCCACAGTAAGGACGAGTAGATGTGGACTTCTTCAGGTTGGAAATCAATGAAGGTTCCCTGTAACTATAGGTTGAGGACTTGTTGATTCTAATGGTGCCAGGAGGATACGGGTGCCAGAAGCCAGGCGTCTGCGGCCATTGTTTCCAGGAACAGTTTCCAGCGGAGAGAGGGGTCCATCTCAGCGTGTGGTGAGGAGGTTACGTGAGGGTGAGGGATCTTCTGTGGCTAAAAGCTGGTAGTTCCTGAGTAAAAGCTGGTTGAAAGTTTGATTAGAGATTTTACCAACTTGGGATTTGATAAACTTTACAAGGCAAGAAGAGACAGGCGAGGAGAATGATTATTATAGGGCCTGCAATGGGCCAAAGCCAGGTAAGGAAGGGGTTTGTTAGTATTGAAGAGAATGTGTTGGAGGAGTAATACTGTGGGTACCGGGAGTTACCCATGTAGTGAATGGTGCAAGACCAGTAGGGACATCCCCGTAGGTGTCTGGCCATCGCCTGCAACAGGCTTGTTTTTGGTCATAGAGGAAGCAGAGGTAGGGAGAATAAAGGTAGCTGCTAGTGAACACTTCGGTGGAGGGAGGAAGTGGAGGTATAAAGGCTCGGAGCAGCCTTTCAGAGGGCAGTCTGATGTGGCAATGAGGGCAGTAATTTTTGTTTGATGCTGTGTGTAAGTCTGTCTGACTTTGAATCGCCATACAAAGGAGGCTGGGGTGGCGGGGAAGACAATAGGAATGAGGAAAAAAAGCGAGAGAGAGCGAGGGAGCAGTAAAGGAGGAAAAAGTCATGATTCGGGTGTGGATGGCAAAGGGGGTGAACGGGATTTTGGAGGAAAGAGGACAGTAAGGTCAGGAGTCTGGAGGGAGGGAGAGTCTGTAAACTTTTGTAGGTTAAGAGATCCTTTAGGTGATGTGGGGACAGAATGGTAAGGGGCGCCCCGAATGTCAGTTTATGAGCTTCTTTCTGCAAGAGCTGTCCAGTGGCTAATGCCCGTAGGCAGGTTGCCCATCCCCGAACTGTGGGGTCTAATTGCTTGGAAAGATAAGCTACTGGGGCAAAGGATGGGCCATAATGTTGGCCTAGGACTCCTAGAGCTTGACTGGACCTCTCATGAATGTATAATGAGAAGGGCTTCAACAAATCAGGAAGATGGAGAGCTGGGGCTTCCACAAGGGCTTGACGGAGCTTAATGAAGGAGTGTCGGGGTGAGGAGGATAATGGTTCTTCAGGGGGGCCCTTGCTGAGGTCGTATAGGGGTCTTGCCAACAGGGAGAAGTTAGGGATCCACGCTCTAAAATACCCAGCCAGGCCCAGAAAGGAAAGGATTTCTGTCTTGGTTTTGATAACTGGCAGGTCAGATAGGAGCCGTTTTCTGTAAAAAATCTTGGGAGGAGGGGTCCAGAGTGATAGAAAAAAAAAAAAGCGTCCTTGAGATCTAGGACTGAGAAGTGGGAGGCTGAGGCAGGGATCTGTGAGAAAAGGGTGTATGGATTTGGAACTAAGGAATGGATAGGGATGATGGCCATGTTGATGAGGCGAAGGTCTTGGACAAGGCGGAAAGATCCGTTGGTTTTTTTAACAGCTAATATGGGGGTATTAAATGGGGAGTGAGTGGGTCTGAGGTAATTTTTGTTTAAAAGATCTTGAATGATGGGTTGAAGGTTTATGAGGGCTGAAGTGGTTAGGGGGTATTGGGCCTGGCAGATATACTGAGAGGGGTCACGTAATTTGATAGAGGCAGGAGGACATAGAGCCACGGAGGGGCTTGTAATGTCCCAAACTCTGGGATTTACAGGGTGTATGAGGGCGGAACTGGAGCTTTCATTGGGTAGAGGGGCGTCGTCAGCTATGAGGGCCATTAGAAAGGGAGTACTGGGGGCTGTGGGAGTGGATATAGTCATGGAAACATGGAGGAGAGAAAGGATGTCCCGTCCTAGTAAAGGGAGGGGACACTGGGGCATAACCAGGAAGGAGTGGGAGAAAGGTATGGGATTGTCTTGGATTGTGCATAAAAGGGGGGGGGCGGTTAATGGGAAAATCTGTCTACCTCCTACCCTGACTATAGGAGTAATGGCAGGCGTGGTAGGGCCCCGGTATTCCTGCAAGACTGAGAAGGTGGCTCCTGTATCTAGGAGGAAGGAGATGGGGCGACCGTCTACTATTAAAGTAACCCTGGGCTCCTGTTTGGTGATGGAAATGGTCGGGCGAGAAGCCCCTGGGCCCCGTCAATCTTCTTCTGTCAGCCCCACTGTGGCAGGCTTAGGATGGGGGTTGTTCGTCCAGCCTCCCCTTCGGGTGGTTGGGCAATCAGACCCCCAGTGGCCCTTTTTGTGGCATCTGGGGCATGGGGTGGTAGGAGATCTGGGGGAGGGGCACGCCCTTGACCTATGTCCTTCTTGTCCACACTTGAAACAAGCTCCTGGGGGGGGCTTGTTTGTAGAAGAGTGCCCAGGTTGTGGTTTTATCAGCTGGGCCAACATTTGGAAATTGGCCTGATCAGCCTTTTGTTTACGGCGTTCTTTCTCCTCCTCCCGGTTATGGAAGACTTTAAAGGCCACTGTTAGGATCTCAGTCTGTGGGGTAGCGGGGCCCTGTTCTAACTTTTTGAGTTTAGCTTTAATGTCGGGGTAGCTTTGAGCTAGGAAGTATGTCATAAGGACATGTCTCCCGTCAGGCGTTTCTGGGTCCAGGCTGGTGTACTGTAATAGGGCTTGAGTGAGTCTGTCTAAGAACTCGGAGGGAGCTTTTGAAAATTGACTACTTTACGAGCTGCGTTTTTCAGACCTGCTATTAAGCAGCAGGCGAAGATAACTTGAGAGTGGAGACCCACGGCGGTTGGGGGACTGAAGGGTTCTGGCTCAGTCTGTGGGGGAGAAACAGGTGATGGGGGCAAAGGCGGAGGAGGCTCCTGAGACTTAGTTAGAGGGGGGCTGAAAGGCTCAGGCTTGATCTGCAGGGGGTGAGGTGGGGGAGGAGATGGTGGTGGAGGAAGGGGGAGGGGTTGTAGGAGAGGAGGGGGAAGGGAGTGGGCGGGAGGCTTCTGCGGGGGAGAGACGGCTTGCAGGCTAGGAGAACTTGGGGGGAGGCAGGGGGGGAGGAGGCGGCGGCGGCGAGGGGGGCAGGAGGAGGAGGCGGAAAGCTTCGGTATAGGAAATCTTCCATTTTTTTCAGGCGCTGGCAGTAGTTAAAGAGATCGCGAGTGATGTTAGGATCAAGAGCTCCCCCTGCGGGCCATTGGTTGTCATTGTCTAGGGTGTATGTCGGCCAATCTTGGGGGCAGTATTTACGGAGAAGTTTTGGTTTTATATCAGGCGTCAGGGAGAGGGTGGCTAGATACTTGAGCAGGCATTCAAGAGGTGAGCTTTCAGGGAGGGATGAGGAGGCTCCCATGGCTAAAGGACAGAGAAGGAGACAAACGGGAAGATGAACGGAGACCCTCGGACTGGGAGCAGACCGCAAGGAGACAAAGGGCGTCCCCGATGATCCTTGGTGGTCTGCGGAAACTCGTATACGAGTCGGAATTTCTTAGGAAGTGTGGGTCGTCACCCAGACTTCTCTAAGAAGGCAGAGTGCCAGAGTCCGAGGTACCTAGTACTAGGAATTTTCGGCGGAAGGAACAGAAGGGGGGGTGGGGGAAGGGAGCGTTCTCATCGGCAAAGGAGTCACCTCGTTTATGGCTGTTGGAGGAGGGGCCTGAGGGTCCACCGCAGCCGTGAAGGCCTGAGGCGGGGAGAGTTCTCTCCTCGTCCCCGAGCATCAGGGCCTTGCCGGACGATCACGGTCAATGGCGCTGCGATAGCTCGGGGAAGAGCGGCCCGCTCCAGGGGAAAACTTACCCAAAGGCCAAAGAGGAGTGGTGAGTGTGAGGAGCCAGCGCCAGAAAAAGAGGATGAGGGCAAGCTGCTGCTGGTGTCGGGGGGAAGACGGGGCCCAGTTGGGGTGTCCCGTCTCCCGGGTTTCGGCACCAATGAAAGGAAAGGAGCGACACACAGCAGCAATTCACCGGAGAATTCCGCTTTATTAGGGAAAGGTGCTGGGTTATATAGGAAGGGGCATGGGGTGATTGTGGTGTCACTTCTACGGGGCTGGTGGCTATTGGCTAGGTGCTGGGATTAGGGGGACGAGGGGTGATTGGGCTTCAGGTGGCACCGGCGGGAACTGAGGACCCAGAAGAGAAGCAGGAAGTTCGCCATCTTATGGGTGGGGGCCCTTCATTACTGAGTGCTGTCAAAAATAACCTGTGAAAGTGTATGGCAAGTATGTGGCTCTCAATTTTCACTGGGTACAAACCAGAGGCTTGGCCAAGGTTGGAAAAAAGGGAATCAAGTACAAATGGGAAGAACTTTTTAACTTATCAACTTACAGAATAATTTGTTAATACTGATCTGCATCTCTAAATATCTTCTAAGGTGAAATTTGCTGTTTATAATAATCGGTACCATTTATTGAATGCTGCTATATTCCAGGCACTATTATAAAAATTTCCTAGTATCCAACTCCCAAGCAAGCATCATCATCATTAACTGTCTGCAAACGTAGAATGAGATACAAAAAACTTAAATAACTTGCCCAAAGTCCCAGTGTCTTCTAAAGCTCCATGTCGGATACCATGTTTCACTGTGTGTCTTCTGGCTTCACCTTAGTATTATTTGGAATGAAAGACCATCAGGCCTCTGCTTATGGCAAAGTGAGCCTGAGAAAATATGAATGAACTAAATAAAATGTGAATGAACTAAACAGATGTTTTGATGTCCAGAGCCTTCTGGTAGGTATGTACTTAGTGGGTTTATGGATGTATTCTCCTCTCATGGTTTCTGGACTTGGGTGGTCTAACTAGGACCTTTCAAAAGATCAGTGGAAGATTTGTTGCACTGAATGCCCTGGATTGCTTTTCTATTGTTTTGTGACTTTGACCCCAAGTATCCACAGAACACTTGGTTTTGCACATTTGCACAGTTGAACTGAGAGGTTCAGAATCCCAGATTTTCAATTTAAAAAAATGTCCCTTTGTTATGGAACACATAACACATAAGTCTAAGCTTTGTCCATGACAAAGAATTTGTTCTCCAATGAGAGTAGATCTCTCCAAAACTCTGGGTAGATTTATTGGGTGATTTTATCTGGTAGCTTTCTCAAAAGGACAAATAGGTAAAGGTTCCTGAGTGAAAATTTTACTTTGAAAATGGGAATTATCTTGACAGTGATAACTAAACCAACTCTGAAGGTGTGGTTTTTGGGGCCTTTCTGTGAATCAGATCTTCATCTCAGACTGGGTCTTTTAATTTTGGTGATTAAGATAAGAAATAATTTTTTAAAAATATGCCTTCAGCTAGACCTTTTTTCCATGCATATCTTGTCCTAACTTATAAATTCTGTCTTAACTCCATTTTCTTTTTGTTTTTTTCTTTCCAGTTTAGTATTGTGGAGAGTAACCACAAACTCAGCATTCTCAGTGTAAAAGACTATGCCTTTCAGCCTTGTCATTCTTTGCCACAAAAGCCCATTCAGTTTTAAGCTGGGAAAGGCAGAGGATGGGACAGTCTTCTCAAGAAAACCCATCATCAAAAGAGAATGAAAACCCCCTGCAATTCTCAGAACACATGAATTAATTAAAACAGACGTGCTTAACTGTGCCGTGTGTTCAGAATGTGATGAAGTCTTAGGATTGACATTGTCAACACGGTCCAGTGGGGAACCCTAAGTGCTAGGCATCTTTCTGCCCTGTCTTTGTATCACGCAAATGGTCTGACTCTCAGCCCAGGGTTCTACCACACAGTTTTCCTCTCCTACAGCCTAGCGCCTCAAACTCACATCCGTCTCAGCTCCAGCCTCTTGAGAGGATGGCTCCTACTCTTACCCCCTCAGTTAAAGTGCAGTAATGGACAGTCCTCAAATGAGTCAAGATAGATTTGTACACATATGAATAAAAGCATAAATTAAGGACTCTGGGCTGCATTAGCACTGAGGCTGTTAACTGGTGATTTAATTTTGCATGGCAAACTGAAGCTATAAAGATGGGTTTGGGTTTGTGCCAGCTCATGCACGCTTTAAATTGGGCTGAGAAGGTATCTGTCACCATGGAAAAATCTGTAGCAGTGATCCCCTTGCAATGCCCACCAGACCCTTGAACCAAGGGAGGCAGCAATGGTGGGAGGGATGGAGGCTGACCGCTGTGGGCAAGGCCCCTGTGAGTCCCTCCAGATGTTAAAGAACTGAAACACACAAGTCATTTCTGCTCTGTGGGTCTCTGCTTTCTTCTCTGTAAAATTGAGTAGTTGGAAAATTAGATGGTTGGAAGATTTGATGGTTGATTATGAGATTTATTTATTCATAGAGGGACCCTTTGGAGGCTCCTGAAGGTCAGTCCCAAGATGTGTTTCTCTCAGGCCCTTCTCTTGGCCTCCCTGATCTGTCTGAGAACCTGTATGGTACTCTGGTTCATTTTTCTCTGTGACAGCATGGCACACTGAGGAGTGTCAGTACTCTGTTGGGCTAGACGGCAGGCTGTTTTTAGGCTGCTCAGTGACTACTTTCAGTACCGAGCCATGACCTGCTTCCCTTAGCATGTTTTCTGGTTCTTGCCTAAGTTGTCCTGCATACATCTGGAGTCTGCAAAGTGTTATTTTCATGCTGTGCTAGGAATTACTATCATCTTCTCTTTAATCTTGGCCCAGGTGTCCGAGATCATTTGGCCCCTGCTGCAGTAATGGCTGTCCCCTCCTCTGACTGCACTGCTGGAGCGGGGCACACCGACGCACCCTCCAAGGCCTGACCCCAGCACATCCTAGCGGGGTGTGCCGCCTCTTAGAGCAAATACACATTTAGAGTTATAAAAGGTTTCAGGAAGAGATCTAACTCTGTTTACTCTCTCTCCTTATTCTCCATCACTTTACAGACCCAGAAACTTGAGGCCCAGAGAGGCTAAATGACATATGCAAGGGTTGATGAGTGGCAGAGCATGTTCTAGATCCCAGACCAGCACGCTGCTATCACATGGTGCTGCCTTTACACACACACACACACACATGCACACACACTTTCACCTTGTTTCACAGGCTACAAAAAAGTCTTTGATTATGAAGTTCAGTAAGGGCAAAAGTTTAGTCTTATCTTTGTAAATTGCTCTTTTTGGTTACTTCAGAGGAAGCTTCAGGTAGGAGCCTTAGGCATATTACTCAACTCCATTGTACTGTTTCATTATTTTCAAGTGGGAAAATGCACCTGGCTTTTCCTGCCTCTCAGGATTGCTGTGAAAATAAATATGAAATAATGAGTTGGATTTTTCCAGGCCTCAAGATTGTCCCAAAGGATCGTGTTTTACATGTAAAATTGTGTTTACTCTTCTGATTTCCTGCTGATCTAAGGCTTTCAATAAATTTGATTCATATTATTTTAATGTTATAATAACCATAAAAGGTACATTCTAAATTTTGGCAGTGTCTGTCCCTAACTTCACTAAGTGCAAACTAAGAACCTTAAAAAAAATGTCCCTACACACACTGGAAATAGATATTGTCAGGACTGCTCGTGTCATCATTGAACAATTGAGTTGAGAAACAATCAAGATTAGAATTTATAAGGTGGTTTATCCCAGGATTAAGACATGACCAATATCCTAAAGCAAAATCTGTAGGAAATTATTATCAATTTCTTTGAAAGTAAAGGGAAAGGCAAAGAATTTGACAGGAGGTAGTGTCCGAGCTATGGAGTTAAACTGCATTATTTGACTATGCATTTCTAGCCCTTTATAAACCTATTCGTTGCTTTATGCATAGTATTACTAAACATTTCTTTAATGAACTAATACAGTGAATGCAGTTAATTCTTGTTGTTTACTATAAAGTTTCCCATTTTAACCAAACCAGAGTTGGACGTAGGATAATGAAAAGGTGTCCATGTAGACAAGTGAGGAATCATGACACACTAAATGGACGAGGCCCCACACACTGCGCCAGACAGAGCACATCGGAGCCTCAGTTCAGTAGGCTCAGATCCTCACATGCGGTCCGCAGACCCACTGTATAGGCAGCACCTGCCTCTTCAAGTGGCCCACCCACACCTGCAGGATCATAATCTGCATTTTGACATGATCCTCAGGTGATTCAGTTGCTCATTAAAGTTTGAGAAGCGCTGGCTTTGTAGTTTTCAATTTTATTTTATCCCATTGGTCCAGGATGGAACATTACACTTTTATACCCAATATGCCTAAGAAAGTGATCTGTGAATATGATGTTGTAATTCTGGCCTTTGCTGAATACAGGTGTCTTTAATTATACCCACCCTCCCCCCAAGAAAAGAAAGATTTTTCATTTGCAGTAACTTGTTTCAGATTAATGTTTGGGAGGAAAAGGTGAGACTATTAGCCAATAGCAAGGATTGCTTTTTTTTGCTAGTGTTTAAAACTCTAAAACCAGGGGCATTTGCTTTGGTTTTCTTTTTATTCTTGGTTGGAGGTAGTGAAAAGGAGTTTGCTTGTTCGTTCGTTTGTTTGTTTGTTTGTTTTTGAGAAGAAAAAAGAAATGTAATTGAGAATTGAACTCTTGCTAATATAGCCATTTTCATCCTGAAAATCATTTTTATCATTCTCAGTCTATCTAATGAATTTCAGTTGTCTTAAGAAGAATGTATTAACATGCATGGGGGGGTAGGAGAAAAGGGAGGGCTGTACAACACAGAGAAGGCAAGTAGTGATTCTACAACACTTTGCTATGCTGATGGACAGTGACTGTAAAGGGGTTTATAGGGGAGACCTGGTATAGGGGAGAGCCTAGTAAACATAATATTCGTCATGTAAGTGTAGATTAGTGATACCAAAAACAAAACAAAACAAAACAAACAAACAAAAAAGGGCAGTTCCTGTGTGGTAACCTCCAATGAGTTCTACACAAGGGTATAAAGGGCATATAAAAGTGTAGGCAAAGGGTCTGTTTGTGTTTATACAGAGGATCAAAGCCTAATTGGGCTACCCCAAAAATGAACTAAGATACGATATGAAAGAGAACTTCCAACAGCAGCACTCTCTGGAAGACTCATGCCAGAAGATGATCATCAAAAACCCCAACAAAGATCCACGCACTGCTACAGCTGTAGATGCACTCATCCCACCGGTTCCTGGACTTGCCATGGGAATGAAGGAGATATCTAAGCTGGCCTGTGCATACAGTAAAACAACAAAGTTGACTGGATCTATACTGTTGGAACTCAACCAAGAATTAGGAGAAGTACAAATTGTAGCACTCCAAAGTCTTACAACTACAGACTATTTACTGTTAAAAGAACATATGGCATGTGAACAGTCCCCAGGAATGGGTTGTTTTAATTTGTCTGATTTCTCTCAGACTGTTCAAGTTCAGTTGGACAATATCCACCATATCATAGATAAGTTTTCACAAATGCCTAAGGTGCCTAACTGGTTTTCTTGGTTTCACTGGAGATGGCTGGTAATTACAGGTATGCTTTGGTTATGTAACTATACTCCTATTATGTTAATGTGTGTGCGCAATTTAAGTAGTAGCTTAAAACCTATACATGCTGAAGTTACTCTACAAGAAGATATGTCAAAGAAATAATCAATCTTCCCATGTTGTCTTCCGCCTGCTACTTCTGTAGCTTTTCTTCTTCCTACCTAATTACAACCCTTAAATAGAATTCGTGCCTCATATCAAATTTACCGAGTATCATAATTCTTCCAAGTGATAAAGATACCTCAAGACAAATGCTGGGCATAGAAGCCACAGGGCATAAATATGCAAAGAAGTAAAAAGCTAACCTTTTCAAACAATAAGGCTTCTCTCTCACTTACCAACTTTACATTTCCCTGTATGGCCCCGGAAGATGACTAGTTAGCCAGAGACGGGTAAGATTCCTCAAGGGAGGAACAACCTAAGACAGGCACAGTCGCAGGGGGGTCATCAGGTGAGAAATTGGGGATCAACAGAGGTGAGGCTTAGAACCTCACCCCCCCGTTCTGAGAGAAATCTTCTGCATACGTGGATGTTTTATTGCCCTGGTCTAGCTTGGATTAACACATAGTCTACAGGCACACACCTGATCATCTACATTTGCTCTCTTACAACACTAAACTATGTTTTCTACCTTTATCTCGTATCTACCTACCACTTCAGCATTTTATTAAAATAATAATAATAAAGAGAGAAATGTGGTATCCACATATAAATCAAGTATAAAAACCAAATGAGTATTCATATTTGAACTGACTGTTTATAGTTCATAATGCATGAGCAAAACCGAAAGTTTCTGTGATGACAGCCCTTGTACTGTTCACTATGTAACTTATTCATTATGTAAGAATTTGTTCTCCATGTAAGAACTAGTTTGTTATGCCTCAGAAGATTGGAGACTGACGAAAATTAGGCTTGGGGTGGATTAATGATTGTGCATTGAGCATTGACTCCCCTATACAGAATTTTATTGTCGTTAACAACCATTTGATCAATAAATATGAGAGATGCCCTCACAAAAAAAAAAAAAAAAAAAAAAAAGGACAGACTTCCAATGGTAAAATAAATAAGTAACCGGGATGTAATGTATAGCATAAGGAATATAGTCAAGATATTGCAACAGCTTGGTAGGGTGATAGCTGGAACCTAGAATTATGTATATAAATGTTTTATCACTGTGTTGTACACTTGCAACTAATGTAATGTAATACTGTGCGTCAACTACCCTTCAATAAAAAATAATTATCTAAAAAAAATAAATAAATAAAATGATTGGCAGAAAAAAAAAAAGAAGAATGTAACAGTGCCAAATCCACAGTCAGTGGGAGTTACACTGATTTTTTTCCCCTTCTCTCCAGTTTTTAATAAGCTAAGGAAAGCGAATTCAGTTAATTGGCAGTATTGGCTCTGCACTTGACAGGTGTGCCTGCTTGCATTCAGATCAAGATGTGCTGTCTGCACCATGCGGTGGTGCCAGGGCCCATCCTCTGTGGTGAGAATGCGTTCACGGGCCACTCCCCTCACCACACAGAGGACCTGCACAGCTACTGTGCCTACAGTGTGGTTACACTTCACATGGCTGAGTCCTGTTGGAGTTCATCTAGAAAGGAATGAAAAGATCAAGAGACTTGAATATACTAGACAGAAAGGGAACTCTCTTATTGAAAATCCACGAGGCAGGGATATCACCTGCCTCCCTAAAGACATCTGTGTCCCCTTACTAGACAGTGTTGGGTTCACTGGAGCCTTTAAATGCCTACTTGTAGAGAAAGTTGCAAGGGAAAGTGTCCTCTTTGCCTTTGAAACCCTCAGACACAACCCAGTGGGGCCAGGCAGGGAAGACGTCAGTTAGCAGAGTGAAGACCAGACTTCCCAGAGCTCAGGGCTGGCTCATCTCAGTGTCTGCATGACCAGCATAAGATGGTTGGTGAGGAGGGAGGGCTTCCTCCAGGCACTAAGAAAATAGGGCATTCAAACAGAAGAGCCACATGTGGGAAACAGTATACTGACCTAGCTAGGGTGTTAGTGGCATGGGCCGGGTGTTGGAATGAAATGGTGCTAGAAAAGCCCCTGCTCAGCACTGCCTGTCTGCCCTCCAGGAGAGTGGTCGTTCCCAAACACGGCTGAAGCGGGGTAGAGGATGAACTAAATCAGAATCTTCCGAGGAGCTGTTTTAGAATACACCTGCCCACACAGATCCCAAGGCACACCGCAGACGGCATCATTTACTACTTGAGTAGTTTGCAGTTGGGAACTTGGGTTCTGAGCCAGCAACACTGTTCATGGAATTGTAGCTCTTGCCATTCCTAGCTGTGTGACCTTTGCGCAATTATTAAACCTTTCTGCTCCTCATCTCCACATCTGTCAAATGATGATGGTATTAATAATAGTAACTTCTGGGGCTATTATCAGAACTGGAAGAAATACTGTGTGCCTCACTCTTGGCAGAGTGTAAGGAAACACTCAGTAAGTGTAAAATTTTCTTTGATGACTGGAACCACACTTCATTCAGAAGATTTGCGTTCTTGTCCAACATAGGCTTTAAGGACATTAGAATCACAGTGTATACCCAAGCTGTTTTAATTTCATTTGAAAGATTAATGATTTGAGTTACAGTGAATATAAAATGTTCTCATCTGATTGACCAATCTCTTACAAACACAAATGGTTTTGAAAACCTGTGATGACGACAAATTATCCAGAAATCACCAAGCCACATCTTTAACTGGTTCTCTTTCCTCCAACTGCCTTATCCCAACCGGAAGAATTCCCTGACAAGGAGCGCACCCGTCCCCAATGACTCCCAGGCTCGCAGCGGAGCGCGCTTCCACACTTCCTACGACAAAAGATACATCATCAAGACGATCACAAGTGAAGATGTAGCTGAAATGCACAACATCCTGAAGAAATACCACCAGGTAATTTCTCTCTATCTCCACTTGAAACTCTGAGAAGGTTAACATTTGTGACAAATCATCAAGGCCAAAGATAAATATGTAGTTAGGAAATGATAAGAACACATTTGACCAAAAAAAAAGAGAACCCCTCTAGCTGGGTTTTTCTAAAGTTACTGCAGCAAGGTTACCAACAGTTAACATTTAGGAATGCTTATACTGTGAAGATCATTATTTATTTATATAACACCTTTCATCTAAATACTCTTCTGTATGATAATTTCAATGATTACCTTTCTGAATTTAAATCACTCAATTTAAGATTTGACAACATTTCAGGTTTTTGCCCATGCCACAAGTTTGGTATTGACCTCTGAGTATTTATCTGTTTATACCTCCAGCTCCTATCCTGCTTTCTCTGGTCTTCTCCTGTCCTGGCCCACCCCCTACTGACATTCCACTGCTGAGAAAATTCTCTGTTTTTAGGGAATGGATATTTGTGTACTCTCTACTTTATGCCTGGGCCCTTTAAAAAGGATTCTCAAATGGTTGAAACAATTGTATTATTAAATATCAGCCTCTCAAAAGTGACTAATTTGAAGGCAGCTCTCCTTTAGATTTGTGAGCTCTGAGATGTCTGTTGAAAAGTCAGCTTCCCTACTTTTTGGTCACGCTTTATGCTCTTAACATCATGGATTATTTCTTGGCAGTTACTTATTCTTTCAATCTTTGTAAATGTGATTAGTTGCATTTTGCTTGCAGTGA
Source organism: Manis pentadactyla (assembly GCF_030020395.1). Taxonomy (NCBI): domain Eukaryota; kingdom Metazoa; phylum Chordata; class Mammalia; order Pholidota; family Manidae; genus Manis; species Manis pentadactyla. Next base: position 110,695,527 of record NC_080021.1, on the reverse strand, counting down.
AGTATATAAAAAATCTTGGAGCTATATTCTGTTTCTGGAAACTTGGGACTGCTCCTGATTTGTTTTCTAAAAACGTTAGCCTTTAAATTCATTCAACATCTAATAAATCTTTTATACCATCTATTCTTCTTAAAATTTGTTCTTCAGTGCTTGTGCTATTGCCCTATTACAAAGGACATTTTAAAGTGCCAGAATAGGTCCCTGATAGTGAAAACCCATTAAGGCATGGCTTCTGATGAACTAAATTACAGGATGCAGCTTTTAACTGTGTACCTTTTAAACTGTCTACTGTTGTTTTTTTTTCCCCTCTGGAACTTATTGCTATACTTAATCATTCTTTTTATTCTTTCTTTAAATGGTCTCAGAACATTCAGAGGAAAGTAATACCTCAGTGGCTGATGAAAACATGTTATATTTTGATACATGGCTATGATACCATTCTAATAAAATGTGACACCCATTTCAGATATCAACTTCTTGATGACAATTTTGAGTTCAGAATTTTTTAACTTAATAGGTATCACAGTTTAAACTTTTCTCTGGGGTAGTTACTGTAACCTAGCCTGCAGAGTTGACATATCATCAATATTACATAAAATACATTGGGGATCAAAATAAGTATATTGACATGCTGCATGGGCTTTCATGGTGCTAAAGATTTCCTTTCATTCCACTCGTACAAAATAGTTATTTTATTTGTTCTTTATCCAGAGAAGTCTCATTTATCCAAGATCTATATTTCTTTTTCTTCTTAGAAATAGTATTTTAAATATAATTTAAAGGGTCTTAATAATTGAGAATTGGCATTATTAATACAATTTATTTAAAGGACACCGAGTTGAAATACAGGAGACAGAGCTTAGCTGTTATGAACTGGTTAGTAGGCAATCTCTGAACCTCAGTTTTCTTATCTACATTTCATTCATTCATTCATTCATTTGTTCATTTATTTATTCTTCACCTAATTCAAAGAAAAACTGGCCTCCAAGAAAGCTTGAAATATAAGACAGACCAAGTGGAAAATAAAGGGAAGATAGAAAAGGGAAGGAAACGGTGAAGACACAAGATGGAATCTGGAGTGAGCCTAAAACTTCATGCTTGCTACATTGAGTGCCACTAATTTGATCCTAGCTTTCTAGCAGCCAAAATGAAAAGGGAAATAGGAGTTAGTCACTTACACAGCCACTGTACCTGAAGATAACAAATGAACCAGTTGTTCAGGAGGAATATAAGAGTTCACAGTGCTCAGATAAGACAGGGTTGTCTCTAAGGAGAGCACACATGAAATGATAAACATCACCCTTGCAGCCAACACAAACAATTTCATAGAACTTGAAAAGAAAATCGTCAGTATAAGCTGCTGAAGCCTTTCTAACATGTAATTGACATGTAGTCCACACGAATGTGCAGAGGGAGGGTGCAGTGCACACAGGCTCCCCAGTGCTGTGCCTGCTGGCTTCCTCCAGGCAGGATTTGAATGTTCTTCAAGCTGCTCTTCTTATAGGTCACTTTCAATAAAGGCATTGATGAATATTACATGATGTGGAGCTCAGCCTTGTACATCCTCAGCTGTAGCTATTCCACATGATCAGATGTGGACACCTCACCATCCGTAATCCAGAAGAGGTCCTCCCAAGCTTTCCTCTCTTCTCTACTCAGTGATGGCCCTCACAAGTGCTTGAGATGGATGTCAGACCTTTGCTGTCTACTTTAAGGAGGCCTAGACTGCTTTTAGGATTTATGTCTAGTCTTGCACATTTCTGTCTCCTGCTTCAGTGTGACTGTCAACTTTTCTTTCTTGCTCTTTGTTGCTTTTACCTCCTCATTGCCTGTGCTTCTGAACTGCCCAGTTTGGACAAGGCATGAGGCATGGTCACATCATCTATGACTGGCTTTCACAGAGGGCATCTCCTGTGGAGTGAGGTGGATGGGCTTCTTGACAGCTTTGGCTACTCAGGGGCCCTTTGACTTCTCAGTTTTCCTCTCTTTTCTTTCATCATTTGTTGTTGTTTTAATGAAGTATATCCAGAGTTGCAGCTATAGTCTGGCAGGTTGGTCACCACAAAGCCAGGCTCTGGAGAAGTGAAGTACTGCTGAATATTTGAATAAATTCTTCCTGGAATTGACTTCTGATGAGCTGACCTGAGCAGCAGTGCAGTGTGGTAGGTGGTTTAGAGCTTGGACTCCAGAGCTGGCTGTTGCCTTCAGATCTCAGCTCTGTCCTTGACCAGCTGCTAGACTCTCTACACCTGCTTCTCCATCCATAGAATTGGGATAATCCTAAGCCATTCATTTGATGATGTGCTGATTAGGGAAACTGATATTTATAACCTGCTCAGAACAGTGCCTAAGTACATAATAAGTATTATGTAAATAATACTTGAATAAGACACTTCAGTATCATTCTTATGCTCCATTTCCTACATCCCAGTGTTGAAATCTTTAACTCTTTCACTCCAGTAAGGGCCTGGTTTCTGGTAGAGCATGGCACTCTTGCAGAGTTAAGAAGACTGAAACCATAAGGAGTGAGTGTTTTCCCCCAAGCTCCAACATCTTGCCTTAATCTTTATTTGCTGCCCAGATTCTACCCAGATTTCCACTCTGTGCTAAGAAAGGACACATCAGCTCCTGGACCAATGGAAAATTTATATTAACCAGGGCAAGCTTTTATAAGTCTCTCTTTTCCTTTATTTGGTTTTCTCTTTCTTATAGTTGGGAAATAACTTAGTGTTCTGGTGTAAATACCATTTCCTTCAAATTTCTGTCAGGCTACAACAAACTCGGGTCTTACAAATGATGAGTATTAACTAATTAGCTAAACAATGTCAGTAGAGCATTCAAAACTAGGGTTGGATAGAGGGAGAAGTCAAACTGCCAGGCAGGCCCACCCAGCCCAGCCAGTGGGGGGCACTCTGCTGTCCTCCTCTCAGAAGCTCCCTTGTTGGGTCAAAGTGACGGGAAGGAGGAGCCGGAAGGAGCTGCTGACTGAATGCTGTTAACCCTGCTCCACAGCTGGGCAGCAAGGCCGTCCCAGAAGGGAATCTGAGCAGCCTGTCTCCACACAGCCCCAGCTGCCTTCCCTCATGTCCGATAGTCTGGTGAGTCACTGCTTACTCCTAGTCTCTGGAAGGCCTAAGAGCCCAGCTTAGGGAAGATGTTTTCCAGAGAGTTTTGTCTCTGCCAAAGAAGACTAACAGGGAGCACAGCATGTTTCTGTTGGACTCAGGCACCTCCCGGCTTCTCTGCTCCCCTGCCCAGCTCCACTGGCCCCTCACCTGCTCCTGGCCTGGCTCCCAGCACACCTGCTTCAACATTTGGCCTCCCAGCTCCCGTCATGGGCCACTCAGGGCCCAGCTCCTGATTGTTTGGAGGACAGGGGAGTGGTGTGGAACCCACCTTTAGGATACCAGCTACGCTGCCTGGAGGTGTGGGGTGTTTTTCTCACACAGGCCCCGGACCTCCCAGAGCTCCTCAGGGCCACGTTGGAGTAGCCATTCTGCTTTTTAATTGTAGTCAGTGAATAAATGCCATCTGTACTTATAAAAGTATACAAGGCCATTTCATCTTTAATGATGATGTTACATATGGATCTTTATTACAGATCAGCAAACAGAATTTTCATTCCAGTATTTCTACATTATCTCAATATTAATACTAGGGATGTTTGTAAACACTATAAAGAAATGTCTGTTCCTTTTAAGCCTGATTTTATTAAGTTTAAGAAAAGCAGTGAAGTTTGTGTGTGTGTGATATACGCACACACACACATATATTCGCTTAAATGATGTCATCCATACATTCTTTTTTGGCTTCAAAACTATTTAAAACCAAAATAAATTATATTAACTAACATGTAGACTATTTTCCAAAAACATCAATTCAAGTTTAGATATTTTGTTTATTAATCACTTTAAAACAAAGCAACCCTCAATTTAAGGCTTTCTCCTTTCTTTTCTTCCATGTAAAGTATATTACTGGAATGATCTATAAATATAGCCAGAGGCACAACAATGATTACAGATCATTTAACCTTCAAAAATATTAAATGAAACAAGACTTTACATTGAAGTATTAATCTGATTCTGTATTAAATTGTCACTTCAAGCTTCTAAAAAAAATGAGTGAAACATGATAATAACAGCAATTTCCAAAAGCCAGAGTCCAGGTTCAAACTACCATGCGGAGATATAAATATTTATCCAATGTAGTGCATCACTGAGAATCCTCTCTGCTTAAACCTTCAGTCAGCTGTGACTCTTTTAGTGGCATTTTATTTTGCATGAGCGGAGCAACAAATTGAGGATTCATAATACTTGTTATTCTTTTCGAGCACCTAAGAGCAAAGGAAACAGATCTTGTGGCTGTTTTATTTTGTTTTTAAAATTTTGATTGCACCATATCAATCTCATGTTATTGTGGTTCTAATAAGCCCATGGTTATACAGGAAAAAGGGAGATTTCTAAGGGAGATGATGAAAAGGTCAAATTTGGTTTTATTGATGATACCATGAAATCATTTACAAGTTGATTTTTTAAAAGAAACTGTTTGTGTTGGAAATGCAGGTTAAAGACAAAACATTGCCAGCAAATACAAGTTTCTGATGATGCTCTAGAAAAAACCAGACACCACTGCATGATAAACAACAGTACAAGGTGAAAAAACACAAAAGTGAAAAATACTTAATAAAAACAATGTTCTTAAGTGCAGAGATAATGCATAGAGTTTAACACTGAGTATATGGACACCAACCCAAAGAATAATTGTGATTATTTTAGCTCTGTGTAGTAAGCACAGTAAGAATTGAAGATGATCAAGTTCACTTCTTAAAAATTTGGGAGTTAATATTCAGTGCCTACTCAAATGAGAGCTCAGTGTCATTTTGGAACTGAAGACATTGAAAGTGGCCACTCCTGGTGTCAGACCAAGCTTCTCTGATGGGAGAGAAAGGGCTGGCTCAGGTGACCAAGAGAGTCCGGCCGGTGGGCATTGCAGGCTCAGCCGCTGGCACTGTGGTGCAGGCAGGAGTGCCTCTGGGAAAGGGCACTGAGGGGTGACCCAAAGGAATGCTCTTCAGGACAGTGCATACATGGCCCATGCTTTCATAAATCATCTCTCTTGTGTGGTGTGTGCTCTGAATCTCTGATCCACGCACAGATGGCCAGCATCACCAAGTGTTTGGTCCGTTGTGGCCTTTCTCCCTTGGGACCTCAGTGTGGCAGAGGACAGAAGTCTACCGACTCACCTGGCTTCTCAAAAGGCGTGTCTACCAGGCTGCACAGGGCACTATACCTGCTGAGCCGTGGAAATACTAATATGGCAGGGAGGGAGCCCCCTTGTCCAGTATGTCCTCTTCCAGTGGGGCAGGACTGCCTTGTGGCCACACACACACAGATACACCCAAATGCAGTGTTACTTCTTTTTGGAAAGTCAGTGTTCTATGGAGATTCTTTGAAATTGGAAGTTCCCATCATGCACTGAGAACAGAACTCATTTCTCAGAGAGCGCTTTAGGAATAACTGGGTACTCTTGGAAGTCCCCCTCCTCTGCCTCTTTCTTCCTTCCTTTCCCACCTATGCCCCACTGTCTGGGTTTTGTCTTACTGCTGGTTGAGTCATCAGCAGGCCCTCCAGTCCCAGTTTCCTGGTCTTTACATTCTAAACAAAAACCCTGTGTGCTAAGTACTATCATTACCTCCTTTCCCCAAATGCAGAGACGGTGAATAATTCGCCCAAAGTCATGCAGCTAGTGAGTGTAGGGCTGGACCAGGAGAACTGCAGACAGCATGCTGTGGCTGAGTCCTGCTAAGAGGCCAGCTAAAGCTGTGGCTGTGAATCCCCAGAGTCCTGAATGTGGGATTACCTCCAGCAGTGGGGGTACAGGGAATCCTCATAGATGTGCCCACAGTGTTAGAGTTCAGGCACAGCAATTCCTGGGTCAGGTGGTGAAGAATCTGAGAGGATTAGCATTCAGGCCTTTCTGGGTAACTCCCACCTGAAGTGACACATCATGCTAGAGTACGGGTCCCCCACAACCCTGGAGTTCAGAGACCCAGTGAGATGTTTCTGGAGAGACGTGAAACCATGTGCTTTTTTCCAGGTGCCCTTACCCAGAAATTCAGTTAATGGGTAGGATTTTCTGTTCTGCAGTTTTAACCCATGAATGCTTTCTAAACCTTTGGCACCAACTGCTGCTTGTCAAAACTGGAATCTAAAATGATAGACTTCACTATGGTTTGTGGGTTTGTGTGTATTTATGCACTCAGGAGTTTTAAGTTTATTAAATCTATATTTTTCAAGGTCTTCGTCAAAAGAGCCTCACAGGTGGGCCATGCCTTTGAGAACAAGTGCATGTAGAAACTTGCTGATGAAGTAGATCAAATTTGATGTATTTTTTAATATATAGTAATGTATTAATCTTAAAGAAAGGTAGAGTTGCTGTAGAATGTAATCTGTATGGGTGTTTTTCCCTGGAGGTAAAAGAAAAGCTTGTCAATGATTTCCTGTATAGTATTCGAAAGGTTTCTTTAACACATTCATCAACATGAATAATGGTTAGCATCTGCTCTGTTCTGTGGCGCTCTGTGGCTCCGTATGGAGATGTTGATCAAAGAGACTTCTACTGGCAAAAGTTTTAAAAGACGGAGCATAATGAGAATAATCTGAGCAGAACAGGACAAAGTGGGGTTGAGCAGCCAAACTGAAACTGGTGTTTGCCCCTCAGGACAGGGTACATGTCCTGTGGGCCTCTAAAATACCTCTGCAGAGCCTGCCTCAGAGTAGATGCCAGGGCATGTCTTTGAGTCCCTTTGGAGCACAAAGCACACAACAGTATGCTTTTGGAGCACAAAACAGTAAAGTTTCTTATCAGAGTTTTGAGTGAAAATAATTGCTGTTGCTATTACTGTCCCTTGCGAAAGGGTGAAGAGTATAGCACAGTACAGGCATACTTTGCTTTATTGTGCTTTGCTTTATTGCCCTGCACAGACAATTGCATGTTTTAGAAATTGAAGGTTTGTGGCCACCTGGGTCAAGCAAGGCTTTATTGGTGCCATTTTTCCAACAGCATTTGCTCAGTTCCTGTCTCTGTGTCATAATTTGGTAATTTTGCGGCATTTCAAACTTTTCCATTATTATTATTATATTTGTTAGGGTGATCTGCAAGCAATAATCTTTGATGTTACTATTGCAATTGTTTTGGGGCACTATGAACACCACCTATATGATGGTGAACTTTATCAGTAAAGGCAGTGTGTGTTTCTAGTGTGCTGCTGACTGGCTGCTCCCCATCTCTCTCCCTTTCCTGGGCCTCCCTATTCCCTGAGATACAGAAATGTTGAAATTAGGCCAATTAATAACCCTACAGTGGCTTCTGAGTGTTCAAAGGGAAAGAAGAATCACACCTCTCACTTGAGTCAAAAGCTAGAGATGACTAAGCTCAGTGAGGACAGCACACTGAAAGCATAGGTGGGCAGAGAGCTAGGCCTCGTACACCAAACAACTAGGCTGGAAATACAAAGGAAAACTGTTTGAAGGAAATTTATTATGTTACTCCAATGAGTATGTGAATGACAAGAAAGTAAAACAGCCTTATTGCTGATATGGACAAAAATTTTAGTCATCTGGATAGAACACTAAACCAGCCACAACATTCCCTTAAGCCAAAACCTAATCCAGAGCAAGGCCCTAACTCTCTTCAATTCTGTGAAGGCTGAGAGAGGTAGGGAGGCTACAGAAGAAAAGTTGGAAGCTAGCAGAGGTTGGTTCATGAGGTTTAAGGAAGGAAGCCACCTCCGTAGCATAAAAGTGCAAAATGAAACAGCAAGTGCTGACATAGAAGCTACAGCACGTTATCCAGAAGGTCCAGCTCAGAGAATTCATGAAAGTGGCTGCACCAGCACATTTCAGTGCAAATGAACCAGCCTTCCATTAGAAGAAGATGCCATGTAGGCATCTTTGATAGCTAGAGAAGAGAAGTCAATACCTGGCTTCAAAGCATACTGACTCTTTTGTTAGAGGCTAATATAGCTGGTGACTTTAAGCTGAAGCTAGTGCTCATTCACCATTTTGAAAAGCCTAGGATCCTTACTTAGAGTTATGCTGAATCTATAGCTGCCATAGATAGTGATTCCTCAGATAGATCTCAGCAGAGTATATTGAAAACGCCCAGAAAGAATTCAACATTTCAGGTGCCATTAAGAACATTCGAACATGGGAAGAGGTCAAAATATCAACATTAACAGGAGTTTGAAAGAAGGGGGTTCCAGACCTCATGGACTCTGAGAGGTTCAAGACTTGAGTGGAGGAAGTAACTGCAGATGTGGTGGAAACAGCAAGAGAACTGGAATTAGAAATGGAGCCTGAAGATGTGACTGAATTGCTGCAGTCTCCTGAGAAGACTTTATGGATAAGGAGTTGTATGAGCAAAATGTGGTTCCTTGACATCGAATCTACTCCTGGTGAAGTTGCTGTGAAGATTATAATGAAATGACAACTGGTGCTTCAGGGATTTTGGGTTGTACCAGGTTCTTTTACCATTCATATTCTGAATGATTACTATTGAATAATAACTTTGTGTCAGCAGCACCTCTAGTGCCCAGAAGCTCTACTCTCTGGAGCCCCCCATCCCCTGGAGTGATGGCGGGGGTTGCACGTGTGCAGCTCCAGTGCCTGCCAGAAGGAAAGGGCACTCTTTCCTGCTTCCCGGCTGTAGTGCCTGCCTCCACTGCCACAGCCAGTGGGCCAAGCGCACCAGGAGGAGCCTCTGTGCTTTGTACTTGTAGCCGCCTTAGGCGGGGCCATCCTCTTGCTGTCCTGGCACAATGGCTGTGGCAGCAGGTTTGCAAACTGGTTCTGGCCAGGAGGAAGGGACAGCAGGCTGCGTATTGCAGTGGGGGGCCTCAGCGCTGAGTTGCCAGCCAGGGGGATGGAGCACATAAAGCTCCTGAAAGCTCCCAACCTGCTGGGCTGAGTGTGCCAGGACAATTCTGTCTACCTGTCCTTTCTCCTCAGCAGCAAGCTCTGTGTAATCCCTGCCTCTTTAGGACACTTCTTGCTGTTGGGAAGTCTTTCAATGTGCCTGCCTTTCTTTTGTCCCAAAGCAGCTGGTTGTGGTACCTGTTCTCCACAAGCGGCTGGAATCGCAGTCTCTCTGAGTATTCCACCTGTCTTTGCCTTCCAACCCTTCTAATCTCTGTAGCACCATGTAATATGGGTTCATGTTCCCAGAGTAGATCTCCAGGGGTGGGTATTTAGCAGTCCTGGGGCTTCTACTCCCTCCCCACTCCATTTCTCTTCCTCCCACCAGTGAGCTGGGGTGCGGGGAGGGCTTGGGTCCTGCCAGATCATGGCTTTGCTATTTTACCCTTTTTCATGAGGTCTTCTCTCTTCCCCAGGTGTAGGCCGACTGTTGCAATCTTCTTTCTGGTCGCTCTTTCAGGATTAGTTGTATTTGCTGTATTTTCATGTTATATGTAGTTTGGGGAAGAGGTTTCTGCCTCACTTCTCATGCCACCATCTTGTTTAATCTAAGCATAACTTTTATATACACTTGGAAACCAAAAAACTATCTCACTCTATTGTGATATTTGCTTTATTGTGGTGGTCTGAAACCAAACTCACACAGTATCTCTAAGGTGTGCCTATACATGGGCATCAACTGAAGTATTTTGAAATACTATTATCTGTAATTCTCATAATAACCTTCCTTTATGGTAGGAATTTGGTGCTCATTTTCCAGAAAATGAAACTAAAATGAGAATGGTTCAGTAAGTTGCCCAAGATCCCACAGCTGGTTAGCAGAGGTGCCAGGATGTATATGCACACATCTTTCTGGCTCACAGTGCTATTATGTTCTTTGTTCTGTGCTCATGCAGTGTGGATCCCTATAGTCTTCATATGCCTAAGACCATCCAACCATCCTTCAGAGGCAAGGCAGAGCAACCCTTTTTATTTCATTAGATCAGATGTGAAGATCTTCTCATTGAATATTTTTTACTTTTTTTTCTCCTACGCAGTATATAGTGGAATGTCATGGGATCACCCTTCTTCCCCAATTCTTGGGCATGTACCGGCTTAATGTTGATGGAGTTGAAATATATGTGATTGTTACAAGAAATGTGTTCAGCCACCGCTTATCTGTATATAGGAAATACGACTTAAAGGTGAGATTAATTTTAAATACTTAAGCTTCCTCATCCACATTATGAATGTTATAGTTGATCATGCTAAATGCTTGGGAGGTGTTCAGAGCATAAAGCCACCAAGCCATTAGCAGTGCACTTACTTATTTTAAGTAAGGCTCTCTTGCTGGCTTTACCTTTTACATATTAGAGGTGTCATGGCTAATTTTATTCAACAGGTATTTATTAATGTCAGCTATGTACCAGAGAAAGTTTTTAGACACTGGGAGTAATGTGATGAACTGACAGAACAAACTTACTTTCAGGAGCTGATATTTTGGTGGGTAAAGACAGATAGTTAAAGTAGTAAATAAATCATATAGTATATTGGGAAGTATAAGTGCTATGGATAGAAATAAAGATGGGAAAGAATGGGAAGGAATACAATTTTACAGCTTTACATAGGATATCAGGGAAAGTTTCACTGAGGAGATGACATTGATGAAGACCTGAAGGAGGTCGGGAAATGAGCTGACATTCCTGGCAGAGGGAACAGACCCTGAGAGATCACTTGAAAGACAGTGGGTGAGAGGCGGCCACTGGAAATCGAGAGTGGAGTGAGGTGATCCTACTTCTATGATCACTGATTTAGAGGGAGAATGTCCATGTTAGGAAGTGGCAGACTGGGACCTGCCTCCATGGCAAATCCAATTTTGTCCTTTTTGTAAATAAAGTTTTATTGGCATACCACTGTTCCTGTTGTTTCTGTACCACGTGCAGTTGCTTTTGCACTATAATGTCAGTCGAGTAAACCACATAGACTGTTTGGACCACAAAGCCTAAAAATTTACCAACTGACCCTTTTCAGGAAAAGGATCTGAAAAATGTTCCTTTGTTCTTCATCAGTGGATCTCAGATTTTTTGATCTTAGACTCATTCACACTCTCAAAGAGGACCAAAAGCTTTTGCTTATGTAGGTTATGATTACTGAATTTACAATGTTAGACATTAAAATGAGAAAATTTTTAATGTTTATTTAATTCATTTAAAATAATAAAACCATCACATGTTGGTATATGTTTATAAAAAATAACTGTCTACCAAATCAAAAAAAGTTGTGAACTAGGTGGCATTTTTTTATAATTTTGCAAATCTGCTTAATGTCTGAATTAATGTGAGACCATTGGGATGTCCTATCTGATTCTGCTGTTTGTCTGTTGAGATGTTATTTGACTAAAGTGTATGAAGAAAATCGGACTTCACACAAATATGTAGTTGGGAAAGGGGGAGGGTGTTTTAATAACTTTTCAGAAATGTGTGGATATTCTTCTTTGATACTACACCAAAACCCGATAGGTGGTAATTTCTCAAAGCTTAGCTAGAATGTGGAATCTGAAATCATATCAGTGAACTTTTTGTGTTCTTTTATTAAAATCCATTGTTCTGTCCCCATGCACTGATCTGAACACATCATGTTTTGGCCGTTTGGGAGGAGTGTTCACTGAGTTGCTGCTCTTATAAATATTGACACATTTCATTACATAACATTAAAAAGTTACATTAATATTACCACCAGTCTCATCAGAAAAGCCGTCAAGTATTGAGAAGCTGCCAAGCTCAATGTGGTGGATACAAGTTTTCAAAAATTCTAATTTCTACTTGGAAGCTCAAATTTTACCATTGGCAACAAGTCCTGTCAGTTTTTTTCCCTGAAGTGACAGCCCACAGCGCATCCAGCACACACACTGACAGCAGCCACCACGTTCATCTTCTAACAGACACCTGCCAAATGCCCAGATCTGAATTCACATAGATTGCCAGTTCTTTCAAAAAGGAAAAAAAAAGGGACTAGTTTAGCTCATAACTCAAACCATTACAAAAATGACTGTTCTTAAACCATCCCTTCTCTATAAACAGAAGTGTTGTATGCATAGTTCCACATAAAATATTGAAAAGTGTGTGCCATGACCAAGATTCAATAAAAGTAATTTCATTGCTTCATCAAGGACATTTATATATTTTTTTCCTGTTTTATGACAAACTCTACTAGTACCATTTGGTGTTGCTCCTGGGATTATGGTAAGCTGCCAACATTTTTTACCCACCATCGTTTTTGCCATATCCATGCAAATATCAAGACAGTGTAAAAAGCAAATAAATAATAGCTCAGTACTATTGTAAAGATAGTTTTGATCTTGCAGACCTCTGAAGGGACCTTGGGACCCCAGGGTACCAACCATGCTTCGAGAACTGCTTGTCTAAGGGAGGAAGAATGGTCTAGGCTTAGCTCCTGTCCTCTGGAGTTTAGATGAACTATTAAACTTCCCAAATACAGCTGCCCCCCGAAAAACATAAGGGTTAAAGGTGCCAGATCCCCCCCACACACATATAGTCCAGATCCCACACACACAAAAAAAATCTTTAACTTTTGACTCCCTAAAAACTTTACTGATAACTTACTGTTGACTGGAAGCCTTACTGATAATACAATCAATTCACACATATTTTATATATGTATTATATACTGTATTCTTACAATAAAGTAAGCTAGAGAAAAGAAAATGTTTTATTCAAATTATCAGATCTCTAGAAACTTTTCCAATACATTTACTGAAAAAAAAAATAGGTAGACCACCGCAGTTCAAACCCATGTTGTTGAAGAGTCGGCAGTACAGCCTTGCCCTATCCTGCCTCCAACTCATAGCCATTTTTTTCCCTGCAGTTGCCCCTGCTGGAAATCCAGCCCCTTTACAGGGCTCTTGGGCTCCATCTCTGCCAAGAAGCCTTTCCAGTGCTACTTAGCGTACCCTATGGAGTAACGCAGGGCTCTTCCCTGGTCTGACTGTCCCATGTCAGAAGCCAGAGTGACCTCTGAAGCTGCATGTCCTGGTGTATCACTTGTTAGCTGTGTGCAAGTTGCTGAACCTTTATGAGACCCAGTTTCTTCACCTGTGAAACAGGGTTATTTTACCTACAATTGCTGGATTGTTGTGAGGATTGAATGAGATAACATACGTTGTGTCTAGCATAATGCACAGAGTAAGGGAATAAACCAATGAAGTTTGGTTGTCTCACCCATTCCATCAGTGAGTAAGTAAGAATCTGAAAGGCAAGTGTCTCGCCCTCCCTATTTTTTATCCCCCTGACATGCCTAATGTAGTGCTTCATTCAGGTGGGCACCTAGTAGACCAACCTTGATGGAAATTATAGACTGGATATTATGATTTTAATTTGCCTTGGGCTTCATAATTTCATCTCCCTTTTTTAGCTCATAGAATAAATAAATTCATTTCGTGACAATACTTTGTGTCATGACGAAACCAGGACATCTGGCATCATGTCATGAGTCAAAGTCTTGGCCTTGACTTATAAACCTTACTTTTCTATTTTTGTTTTATTCTGAATTAATTTAAGCTTGGATGAGATTTTTCTAGCTAATGACCTTCATTTACATATAGATGAAGCTTCTCTCCTAGGGAGAATCAGAAGCAGGGCAAATGATATTTATTATAGGAGGGAAAACCCACAGACCCAAAACTTGGTTAAAGATGCAAAGCAGAATAAATAGTTTCTTACTCTGCCCAGCATCATGGGCAATGCTGACATGTTACAAATACCACCCCCCACCTTTTTTTTTTTTTTTAATTTAGGAGCATTTTTTTGTTAGAGATCAGTGTCCAAAGACAGGTATTTGTGGTCCATAGTCAAGAATCCCTAAAGGAAGGAAAATAGACCATTGCAAGTGATAGCTGCTGGGTTCAGTGTGCAGAGGGTACGCGCTGTGGTGCTGGACCCACGACCACAGGTTTTCCTTTGTGAACAGTCCCATCTTCATTTAGTGGATCACCTGCGTGCTCTCTGACACATCCTCAAGAAAGGTTGAGCATTTTCCCTGGGCTGGCAGCAGGGCCTCTTGAATCTAGACCTGGGAATGCTGAGCACCAGGCAGATGAGATTTGAGTGGAGGAAACTCTAGCCTGATGTGGCTCCTTCCCTAAGGAGGTGAGGCATCTCCTCGTCTTAGTCTCCTCTGTGAGTTACAGGCTACACACATCCTGATCAATGCCTGAGCTGCTTAAATGAAAGATGGTCATAGAGTAAGAATTTTGATTTATTTAAGAAGAGACTATCTAAAAGCTCCTTTAACTTTTCCTGAGTCACATATAAGCGCTCTTAATGATTGGCTAATGCTAGTATTCCAGGGCAATAAATATCTATTAAGAGGTGGTCAGGTAAACACATGGCGCCACTGACCCAGTCGTGGTCTGGCTGTCCATTGCGAGAGAGGACGGGAGAGCAGTGGATTGGTTGTGGCCTTTGTCCAGCCATTTATTCAGCCAGTGCTGAGCAGTGCTGTGTGAGACACTGGTGGTCACTGAGGAGCACAAAGAATAAATAGTCATTGTATTGACATAGTTCAGAATCACTAACCATTTGTTTCTCAACTTTTCTTTTGCATTAAAATCTTCTACAAACAAAGGAAGGTTTCTTTTCTTGAACTCTACCCCAAGGCCCCCCTGTTGGCATTCGAGGGGGACTTGGGTCATCTCAGACAACCCCAGGGCTCTGAATTTTGAAATCCAGTGCAGTAGAGTAGAAATGGCTGAGATCAAGAACTGTGTTTTCTTCCACTTTACACCCCTGTTCTCAGCCTAGGGCCTGGGGAAAGGGATGCAAATATATGTGTGCTTGCCTACAAGCTCTCCAAAGTGAAGGGTCAAAGCACCTACAGGGTCTTAGTCAATCAGTGAGGGAAACAGTATTCCCCATACTCTCAGATGTGAAGAAGGCAGTCCGAGCTAGGACATGTCCACATCTGGAAGACATAATGTGGGAAAAGAGGCATTTAGTGTCCCAGTGGCCAGCTGAAGACCCACTTCACCTTTGAAGATCATGTGACCAACCATTCCTGGCAGTTGAGGCAGGAAGGAGAGCATGGTTTTGATCCTGAGTTTTAGTAAGTCATCATTCAAGGGATGGTAGTTTTTCAAATTCCCGGTGGCGGGACAAGAACCAGGGAAAAGACAGCAGAGGTGACACAGCAGGGAAAGGATTGGGGATGGGTCAACAGGAGGGGCTGCAGAGGGAGCAGCTCACGGCTGGCAAAGAGTGATCAGGGCGGGGACAGAGCTTGGTTGGGGTGAGGCTGCGCAGTGAAGTTGGTGCTTGTTTAGTTCTGCGTGTTCCCTGGAACGTTTGCATATTTTAAACATGTGAAACCAGATGCTGCTCATGTGCATGATTTCATTACATCTGTGTTGCAGGGCTCCACAGTGGCCAGAGAAGCTAGTGACAAAGAAAAGGTGAGTACCCTGATACACGCCTGCCCACAGTGCTGCAAGCAGGCTGCAAGAGTACCTCTTATTGTCACACCTTCTTTCTTGTTCCCCACCACTGGTTCTTCCCCTTCCCCCTGTGCACCAGTGGGAAGCACATGGAACTGAGCAGTGTTCAGCTGCAGTTCTCTAACTCAGGTCAGTGATCCCTATGTCTCACTGAATAATAAAGCAGTTTCTAGTTCTAAGTGTGGTTGAAAGAAATGTTTCAGGTGCATCACAGTCTTGGCACACAGCCCTCTGTGCGGTAACATACAGTGCAGGCTGGAAGGGGCAGCTGCACAGCAGCGTCCTAACCCCACTCTACCACTGCCTAGCCAGGTATGACCTCGTGTAGTTTCTTTGCCTCTCTGAGCCCCAGTTTTCTCACCATAACATGAGGGTGTTGAGCTTCAATTCCAGGTACCCAAGACTCAAATAGGTATTTAAGTGTTAGTCCATGAGAAACTCTGAGGTTTAGTTTTATTGGGATTGTTTCTAGGAGAAATACCTGGACTGTTTAAAGATCCATGTTAACTTTTTAGGATCATAATGAGAAGCCAACCCCTGAGTAAGAATTGTGGCCATGATGACACCCACTACTCCACTTTGGTTCCTTAGTTTTTACCTTATTCCAAAAGGCAGTCTCTATTCTCTGTCTTCACAAATAAAACCGTAAATATTGTCAAAACAACCACTGCTAAAATGAACCTCAGCTAAGAAGTATTTGAGAAAGGCTAAAAATACTTATATTCTACATTGTAGCTTTTTACAAGTGAAATCAATGATTTGCAGGAATATTATTTTCCTTGCTGTCATTGTGTGACCATATTCTCTGCAACATAATTGTCATGGTGCAGAGTACAGTTTTCATAGAGAATCTCCATTGACCTGGCTTAATTAGTAATCGAAATTGTTGGTTCTCCTTTCATTTGAGTCATAATTGTTTTAATTTCCTATACTTCTAACTTGTTGATGACAAGTTTTAAAATTGTCAAATATTTAGTGACATGGGTACAGACAAGTTCCATCCCTTCCATTTCAGCTTGGCACATAATTAATGTGATTCGTATTAGCATAATAATGCAGATAGAACTGAAGGAAATAAAGTTATATTGCAACAATAATGGAATCACTTTCATGGCAACAAGTATCAGAACACGCAGCTACAGATGTCTTATATTTTTAAAAAAGAGCAGAACAGTGGATTTTTTTTTTAAACCGTTGTCAGATTCTGACAGCTGCTATGACTTGTTTTATTCTTTAATTCTTTCCTTTTTAATGGAAGGGCATCTTCCATTCATGGCTCCAGCAGTTTAGCCGCCTCTAAATGAGACAGAGAAATGCGAATCTCCCTGGTGGTCGATCTTTTCACAGCTGCGCTGCAATTCCAGTGTGACATCAAATTAGTAATTATAGCTGAGCAGCCTGCTTTTTACAAATGACAGTCTTAGCATGCTGCCAGCAAGCAAGCTACTCAGCAGGGAAGCCAAGGAAGTAAAAGAAAACAACTGGACTCACTTGATTTCTGGGAGATTTGACCTGACTCTAAAAAGCCCATGTTCTTGAGAGAGAGAGTCCTGGGGATTTACACAAATATGCATTTTGTTCATCGTTCTGCACAGTCCTTCTCGAAATTCATGTCTGATTTTATTAGGTAAAGGAAAGCCTGTGTAATGGAGTTATAGGGTCACAATAAGAAAATTCCTTTTAACATATAACCTCCTCCCTGGAACCTATTTGAAAGAAAACAGCTGCCCCACAATTGGCATTTGTGTAACTCTATTGGCAGTAATCATTGTTGACACTTTGATAATGGGCTACAAAAAGCCACCTTGTCGATTCTTAGGCATTGTGAATTGCACTAGCAATTAAGTGACTGTCACCAACTCTGACATTTTACCTATTACTGAAGGTTCAGGAGAATTAATCATTAATACCCTCACATCAAAAATTGCTTTCCTGAACCAGTTTTCAGCTTTTCTTTTGTGGTCTTTAAACTGTAACAAATTACAATTGATTACTACCTCTATCAGGTTCTTGGGGGTGTGGCTAAAGGCAAGGTAACCAAGATGGCAGGCTCAGCACATAAGGCACAGAAGCACAGGGGCATGTCTTGGGAATCTTTCTTAGGATTAGTTTAAAAAGCACTTCATTTTCCACTGTCAGCTGATGATCAGTTAAAGGGAGATTGCCAAGGTTTTTAGGCCCTATACTCAGCTAATGCTTTAACCTTCTTCTGTAAGATAATTTTTCTCCCCAAATGGAAGTAAAGCATTTCCCTTTGCCAGCCAGTGTTAGAAACACCTATCCCAGCCCCCAAGTGCAGGAAATAGTTTCTCATCAGGCTTAAATTAAAGGCAGCACCAGGAACATGTGCCTCGTGGCCCAGAGATGTTTTATGTAAGGGCCTTGCAGGGAGGGCATTAGGGAATCTGATACCCAACTCCTGCCCTGGCATTAATAGAAGTTCGGGGTTTATAGATAAATCATTTCACTTTGTTCTTATTTGCAAAATTAAAATATTTGATTGTATCATTGGTTCTCACACTTTAGTGTTTATGAGACTCTCTGGTTTCAAATGAAGTCTTCTCTTCCTGCAGAGGTGCAATTCAGCAGCAGACTTAACTTGGACTTGACAATCACTAAAATCCTGTCTGTTCCAGATCTGGGTTAAGGGGATTACTATTATTAATGGAAAAAATGTTCTGAATAATCACAGTATATCAGCAGATGTCTAAGCAAGCCTTAAAGACCCTATAATGTAAACCATTGGGGTTATCCTGGGAAGTGAGTTTTTAAGATTCATTTGGAATTTGGTAGGAGTGGCATGTGAAAAAGAGAAAAGGTAACATGCAATGACTCTTGGGAGCCTCTCCCAGGTGACAGCATTAGATCCTCAAGCCAGCCTGGCTATGGTGGTGTGTAAACTCTCAGTTGCCTTAGATTAAGTGTTATTTCACTGCAGCAAACTCAGCTTGGGGTGCTCCAAGCACACAGGAGCAGTGTGGGAATGTGGGAATTTTTGCTGAAGCTGACAACTCTTAGCTCCAGAAAGAGTTGGGATGGAGAGAAGACTTCAGATTTATCATGTGGCCTGAATTTAAGCCAAGCTGCTACAGATGTGTAATTACTAAAATGATCAAATTATGATGTTCACTAGGTCGCTATTAAACCAGAAACCAAAGGGCTTGGCAACCTGCTTGAGCGTTCAGACTTTGGCATTTCTTAGCTTATCCATACAACAGCATCTTCCAGTCAGAACAAAGCATGCAGCTTCACTCTCTTTCACAGCCAATGGAGGAAAACCAAACTGTCACCACAGACGTTGTCACTTGGAGCTTAACATTGTGAAAAATTCAGGGAAAAATAGAAAAGGAATAAATTTCACTTTTTCAATATTAGCTTCAAAATTTTAGGGAAAATAAACCACCACCAGCTAGGTTCTACCAGCTTTTACAGTTCTGAATAGCAAAATTATGACAGGGCTTATCCAGTTTTGTACTTCTTAATTGCAACCCTGATTTACAAACATGTTGAGGTGTTTTGTTTTTCTGCATTTACACTTAGACAAACAGGTTCAAAATAAAAATTAGGAAGCTTCCACATCCAGATGCAGGTCACAAATGTACTTTTCCCAATGAGGATGTATACATACAAGTTACTGACGACCTGTTGGATCGTTTCTCATGTCCTGAACTTGTATAGACAGTCCACTTATGTTGTTAAATGTCCTTTTTGCGAGAAAACACCTGTTATCTTTGCTACTTCTGTGTGAACTTCACCCATATTCATTAATTCGCCTTCTCATGTATCAGATTTGTGGCTTGGATGTTTTGAGAAGCAGAACTGATTTTATTGTAAATCTCTAGCATCTCTTATTACACCAAAATTGATACCACATATAGGATGTTACTCCATCGAATTATCTGTATCCTAGCTCCAATAGGTGGTTTACCTAAAATTCTCTCCTTTACAAAAATATTTCTGGAGTATATTTTCAGCTCCACAGGCTCCTGATTTTTATGAAGTCTGGTGAAAAGGGGCTTATTCTTTTCTGGCAAATTTATTTTCATTTAGGTGAGCTTGGAATTAAAAGTAAATCAGGATCATAAGCAGCCCCTAACATGCAATAACAATTAGTACATATTTCTTATGTTGTGTATTCAGCTCCATGTGTCATGATGGGGCCCATCAAAGGGACACCAGGCAGCCATCTTTGACATCAAGGCTTACAGTTAGACTTTTTAAAAATGGGTTGCCAAGTGAGCACATCATACAAAAATTCATTTCTTTCTGAAATACAAGTCCTGTAATTACAGAGCACTATGCTATGTATTATCCTCTGCATCGAACCTTTTTGGTGCCAAAATCCTTTTTGCATTGTACAATTCAAGTGTAACCGGAGTACATCTCATCTTCCTTTTAAGGTTTCCATCCAGGCCGAAATAAAAAAATGTGACTCTGTATTATATAAATTTTGTCTCTGTGCATTTGAAGTTTATGTATTTTCTATTTCCCTTTTATTAGTGGAAAATTAAAATACAACAGACTGTATAATTTAATTGTAGAATAGTGATAAAATCCAGTATCATTTTAGTTTGGAGTCTGTGTATCTGAATTTATGTTTTTGACTATGCATACAGATTTAAAATAGTCATGGTCAGTGTTTTTTGAGTCATCTAAAAGATAATTCGATTTTTAAAATTTCACTTAAATAAGATTTCCATATAATTTCTGGCTTTCCTAACCTTTAAAATGCCCATTATTACTTAACTCCATGCAAATGACAGCAGTCATACATCAAATCACAAAGTCCAGTGAAATGAGTAACTATATATGTATATATTACAAATAGGTTAACTTCCATTTGAAACTAATAGAAAACTTAAATCCCTTTGGCAAAGATTTATTTTTTGGTTTTGTTTTCACAGAATCTGCAGAATATTTAGTAATTTGGAATTTTAGAGTCTATAGAAAGTGCTAAATATTCTTATATTAGAAGGGAAATTCTGCTGCCTGTGTTTTTTATCTTTCAACCATTTTCGTGGTAAGAAGCAGAACCCTGGGCCTCCTCTGCCCTCCTGGGATCCGTAATTTTTCTCTCACCGCTGCTTTTGCTCCCAGGTCTTTGTCTGTTAAGCTGCCCACATGTTTATTTCGAAAAATGAGATCTCTAAGCTTTGTAGCTGTTAGTTCTGCATTTTTTCCCTTTTTTGTCTCAAATCCCCAGCCATATCTGACCTTAGAGATAACTTACATCTTTTATTGATCCCTAGGGAATAATAAGTAATTATCTATATTCAGAAACATTTATAAATTCAAAATACTATCCACATTTTTGGTTACTTTCAGACTCTGCTGCAGTTTCATGTCTATGTTGATGCTCATGTCCATGTTCATTGGTGTCTTAGTTACACATAAACCATTTTTACCATGACCAATATTATTACATAGTGAGCTTCTTACGATTGAAAAATACAGACTTACTCAGGGACAGATTAAGCAGCTAGTTCAGAACATCACAGCTAGCATAAAAATGTTAAATATGCCAACATATTTTTTTAGCTCTTGCTCTGGATTGATCCCTGATGAGCTTGTCTCTAGGTAACACAAGCCGTACTTGAGAACATGACCAGCAAATAAGAATAGCAATGTTTGTATGTAACCCTCCATGTGGCAGGCACTGCCCTAAGCTTTTTACATGTATGAACTCTGTAATCCTCACACCAATGCTGTTTGCTAATCCCCATTTAAAGATGATAAACCAGGTCACAGAGAGGTTAAGTAACTTGCTCAAAGTCACACAGCTAATAATTGGAAGTGCTGAGATTTAACCCAGACAGCCAGGATCCCATCTCTGCTCATAACCTCATGTTTCAGTCTGTTTCCTAAGTAGAAAGGTGAGCCATCCTGAATCTACCTGGGGTCGGTCTGGCATCTTCCAGCTGGAAAGTGTGAGGGATATTTATCCTGCTAATATTATCCAAACAGTAGAAGCTGGATAGCTGGCCTGCAGGGGGAATAGTGTCCCTCTGCTTATGCCTTTAGCTGTGTTTATGCATTCACACATTAGTAGAGATGAATGCCATTTGGGGGTTCAACCCACCCCAGTAGAATCACTCATGCGGGAGGGAATGTTCCCGGGCCTCGGTAACCTTGGGCGGGGCTGAGCTCAGTGCTCTGTGGTTGCCGCCTCATCCTTCTGGCTTCGCCTCCCAGCAAGGACTGTCAGTTCCCCCATCACACTTGGAGGCTCCCAATCCACACAACGCTGGCCAGGAGCACTTAATTCAGAGCGAATAAATAAAGACTTAACCTACTACCACTTCAGAAAGGTGGCTGACCGCTGGCTGGAAGCCAGCCTCAGAGAGTCCACGGTTAAGAAGCATTTCTGAACGGCTGTCTTTGGCTCTGGTGGTTTCCTACACCCTCTGGCTGGTCCTGCATTGAACTAGAAAGAGTATGAAAGACCTCCGTCAAAGAATCAGACCCAGCAACTTTGAGGCTCTCAAACCTCTCCAAGCGCAGTACTCCAGGGTAGCAAAGCGAAGGGTGGAATGCATCGCTGCCCACAGTCACTTCCATGCTGCTGTGCAGACCTCCCCTTTGTGGGCAGTGTTATGCCCAGAGTTTATTAAGTTCATTAATTCATAGCATAATAGTTTTTCTCTCTTAAGAAGAAATGGTGTGTTTGTAATGTTGCTCATTATCAGAGAGATATATTGAAATTGTGTAAAAAACTGAGCAGCAGGGTTTTGTTGAGTGAATCATTGTCATCATTGTGAGGTGACTTCATCTTTGTTGTTTAGGTCTTAGTAGAAAAGAACAATTCGAGTTCCTTTTTTTGTTTTAAGAAAATATTTTGTATACAGTCTCTGAACCTGTGGTGCCAATTTTAAATCCATACAATTTACTGAATGCTCGCAGTGATGATGACCAGACAACAGGTGCCCATCACTGTTTAAATGTGTCACACGGATTATGGTCAAATTCTCAGAAAAACTCTACCTTGATTGAATGACTAAGAGGCAGGCAGCCTGAGTTCCCATCTCAGCGTGAGGCCTGGCTTGCCAGTTCCACTTACCAGCCTTGCTTACCATGCTGGCAGGTTGCAAAATCTCTCTCAACTCAGTTTCCTTGTCTGTCAAATGAGAGTAATGCTTAAGGTTGTTACAAAGAGTAAGTGAAGTGATGCATTACATAAATTCAGGCCCAGAAAGTGCTCACTAACACAGTGGCTACAGCTGCTGCCATGCCGGTCAGCACATGAGGTAACAGCCTGGAGGCGTCCAGAAACTGGGCTCTGGGCCAGGGGTGGAGCCAGGAGGGAACCTCAGGATCCACATCCCCCAAAGCCTGGTGCTGTCAGCAACCCGCCGTACCACAGGCTTGGCAGGGGTCTGTGCTCCAGGGTTGGGCCCCAGCAGCCTCCCTGCGGAGGAGCCGCCTCGCCTCTTGAAACTTTGACTAAGCCCTTGAGTCTTTTAACCAATCTGGTTGCCCCCTTTTAAACTTGACCCAATCTAAATACATCCCTAGTGCCTATGAAATTCACAAGTAAGCTTAGTAGCATAGTCCCAGGAGGCCTGGGATGTATGAGGTAGGACTATGCTTTGCTGTCACATGAGGTCGTTCTGCTGGGTGACCTGAAATGGCATCATCTTCACTAATGTGACTCGTATTACACGTTTCATGTGTCGTTTACGGCCTTGTCTGTGGTCTGTCATCCCTGCCATCAGATTTCTCTCACTCACACAAAAGCAAAAAGTCCCTCTGTCCTTTTCTTAACACATATAAAATGAGTTGTGGAGTTGAGAGATGTATTTTAATCCTGTCACTCCCACCCGCACACACCACCATCCCCAAAACATACTTGGACAGAAACGCCCAGCACGCCTACTCGGGAATCACCATCCCTCGCCATCTTTGTTTCTGTGGGTACATCTGGCTTCAATCCTTTGTTCTAAGGTGCTTCCAGTTGGGAGTGTGGGCAGCGCTGCTTAGCACCTTCGGTATGAGTCTGTAAAGCTTCAGATCCTTGCACTTCATTTACTGTGAAACTTGTGTATAGTTTAATAGAAGAAGAACTAAGAGTCTAGTGTCATCGATGCAAACATTGCACATTAATGTGCTATCTTCACATTCAGCATTTTCTTTTACATTTATTTCATTATTTCAATTATTAGTGACAAATTTAGGAGATTATTCTACCAGCCCCCTCCTTAGTTTTTGTGAAGAATGGCATTGTGTCTTTATTTCCTCAAGACTATGGCTGAACATAAAAATGTTCAAAAGTGGATCAGTTTCCCCCAAAGAATCAGATTGTTCATCTGTACACTTACATATTCCTGCTGCCTGTTTCTGCCTAGTTGTTTTCAAGTCTTTCTCTGATACTAAATTATAAACTCCTTCAGAATAGAAATATTAACTGACTGCCTTTTGCATTTCTACACGTGACAGTCATCCTGTACCTGCTTACTGAATTAAACCTTTGGGTTTCTGAGCTATGCTATGACTTGCTTTGTAAGGGTAATTATTTTGGCAGTAGTTATATCAATTCAGAATTGCAAAATTGTTCATTTTCTCAAAGTTCAAATGAGTGGCAAGGCACTACTCACTTGGAATCCTTAATACATGTGCATGTATGTGTATGTACAGAGAGATGTGCGTAGTTTACGCATGTGTATCATAAAATAAGAAAAAGGGCAGCTTAGGAATTTAAAAGATGGTTTAGTAGATACACCCACTGAGTTGTTTCAATCACTTTGAATAAGAGAGGAGGCAATGTGGGGATCAGGAAGGAGAATATGTTCTTCCCTTGGATTTTTTTTTTCACTTAGCTCACATTTGGGGAAAAGGGAACCATTCAAGCATTCACTAGTATACTAAGAAAGGCAATAAATTATTTTGGATTCCTTTCAACTGGAAGAAATAAGCTATGGTTACCTGAAGGGGTGGCCTGGGGGTGTTTAATTGCCTTGAACTCTCCCAGAGTGCAGGTTGCATGAGGCTAAGTAGAGGACTCCACACTACTTAAAATTTTTTACCTATATTATCAGGTTGCATAGGCTTTTTTCCTTCTTGAGGTCCATGTTTTGGTAGTCACCAGAGTACAGTTTAGGTGCCGGCTCACCACACTCTTGTTCACTTGTAAAGGACAGAACTCCTTGTGTTAATATGTTTTATGTTGAAAGAAGACATTTTCCTTTGACATTGCTGAAATGAGAACAGTTTCCTTTCTGGTGCGGTGGTGAGCAGGAAGGCTTGGAAGGGCAGGCAGGTGGCTCACCTCTGGCTACATATTCTCCCTGACTCAGAAACTAGGTATGATTATGGATGGCGCTTTTCTGAGACAAGATAACATGTTATTTGTAACCTGAACCCAGCAAAGTCTACCCAAAAAGTGTGCGGGGTGTGGAGTTGGGTTGTACCAGTAAGAAAATTGAGGGTTTCTGACAGAGAAGTCCAAGAGTACGAATTCTATACTTAGAAGACTTATTGTAAGGAAGTGATTCTGAGAATGCAGTCCAGTTCCTTCTTATGAAAACCATCAGGTCTGTTGGAAAAGCCTCCTCATGTGGAGTCTGTCTGACCCTCCATTCCTGGTGGGACTGCTTCCAGCGGCCATGGCTCCCTGGTGCCCCCTCGCGGTAGTTAAGGCACCTCACATTCCATTGCCCCGGGTAAGATCTCTGCAGGGAACTGGCAAACTCAGGTTCCAGGAGTGGGAGCTTAACCTCTCTGCAGGACTGGGGGGCATATGTGTTTTTTAGACTTCTTTCAAGCTTCTTTCTCATTCCTCTCATTTGTTTTAGGCCAAAGAACTGCCAACCTTGAAAGATAACGATTTCATTAATGAGGGCCAAAAGATTTATATTGATGACAACAACAAAAAGGTGTTCCTGGAAAAACTGAAAAAGGATGTTGAGGTAAGAAAAACCAATATAGAGGACAGCCCCACTGTACAAGTGGCAGCTCAGTTGGTTTTTAGGAGCCTTTGAAACCATCTATTTAAATCCACACCCAAGGCAAAATAGATCTTGTACATTATCAGACTCAGGTAAGAACAGGTGAATCTCGTATGATATAGTTTTAAAAAGGAAGTGTGCCACTTCAGATGACAAACCAAAGAAAGTGCCTGCTGTCTTCTGCGGGGTCCCCAGCCCTCCGGTTCCCGTGTCCTAGGTGTGGATAGACTGTATAACTAAAGCCCATTCGGAATGACTGCCTACAGCAGCCAGAGTTGGGGTGAAGGGAAATAAATTCCTAACGGCCTCTCTAGAACTAGTGTCGTTAGACCTGTGGGGCGGGCCTTACATGTCATGGGGACAGCACGAAGGCGGGTTGGGACTCCAGGGTCATGGGGATGGTTGTGAGAAACAAAATACTGTGTGGAAAGGGGGTTTTAGTCTACAGTGAAAGAGCTTTCTTGTTAAATATTGTTTAAAATTAAAAATAGACCTTTTTCTATCCTTTCGTTTATTGTAAAGGCATTGCAACTCTCCTATTGGACTTTCTTGTATAATCCTGTCAGAAATAAATTCGGGGAAAAAGCTATTTCTTGAAATTCCTTAGGTTAGAAAATAGTGCAAAGAGAATTCCAATTTAGACTGGCACTAAATTAAGTTTTTCAGAGCATTACTTTCATTCAAATGTATGCATGTGTACATTTTTTTTAACTTTGAAAGAAAGTTCCCCACACACCAGTACACATCTGCCACTTAGAGAGAGGCTTTGTGGGAATGTCGTGAAAAACAACTTAAATGGCTTGAGCCTCAGGATGAATGTCATGTATTAGACCATATCCCCATGAGGGCAGAAGCAGTGTTGCAATTCCCTTTTTAATCTTCTAACATCTCTTTCATTGCAAGACACTTAGACTGACCAAGTTAGTTCATAATCATTTTTAGGTCATAAATTATTTTAATAGAATATGTTTTACATTATTTTAATCCACGTAGTGTACATGCTTCAATTTAACCTAAATATTGGTTATTTGTGAAGGATACAAATGTCTGCTTTTATAAAAAAGTAGGTAGGTGTTTGGAGAAAATATGGTACATGATGAAAGCAGTCTTTCATTAGCAAGAATTTATTTTTTTTCAGTTGCCACTGGCTATTATTCAAACGCGTATTAGTTAAGCATTTCCCCCATACTTTGGGGTCAACTTGATGTAACATAACTAAGTACCATAGGTACACAAACTCTCTTTGGATTTTTATTCATTAATCAACAGATATTTGATCCTGAGAATAATGTTGTTTGAGCAATTATGTTAAACAGCCCTTGGGGTTATCTGTGATCTGCCAAAAAAAAATTTGTGTTCATCTTTTCTTCTGTTGGCT
The DNA here is from genome assembly GCF_030020395.1 of Manis pentadactyla. Lineage (NCBI taxonomy): Eukaryota > Metazoa > Chordata > Mammalia > Pholidota > Manidae > Manis > Manis pentadactyla. Next base: position 110,668,746 of record NC_080021.1, on the reverse strand, counting down.
GTATATCACTGCCATATTTAGACTCCAGAAGTAATGTAGCTGAAGCAGTTCAAATTTACAGTTGAATTACATAAGGATCCCCATAGCCCTTTTGTTGTCTCTAATAATGTCATTGATTAGAGTGGATGGTTTAATCCCATGCACAGCTCTTGCAAGTAGCTGTTTTGTTGAAATGGAGGCAGGGCATAAAGTGTTCTTAAAAAAATTTCTTAGTGACTGACAAAAGTGTCTTTAGTTTTGAAATTCATGTAGAAACATCATTAAATTTTTAAGCAGGTAATTATGGTGAAGTAGCTTGATATCTGATCTTGATAATGAGGCTATAATCCAAACTAGTTTAGTTTCTTCATTAGCTCCGTGCTTTCTAAGTTGGCCTGTTTGAGTCCAGGGTTTTTTAATGGCAGAGGGGGCAGGGAGTGTTTTTTACTTAATGCTTAAAGTAAAAGATGAGCTTATTACAGCTCAGTAAATCTATTTTTGTAAATAAAAGAATTGTCATTTGAGAATCTAGCTGCTTTTTTTTTTTCTACAGTTGAAATCATGTTCCATTTATATGCCACAAAAAGTACTTTAGTTAGGGTAGCTTTGCACATAACTAAATATGTGTGCACCTTTTTCTCCAAAAGAAGGCCCTCTGTGGAGAGTGAAACACACTTTTGCCCCCTGACCTTCTTAACAACTCTGGTCCTGACTGGAGGCCAGGCGCTAAGCTCCCTGTCACGGACTCACACTGGGATCTGAAGGACACGTAATGGGAGCCTGCTCAGTCCCTCTGGTGTCTGGGAGCCACCCTATCACAGAGCATCCCAGTTCTCACATTTATGGCCCCACAACCTTGAAAATGGGTGGGAAGGAAGAAGGTGGCAGGAGGTGTGAGGATGGTTGGCATCCAGCATTTCCAGAGCAGAGAGAGGCCATGCTGTCACATCTTCCCATTATTACAACTACTTGAAAATGAGTGCTGTTATTATCCCAGTTTATGGATGAGAAAACTGAGTCCACAGACACTATGTCATTTGCTCAAGACCAGCTATTAAATTCAGACTGGGATTTGAGGCTATCAGTGGCCATACTCCTAAACTGCCCTGAAACAAAGAGCAAATGGAAAATGTCTGGGAGAGCACAGTTGAGACTTTATTTTCTGATAAATGCTCCAAAGGCGGGTTGTTACAACTTCCAACGAGTGATAAACTGTTAAATAGGGCTGGTTGGAATTTTAATTCTATGTCACAGACATGTTAGGAGGAGGTGATTCAGTAGAAAAAATGTGTTAAGAAAGTTTACAAAGCAAATTCAAATCTGTTTCACCACAGAGTTTTATAGAATTTTCTGGAAGGGTTGGTGACAGGTCCAATAAAGATATTAAGGAAGATACTAGCTCAAAGATTTGGCATAATGAGGAGTTAATGATGAAAGAATAAGGTTCAGTGGGGCATCCTGAGGGAAAAACAGTCTGATCAGAAGTCTGGCAGGTAATTAGTAGGAAGTTGGAAAGAAGGAAAAGCAGGGTACCTAAAAATTATAAAGATTTTTAAATCCTTATGCTTTGAAATCTTAGTACTTTAAAAAGAATTCAATAATTCAAGTTGAAAGTTTAATAGGATGGGCAGAAAACAGAGCAGATATGCACAGACTCCCCAGCATTTCCCGGGACCCTTTTCTTGCCTCTGCCCCGTGCGTGTCCAGCCCACAGGAGTTCTGGGACACCCACAGGAATTCTAACAGGAATCTCCAACTTATTGCCACATGTCATTTCACTCTACTTCAGAAGAGATTTATAATAGGATTTGTGGAGATAAGAGCTAGTGAATCAATGGCTTCTCCACAGGGTTCTCCCTTGGCCCACCTGACCTAAACCCAGCTCCTGTGTTTCAGTTGCACACTTGATGAAAAAAGTTCTGCCATAATGATAACAGCATGGGCAGTCTGAAGAACAACTTCCAGGGTTACATGCAAGATGCTGTTTTCCTTGCCTCAGCTACGTTATCTTCGCGATCCTTTCCCACACCCCTGTGAGTTGAGTGGTATTGTTCCATTTTGTAGTTGGAACAACTGAGGCTTGGAGAGGTGAACTCCTTGTCAAGGCTTGGAGAGGTGGACTTACTTGTTACAGGGCTAGTAAGCAAGAAAAGTAAGACTCGATCTCCCATCTGACTCCAAAATCTATACTCTTTTTTTTGTTTAATATTATCTGATATTAATCATCAGGAAAAATCAAAACAACAATGAGACACCACCTCACACCAGTCAGAATGACCACTATCCAAAAGACAAGAAATAACAAGTGTTGGCAAGGATGTGGAGAAATAGGAACTCTCCTGCACTGTTGGTAGGAATGTAAATTGGTGCAGCCTCTGTGGAAAGCAGTATGGAGGGTCCTCCAAAAACTAAAAATAGAACTACCATATGACCTAGTAATTCCACTTCTGGAATTTACCCGAAGAAAAAAAAATCCTGATTCAAAAAGATATATGCACTCCTATGTCTACTGCTGTAATATTTACAATAGCCAAGATATGGGAGCAACCTAAGTGTCCATCAATAGAATAGATAAAGATGTGGTACATACACACAGTGGAATATTATTCAACCATTAAAAAAAAGAAATCCTGCCACTTGTAATGACATGGATGGACCTAAAGGATATTATGCTAAGTGAAATAAGCCAGTCAAAGACAAATACTATATGATTTCACTTATTTGTGGAATATAAAAACAAAATGAACAAAATAGCAGTAGACTCATAGACAATGAGAAGTGATTGGTGGTTACCATCAGGGAGGGGTTGGGTCAGGGTGGGGAGGGTGAGTGGTATAAAGGGGCACAAAAATTCTCAATCACAATATAAGTTGGTCACAGGGATGGTAGTACAGCATGGAGAGTATAGTCAGTGGTTCTGTAGCATCTTTCGACGGTAGTAACCACACTAGAGGGGGTGAGGATTTAATAATACAGTTAACTGTTGAACCACTGTGTTGTGTACTTGAAACCAATGTAAGATAATTGTATATCAATGATACTTCAGTTAAATAAGATTATTTGATACTTTAAGGAAGAAAAAGGGTCACCCTTCTCAGCAAAGCCTATACTCTGAACCACTGTGCTGTCCTTGTTCTTTTCCATTCCTGCCTTAGTCTCATAGACCCAGTGTCTATAAGATACCCACTGGGGACCGCTGTTGGTTTCCTTGATCTTACTAGGTTATGTCAGGATAGCTTCGGACCTAGAGATGGAGTTTTCATTTCACAGATGGTTTAGTGGGCAGTGCCAGGAGCTAACTTGATGTTTGTTTACTGGTAACAAATGTTTTCTTAGTGGAACAGAAGCTTGAGCAGTGATCTGACCACAGAGCAGAGGCCCAGGCCTACGAGAGGTGCTGCAGGCCGGGCACTGTGAGCAGCGCAGGTAGAAGGGAGGCTCCACCTCCTGAGCAGCAGCGCTCACTTGGCACCCTTTGCCCTCTGACCTTGCACATTAATTACAAGCAGCCCCTTACCTCTACATAAAGTACACTTGAAAGTGTACTTGAAAGTCAGCCATCTGAAGGTCAAACAGTAGACCTACACATTGAAGAGATTGTGTTCGGCAGAGCCATTGATTATTGTAAACGCCTCTTGCTTCTGAAAGGTATGTCTCTTGAAGTCTCAAAGGTTTTTATTGTTGCTCTGTTCTTTGTTTTTATTTGGTTTGGGTGGTTATTTCTTGGAGGAGGGGGTTAGGGGAAGTTAGGTAAGGGGGACTGAGGAAGAAGCCGGCACCCCACTCACTTGTTCAGTGGATACCTGGCACCTCCATACTTCCTCGTAGTCGGGAAAGCACCCTGGGAGGAGGCAGAAACAGCTGGAGCCTGTCCTCAGGGGCTGCTGTGTGTGGGGAACACAGAAGGGACTCAGACAGTCTGACAAGATGAATGTGCAACTAAGTCAGGTGTCATTAGGGAAAAGCGTGATTGCCATGTATGCCCATCCTCTGGGGATGTGGCCTGGCCAGGAGTCAGAAAAGGCTTCTGTGAGCAAGGGCCCTGCAGCTGAGCTCTGATGGCCAAGTGGGGGGTAACTGGGTGCAGGTGAGAGGCAGGCAGGAACATTGTCCAGGTGCCTGAGAGGTGGCAGGCCAGGCTGTCCAGGTCCCCTGGGCCACGTTAGCAATGTGTTTTGGCCCTGCAAGAAATGGGACACCACTGAAAAAGTCTTAAGCAGGGAAGTGACAAGGTCAGATTTGTGTTTTGAAAAGACCTTCCCTTCCCAGAGGAACAGAGTGGGAAGTTTTGGTGGTGTCCAACCTTTGCCTGTACCCAGGGACTTCCAAGGGCCCAGAGGGAGCAGAGATGGGGAGAACGGGGCCGTGGCCCTGCCACCATACAAGCTGAGTGGGACCCAGCCTGGCTGAGCACACCCACCCTTCACCACATGTATGTGGACTCTGGCAGGAGATGTTGCACCTGCCAGTCCAGTGTCCCCAGCTGTGCCCAGACCTCTGGAGGGTGACCAGGATGGGCACTGGGTGTGGAGGAAGCAGCCAGAGAGAGACCGCAGATAAAGGATGGGGGCAGGCCTTGTACTGGGTGTTGGAGGGGGCAAGAAGGAGGTAGGCACTGAGCCTGTTCTCTGGGAGTGAGGCTGAGGTGGCCTCAGGCAGCCTTGAACCACAGGTGAGACACAGTGGGGCCACTAGTGGGCATCCTGCTCAGACCCCCTGAGGGTAGGAGGACGTGATGGGTCTTTGGGATCAGATGGGTGCCCGGCATACTGCCAGCGATACCTCTCTGTGAGACTCACAGTACTTAGTAACTTGGGGAAGTCCTCCTCAGAAACCATTTTGTTTAAGTCATTTCCTTACTAGTGTGTAAAGAACAAGATTTGGGGAAAGACGCCTTAAGGCAGCTTCCAGGGGCAGCATGATACAGTATAAAGAACACGGGATCCTGAATTCATGACATTTTAGCCTTGAATCCTGGAGCAAGTTCTTTCCGTCTTTCAGAGCTTTTCTACTGTCTCGCTCGGGAATCCAAATGCCTGCCTCGTGCCAGGCCTGCTGTCTCTGTCCCTCGGTGCGCTCAGCTGTCCCTGGGCCTGTGTGGAGCAGAGCAGGTATCTGAGATCTGGTGACCAGGCCGGTGACTGGCTCTGCGTCGATACAGGGTGTGAGGTTTTAGGGTGTTACTCTCTGAAGACACCCCGCAAACATGTTGCTGGCCAGAGGCACCCTGAGCCCGCAGCTGCCAGGATGAGCGGTCTTTGGCCACCAGAGAGAAAGTCTGAAAGTGGAAAGCTGGTTCTGTGGTTCCCTTTACAGGGGGAGTCTGAGAAAGGCACTGGGGGCAGCCTCCGCCCCTCCCTGGGGCTCAGAGAACTGTCAAGGCACAAGAATCAGCACTCTGGTTGGTTTCTTAAAAAAGTAGAAAACACCTTTATTTTTTCCCCCAACTTTATTGAGGCACAATTGACAAAATTATAAGATTTTTAAATGTACATCGTGATGATCTGATATGCATATCCATCGTGAAAGGATGCCCCCTTGAGTGAGTTAACACAGCCGTCCCCTCACATACTTGCCCTTTCTGTGTGTGAGAACGTTTAAGTTCTACACTTAGTAAATTCGCTTTAGACAACACGGTGTTGTCAGGATAGTCACCATGTTACAAGATCCTCAGACCTTATTTACCTTATAACTGGAAGTTTGTATCCTTTGGCCAGCTTCTCCCTGTTTCCTTCACCCCCGCCCCCAGTCCCTGGCAACCTTTTCTCTACTTTCTGTTTCAGTGAGTTCACACCTTGGCTCTTGTGATTAATTCTTCCGTGAATATGGGAGGTGCAGATAACTCTTCAAGATAAAAGATTTTTGTTTCCCTTAGCTAAATTCCCAGAAGTGAGATGGCTGGATCATATGGAAGTTCTATTTTTGATTTCTTGAGGAAATTCCAGTTTTCCATAGTGGTTGCACCAGTTTACATTCCCACCAACCGTGTGAGGAGGGTTCCCTTTTCTCCACATCCTCTCCCACCGTTATCTCCTGTTTTTGTGATACTAGCCATTCTAGAGGTCAGAGGTGGGACCTCATTGTGGTTTTGATTTGCATTTCCCAGATGATTGGTAATAGTAAGTACTTTTTAGTGTACCTGTTGACAATGCAGTACTCTTTTTTGTTAAAGGGTTTGCATCTCTCAGTTTTTAAGTATGAGCTTTCTCCTACCTTGCGTAAGTATCTAAGAATAAAGATTTGTGTGATTTCTTTTTTCTGAGCACACAACAAATGGGGAAGATTAAGCCTGGCCTCTGGGGACTCATGGTGGGCCCACCTGGAAATGGGCCTGAAGGAAGGGGGAAACAGGCAGGAGGGGGCCTGGTTGGTGAGGGGCCGAAGGCCCTTGGGAACAGCCGGTGAGGTCCTCCCCTCCGTGTCCAGAAGGGAGCATGGCTTCTCTCTGGCTCGGAGACCAGGCCACTTCCTGACGGGCTCTGGAGGAGAAATGGCTCAGTGGCCCCATGGAGTGATTTCATTCCATTTTCAGCCAGAACTTCAAGACTGCCCTTTGTGTAAGGGCATTTCCTAAATCCCATAAGAGTGGCCCTGAGGCCTGCCAGCTGCTGTGCATCACTAAGGGTGGCACCCAGTCCTCCAAGAGTCAGGGTCCCGTGCCGTCTCAGACCGCGGCTCAGGTCAGAGCAGGTTCGGAGCCTGTGTGTAGGCGGCAGCGGGGGCTTAGGGAGCCGGTTAGTTCCAGCCAGCAGATGGGCTGCCTCATTTACTTTCAGTAATGCCGTCCTTGGTCTGATAGACAATTAGAATATTGTGTTGAAGATCATGTGTCTTGGGTGTACCTACTGAAAAAGAAGAAAAGAAAAATCGCAGCATGAAAAGTCCAAGAACTTGGCAGGCAGGAGTAGGCAAAGCCCTAGGCAGGTCCTACCCCACGCGACCGCTGTGGCAGGAACAGGAGAGACAGGGAGAGCAGGGAGCCTGGGCTGCCCTGCCTTGTGGGGATTGAGCCACTTCCGCATCCGGGGTCTCCGCATTTCCTTCAGGAGGCCATCTGCGTGGGACAGAGGGACTACGTTACTCGCCAGAGTGTTGGCGCAGGCACTTGCCGGGTGGTTGGGCCGTTTGGGCCTTTGCTTCTTTGTAATAGACAGCATAATGATCTCCTCAGCCCAGTGTGCTGAATTTCAAAGTGCTTCCTTCAACCATTCTGAGAGGCTGTGCCAGAAGCTACTTGGGAGGTCCCTGTGTTTCCCATCAGCCAGACTTAATTGTTGGTAGAAACCTTCTCTCCCCTCCTTCAGTGCCTCCTTGCCAGGCGTGCTCTTTGCTCTTTGGTGAAGTCCCGCCTCGGGGTGATAAATTCCTGCCTCTCATCATGCAGCTCCACATTTGAGGGAAAATAATGCTGACCCTGAGCCACTGAAAATAATGCAGTATGGCCAGAAAAACTTCCTGGGACTGTGGGTACGTCATAAAGGAGGCTGGTGGCCGCCTTTTAGGGAGAGCCTCTTCGCACTTCTGCCACCACTGCAGTGTCAGTTGAGCCTCCTGTGTGCATTTTTCAAGCTTGTTTTCTTTGGGGTTTTGTTTAAGGCATAACTAACCCTGTTGCCTCCATGCTCCAGTTCCTTGCCCAGCTGAAGCTCATGGACTACAGCCTGCTGGTGGGGATCCATGACGTGGAGAGAGCCGAACAGGAAGAGGTGGAGTGGGAGGCAAATGATGGGGAAGAGGAAGGCGAGAGTGACGGCACACACCCTGTGGGGACACCCCCAGACAGTCCCGGAGACACGCTGAACAGCTCGCCGCCCCTGGCTCCCGGGGAGTTTGATCCAAACATTGATGTCTATGGAATTAAATGCCATGAAAGTAAGCTGAGTTACTATCTCTTCTTACCTATTTTTTTTTTCCGAGATGGTTTAATTTTTTTCTTTTTCTTTCAGAGTGGTTTGGTTTTTTGCACTGTTAACCCCAAAATCCCAGTGAAAAGTAGGCTGCCCCACAAGACTCATTCTCCAGAGTTCCAATAAACTGATGTGGGGACAAGAGTTTATAATGTTGGGAGAAAAGCATGAAACGACATGCTATTTTATTTTATACATACAGTACACATATATAAATACAGGTAACATATATAAGAAATGTTTCGTAAAAAAATTTTTTCTCAGCTATCTCTCTTTTATGTGGATCTAAAGCGTCACAAATCTATCTTGAGCTAGGTACATCCGTAGTCCACTCTGGACCTCATGTGAATATTCTATCAGGCAGGCATCTCATCACCCCCAGCGCCCACCTTCTCACGAGCGCTGAAGCTGGCCCAAGGTGTGGGGTGAGTTCTCTGATTTGCTGCTCCCCCTGTTAAGGGGTCTGTGACCCTATTCTCTGAAGTGATATCAATCTGAATCCTCAAAATCTGGGTGATGGGATATTTGAAGGAATAGTACATTCTAATTTAGCTACTTATACATTTAAAAAAAATAGAGATATAGTAAAAGCAGGCCTCTTATTTTTTGAGTAATAAAATTATAGTTCATCATTATTCTTCTTAAAAACAACCTGTGGATATTAGCCAAGAGAGTTTGAATTGTGTTTTTTATTTCGTTCACCAGAATTGTTTAACACAGAAAATTAGATCATCAAAAGTACTTTCTCATTGTTCATAACTGAAACAGCATCATATTTGTACAAATATGTAGAAGATAGATATTGCAGATGATACATACCTTCATCCAGTTCTGACACTAGATCCAATAAGAATTATGAGCAGTTGTATGTAATGGTAGAAAAGAATTAAAGAGCATAATTGCTTCTACTTGTTTTATAGAGTATTTTTAAAATGGCATTTTTCTTTACATCAAAGCAGTTCAGAGTCATGAAAGAAAATGCAGATTAACAAAAAATAAAAACACTCAATCTCGCCCTTGGATATCCACTGGTAGTATCCTGGGGTTGTATTCTTTTTTTTTTTCTTTTTTTACTTTGTAAATTGAGAGAATTGGGGACAGAGAGTTCAGCTGTTTGACAGAGATGTGCAGGAGTTCAGGGGTAACTTCAGTGCCTTTTCATTCTCCTGGAATCCACGTCCTGATGAATCTCTCACCTCCTAGCGCGTCTTCCTCCATTGGGCCTGTGCTGTTACAGGTACTGTCATTGGTGTCACAGTCACTGCTCTCATGCCTTTGCAGACTCTCCTAGGAAGGAGGTGTACTTCATGGCGATCATTGACATCCTGACTCATTACGATGCAAAAAAGAAAGCTGCCCACGCCGCAAAAACCGTTAAACATGGCGTGAGTATCTCCCTTTGTTTCTGTCTCTCCTCCTGGGTTGATGCTGTTCACAGGGCCAGGCCCAGCTCAGGTCTGCTCCTTCCCACTGAGCTCTTTGCACACTCCAGTTCTTGTCTGTGCACATTCCGATTCAAGACGCAGAACCCGCAGATGCCGGCCTCTTGGGCCTGCTCTGACTGAGAATCTCAGGACTCTGGGCAGATTGCTTACGCTCAGCCTCAGCCCTTCTCTTCACACCCGGGGATATTAATAGATGTACGCGTCAGTAGAATAGTATACAAATTCTTTTTTGTTTGAAAAATGTTTCGAAATAAAAGTAGTGGAGACAGTTTTAATACAAAATGTTCTGAACTGAAGCATGATTCTCTGCTTCAGACTCTCCCAATATAGTTATATTTCATTTTGCACAGTGACTTGTATTTTCTATTCCAGAGCTCTGTTGAGTACAAAATCAAAGTGTAATGATATAAATTCCTCACCTTTATTGTGCTTACTCTGAATTATCACTATTCTAGACATAAGGTCAACATGTTGGATCCTTGTGACACGCCTGTGAGGGATACTAGCATAGCCCTGTTTATCAGTTGAAGAAACTGAGGAAAAGGGCTTACACGGTGACTTGCCAGGTCACATCACTGGGAAGTGGTGGAGATGGGATTGCTCCCCAGGACCTAGCCCGGCCCCCTGCTTTGTGCCAAACCATCCCCTGCCCTCCCAGTGACTTCACCTGCTTGGGTGAACTTCACAAGTTGGGAGTGTCCACTGTGCTTGTGTCATAGGGATCCATTCTGGCTTTCTGGGTGTGCTAAAAAAGCTACAGAACCCATCCCACAGAGAAGAACCTGTGGCTTATTCATACTGGAAGAAGAGATGCCTTCCCTGCAGAGTGTGTAGAGCAAACCAAGACACCAGAACATCAACCTCTATTAATAAAGGTTCTTTTTCTCTATTTAAAAATCAAACAGGCTGTCGTCCTAGCAATGGAACCAGCCTAAACCATACTCCATTTGCCATAGAAATATTTCAGTTACATCATCAGCAACTGTTTGTGGGATTCCTGCTGTGTTCAGAGCACTGAGCAAAACCTCACCCAGCCCACTGCTGGCGTTAGGAATCCCAAATGAGTATAAGGGCACCCAATAGCCCTCACCCAGCGGCTGGGACCGCCACCTTCTGAGGACCTTTTGTAAAGGGCTTATGGGATGCACATACCCTTCCCTGATTCTCATTCTGTTCGGGGGGTTGGGGAAGGGGTCTCCAAAGGGCCCCTGGGCAGCTCTGATGCTCACCCCTGGGTGAGAGCCATGGGCGTGTTGCAAAGACAGAGCAGGAGGGAATCCGTGTCTCACCTTCTCAGTTGGGTGGCCTTGAGAAAACACAGGAGCATCTGTATCCCCAGCTGAGGGCTTGCTGGTGGGGACTTCTGGGGGACACATGAGGTGAACAGGCTGAATACTGGAGAGAAGCTCTGGCCTCTCCCGTCCTCCGTAACCTGCTGTGACATCATATACCAGGTGAAATGGGGGATTGCCTCAGCAGCTCTGCTCTGCCTTGCTCTCCCTGTAAGTCACCAGCTCAGCTCTGTAATACACCACAAGCCCAAGAGTCCTTTGCAGGAACAAGCCATAACCCTTAGCAAAGCAAAGTTGTGTCGAGCCACTGCCGGGAACCACCTCTGATATCAAGGGCTGGGTTCCTCTGGAGATCCCAGTGGCCCAGCCAGACAGGGCATGTATGGTTCCCCAGTGAGCAAGGGTGTCTAAAAATAGCACCAGTGACTTGGTACAGTTCTGGTCTTCCCTCTGCAGCTCGGGAGGCTGGCCAGGAACTACCCCATGCCTGCTTGCCTGCACTGTGCCTCTCATACTAGGAACTCCCCCGTTGAGCCACTGCGAGGGGCCTGGCTTCCTTGCTCCAAGCAGGTCTCTGTGAGGGGAATAAAGGCACCCCTGTGCACAGTGCTGAGGAAAGCCAGCCCTGCCTCTCTGGGGGGATGCGGTCAGCCGCGTGATGTCCCACCTGCTTGCAGTGCCAGGAGAGAGGCTGGGCCAGCTGTTGGGGACCTTGCTGCTGCTGTCCCCCTCATCTTGGAGCATCAGCTGCTTACGTCAGTCCTGGAACAAGCACCATCCTGACGTCATTGTTGTGGGAGGTCCGTTTAGCCAGTGCTGCTATTTGAATCGATCTCAAGGTGGCTCCTCCAGTCTGCTCCCCTGAAACACAGCAGCATTGTCCCCATGGCTTCCAAATGTAGGCCACACAGATTTGGGGCAAACATGCCTAGTTTGATTTTTCTTGTTTTTAAGGTGCAGCCATCACCGTATGTGGTAACAGCATCTGTTTTCCTATACCCTGCTTCATTTTCACAGGTTCCCAGTTATTCAGATGCAATATCCAAGATATGTTTAGTTATGTTTCAGGAGCAGAGGCTGCACAGATTTGAAAATTGTTAGGTAACAATTAAATCATTGTTCCTCTCCTTTAAATCTGCCCAGGCCGGTGCGGAGATCTCAACAGTGAACCCAGAACAGTATTCAAAGCGCTTTTTGGACTTTATTGGCCACATCTTGACGTAACCTCCCACGCAGCCTTGGATGGACATGAGCATGGGAAGGACAGAGGTGGCTTCCATGTAGGAAAAACAAAAACGAAACTCAGTGGAGCACACCTCCCCATTTACACCTTCAGGCCAAGACGACTGATTTGGAGCTACTTGCTTTAACAGCTACCTGATATTTCCCAGCATCATTCTAGCTATTTCTGACATGTATATGTGTGTGTTTGTGTCAGAGAGAGAAAGAGGGCACATGTGTGTGCATCTTAACAAATTATTAATTAATTAAACAATGAAAACCGACCAGCTTCGGTCAGAGTGTGTTTGGGCATCAGCCCTCATTCCTGCTATGGGCGGATAGATGGATGAATGAGCCCATGCAGGGGGGAGGGGAGAAGGAAATGCATGTCAGACCAACCATGTTGGCATCACACAATAAACTGTGGATCAGTTTATTTTTTGGAGTTGAAAGATGTGACAGTATTCATAATAATAATGAAGATAATAATAATGATGATAATAATAATAATGATGGTGATTAAAAGAAAACTGCGAACGCTACACATCTGCCATGCACGCTGACACTCCTGAATAGTTGTACCGCGAGCCCTGGCCCTGGTCGGAGGAGTGCTGGCATTTCCCTGGGGTCCTGGTCCAGGATCCTGCCCCCACACGGTGTCAGTACTCTGGTGTCCAGGGACAAAGGGCCCCCCTCCAGCAAAAAGCTGATGCCCCTGGTGACTCTTACCTTCACCTCAGTAAATATGTCCAGGAAAGCCGCTTACTTCTCTTTTCTTGCCTGAAGTTTCTTCACTGTTACGCTCTTATGTTGCAATGTAGGACTTAATGCTACAAAACAAAAATAAAGCCTACCTGAAAAGTGCATAGTTTGGGGCAATGGTAGCTGCACCTCCCGCCGTGGGCAGGTGAGCCGGCATTAGAACTCAATTCTCCCGTTACAGAGGGCAAATCTGAATTAGAAGGTGTTTCTGTTTGACTGCTGTTTAAACAGTGGTATTTTGTTATGAATTATCCCTTTAACTGAAACCCTCTATTTCACTGTTTACATTATTAGGAAAACAGGGACATTTTTGAATCTAAAAATTTAATGTACAGCATGTGATTTTTGAAGTTTACATGTAAAGTCATTTTACAGTGTAGGTGAAATAATGTCTGTCCTGTTTTGAAGTGTATCCTGCAGTCATGTTTTTTGGGTGAATGTTTTATTCAAAGTACAGTGTAGGCAGTCTTATACAATAAAAGGAAAAGGATTGTTTTTTTTCCTCCAGATGCACATTTATCAACCTAATGGTCAGTTTTTTAAATACTTCACTGAAATTTGGCTTATGTAAGGTCATTGCCCTAAACTGTGCTGATTGTGTTTAATCACGTTGTAAATTTCCAACATTGATCATGTATTTACCAACTTCCCAGCATTTTCTGAGAGGCGTCATGCTAAAATATTAGACTTGCTTAGAGTATGTTAACAATTTACACACTGTGCTAAAGCTGTGCCTTTGAAATTCTTTGTCAAAAATGGGATGATTTTTGTAGGCAATTTCAGGAAAGAAAAAATCCACCCTTCAATAATTACTCATAATGCAACAAATACCCCCTGAATACTGCCTCTTCTGGTAACTTCAGGGCTTACCAAGACTGACACTGTGCCCAGTGTACATGGGCTTACTTCAGAAACACGGGTGATAGCAAATCAGGATCTTTGGAAGCCAGCAGCAATGCCTTTCTGCTACCATCCACTGACTTCACATAGATTGTAATCCCAAGCAGGTAATCTACCACCACTGTGACATGGTTGTCCAAATCTGCATTTGATGCATTTAAATCAATCGAGACTATAACTGGGTTTCCTCCACCCTCTTCATTCTGGCATTGAGTCCCGTTTTCAGTGTTCTGAAGTTATACTTGGGTTGCTTTGACCCACAACTACAAAAGTGAGACGTGTACTAAAGAGAAGGTACATATAGATTATTTGAGTAACTATTCCCTTTGTGGCCAATCTGTGTATGCTTTTAGACGTTTACAAAATGCTTTATTTTTGTCTTTAAACAGTCTCTGTTGTTCATTTCTGTCGAAAAACTATTTGGACAGAGTGAGGAAGTTTGCCTCCTTGTCCTAGTGCTAACAGCACACTCCAGCCATGAACCAGGCTTTACAAAATAAAGCACTTTGATGACTCACAAGGTGGATCCGTGTTTCCTCTCTTTCTCTGGAATGTGTTTCTCTCTGTTGCAAATGAATTTTAAATACCGGTACCAAGAGTACCTTTAGCTGATACTTGAGGTAAAAGTGAAATTGAATCTTTTCAGTAAGTACATCTTTACCTTCAATCTGTGAATTATTTTATTAGTAAATAATAGAAACTTCCACAACAAAACTGGCTTACTGCAAGATGGACAGGCAGAGGAAGTGAATCTCTTCAAGCAACACCCTATAAAGTGTATCATTTAGTTTTTAATTTTCACCAACCACAGTTCTGTGTAAGCGTTTTTGGAAATTTATTGGGATACTGTTGATGGGTAGACTTTTTTTATAGCAATCCCTTGCTGTAGATGCCAGGTTGACAAACACAGTCAGTTCAGCCATATCACTTGTTTTGAAAAAATGCATATTCTAATGCAATCAATATACAAGGGAATGATTTTATCATACTGCACTTTTCCCATTTACTGTGTGCACTTCAGTCTGCAAAGAACATTAGATACACACAGAAAACTGCACCCAGCTGAGCCATGCTACCTAGGAATTCACAAGATGCACTCCCCTTAAGCATCTACAAGCTACCTCATTCCTCAGATCAGCATGTGTTAGGCGTCACACTGGTCCATACCTGGAGTTAACAACCCTCCATCTGACTTCAAATCCCTCTCCTTCCTCCACTTACAATAATCTGAGGAGGCAGCCCTTCTGATGCCCACTACCACAGGCACCCATCAGATCTTAAGACCTGCCACATTTATTGTGGTATTTATGTATTTCCTGACCATTTAACATGTTTAAAACTGTGCTACTGTTTTTGTTAGATTACTATTGTTTTTTTAATGTATCACTGATGAAGTTTTGTGGGGAGGTTGTTCCCCTAGTCTCAAAATTCCCATAAACTGGGTTTTATTGTGCAATTTTGCACAGAGCAGTGATTTTTTAGGAACATGTATGTCACATTACAGAAGAACTGACTGGTCAACAGAGAGCATTAATACAGTTTACTTTGTGGACAGCTGTTTTTCATTTTGGTTATTTAATTTCCTGGATTGAACTCACATTGGTCCCAGAAAGCTGGTTATTGCTAATTCATAGGACAAAGTTGGTATGAAGCATCAATCTTTAAGGCAGCCCTTTTGGAAATAGTGGTGAAAGTCAAATGCAAGAGATCAGGAGCTGTGTATAATGACATGGCGATGTACACAATGTGTAAATGCATGTAACGAAGGGGGATGGTGAAGAGAAGGCCAGGCCAGGAGGTTGAACAGGAATTAAACTCGAGTTTTTAACATCCGTGGACTCTGAAAGGCCCAGGTACCCCCCCACACGGCTTTTCTTGAAATATTTAATTAGCATGAAATCGGTGTTCCTAGTGTCTGCACATAAAAAGCTTTCTTCCAGTTCCAAAAATAACACCCTGTCTCTTCCTCTCTTCCCATCTTCTTAAGTAGCATTTTGCTCAGCTCCAGTCACATTATGTGGAGACCGTGAAGGGAAGGGCCGGAGGGGACGTCCTCGGCCCAGGAGCTCCCGGCCTTGTTCGGCCCCCGGCCAGCCTCGCGCAGCCCCTTCTCGCGCTGCCGGGACAGGATCTTTGAATGGTTGGCATTTTTGAAGAGGCGAGTGTGCTGAAGTGGCCCGGAGGACCTGGGAAGTGTCTGGAAGTTACCAAAAAAGATTGTCTGAAGTTCCTTCATAAAAGAAGACCTGAAGAGTAGAGTGGACTCTTCTTCATCTAAACTGGATGCCTTTCAGAAGTTCGTTTTTGTCCTGTTTTTGCGATTCTCTGAAAATCCTGCCAAAGGGCTGTTAAATACCACTGTCATAATTTTCTTTCACTCTTCAATGCCTGTGTTCAGTTTAATCTTACGAGAAGGGACAAAAGATTAGGATTTCTCAGAATCCACTACGATACATCTGTGTTTACTCCCATGCTCGTAGCTGGAAGAGGCCACTGAGGAGGAAGCCTTGGCCCAGCGGAGGTGAGCAGCTTGTCTGAGGCCACGTGATAGTTCGCGGCAAGGCCAGGGCTGGACCCCCGCTCTCTGCAGCAGCGCCTGGTTGAAAGTTGAACGCATGAGCAATGGATAGTACACTCCGGCAACTCCAAGACCTCACCACCCACTTCCTTTGTCAAATCTCTCTCTCAGCTCCCTTCAGCTGTGCAACCCTCTGCCTGGCATGCAGCACCCTGGATTTATAACAGGTGCTCTACTCACTGTTCACTTAATGGGAGTCTGTGTTATTCTGTTTTCCTATCATTTTCTCCTATTCCATCAGCTTTTTATTGTGGTCACTTGACTTTTTAAATAAAGGAGCCCCACTGGGGAATGTAAAATATTCCTGGACCTACTGAGTAGCAGTCTCTCGAGGAGGAACTTGGAAAGGAAATCTATATTTTAATGTTTCCCAGGTGCTTCTAATGAAGGGCCAGGTTGAAAACACTGTCTTAAGTGGTTAACCACCATCCCCCCCCCACTACACTGATAACTAATTTTAAATACTTTTTATTTTTTATTTATATATTTGTTTTTTATTATGGTATCATTAATATACAATCACATGAGCAACATTGTAGTTACTAGATTCGCCCCATTATCAAGTCCCCCCCACATACCCCATTACAGTCACTGTCCATCAGTGTAGTAATATGCTATAGAGTCACTATTTGTCTTTGTGCTATACTGCCTTCCCCGTGCCCCCCACATACTTTAGGTGTGCTAATCATAATGCCCCTATTTCCCTTATCCCACCCTCCCCAGTCTTTTTCCCTTTGGTAACTGTTAGTCCATTCTTGGGTTCTATGAGTCTGCTGCTGTTTTGTTCCTTCAGTTTTTGCTTTGTTGTTATACTCCACAGATGAGTGAAATCATTTGGTACTTGTCTTTCTCCGACTGGCTTATTTCACTGAGCATAATACCCTCTAGCTCCATCCATGTTGTTGCAAATGGTAAGATTTGTTTTCTTCTAAGGGCTAAATAATATTCCATTGTGTATATGTACCACATCTTTATCCATTCACCTGATGGACACTTAGGTTGCTTCCATTTCTTGGCTATTGTAAATAGTGCTGCAATAAACATAGGGGTGCATATGTCTTTTTGAATCTGGGCTCCTGCATTTTTAGGGCAAATTCCTAGCAGTGGAATTCCTGGGTCAAATGGTATTTCTATTTTTAGTTTTTGAGGAACCTCCATACTGCTTTCCACAATGGTTGAATGAATTTACACTCCCACCAGCAGTGTAGGAGGGTTCCCCTTTCTCCACATCCTGGTCAACATTTGCTGTTCCTTGTCTTTTGGATGTTGACAATCCTCACTGGTATGAAGTGATATCTCATTGTGGTTTTAATTTGCATTTCCCTGATGATTAGTGATGTGGAGCATCTTTTCGTGTGCCTATTAGCCATCTGAATTTCTTCTTTGGAGAAGTGTCTGTTCATATCCTCTGCCCATTTTTTAATTGGATTATTTGCTTTTTGGTTGTTGAGGCATGTGAGCCCTTTATATATTTTGGATGTCAACCCCTTATCGAATATATAATTTATGAATATATTCTCCCATACTGTAGGATGCCTTTTTGTTCTTCTGATGGTGTCCTTTTAAAATACTTTTTATAATACACTTTTCTTTCTCCCTGCTCCCTGCCCATTTTCTGTGCTTGTAATATAAGAACAAGGTTGCTTCTTGTTGATTAGGGCAGGGGTCAGCAAACACAGAATCCAGCACCACGTGAATTTTATAAATGAAGTTTATTGAAACACAGCCATGCTGTTCAGTCACAGTAGATAGAGGGGACTGAGGTAGCACAGCCCTTCCGAGTGTTTTCATGTGGCTGGGTTACAGTTAGGGCCCAGAGTAGACAGGAGGGGCAAGAGAAAGGTAGCACACACTGTTCCTATACGTTTGTGAGTGGTGGTAGAGAACTTTGACCCACCAGCCCCTCAGACAGGAATTTATCCTGCATAAATACTCAGACCTGGGAAATAATGTCTGCACATTTGTAGAAGCACTGTTTGCACTGGCAAAAATGAAAAGCAGCTTAAATGTCTGGTAGAAGGGGACCACTAAATAAATGAGAGTTTAGCCAAAGAACAGGATACTTAGAAAGAATGAGGAAGCCTTCAATGTGCTGATTCTGAAATGATCTGTCCAAGATAAACTAACAAATGAAAACCAAAAAACAAAATATGGTCCCCAAAAGTTTATAGAGTATAATTCTATTTATGTCTTAAATTATATATATATAGACACACACACACACACACACTTGTAGATTATAGATATATAGATATATATTTTTTACTACATATATTATACACACACACACTTAGATTATAGATAGACTATCTCTGGGAAAAACACAAACCAGCGCAGTGGTTGCCCCTGGGTAGGGAAGTATATGACTTGGAGACAGAGATGGGAAAGAGACTTCCTTTACATTTTTGTACCTTTTGCAAATACAAAAAAAAGAAAGAAAAAATTAAACCATAACTCATGGTCAGAGTGATGGTATCAAGATCCGGAAAGGCTTCTGTCTTTTTTTTGTCATCATCTGGGACACCCAATATCACTCTTGGTCTGGGAATTCCTTGCCATTAAAATAAAGAAGCCAGAGTGAGGCTCCAGGCAGGGGAGCTGGGAAGCTACCTGAATTGGCCATTTCTACCTGCACCCACTGCAACCTCCTCCAAGCAGAGACAGGCACTCAAATTCTCAGACTGGTCAGAGGTTTGATGCCTCTGAGCCGCCTCTGGAGCAGTGGAGGGGCTGGGGGTTTCAGCTTCAAAGGGCGCTCACAGAAAACAGTGGGATGGAGAAGTCCATGGGGCTGCCCAGGCCCGGTTCATTGTGCTTCCTCATGGGGGCTGTGTGGCCAGATACTGCTGCCTGAGTGTTAAGCAGATCGGGTAATGCATAGTAGCTTCAAAGCCCTTGTGTTGACAGGGAAAGTTTTCGGTTCACCTTGAGTTAAATCCTCACCTCTACCTTCTCAACACCCCTGAGCAGATTGTGTGAGTCTGGTAACATCTATGTGCTGATGGGCTGGGCTTCTGGAGGCTGAATTGAATCTCAAGGGTCAGTGATGGGACCAGATGTGGTATCACTTCCTCATTCTTTGAATGCCCATTCAGCATGTATAAATTTACTTTTAAAATACAGAATGTTTTTCCACCTCCTTTCTCATGTGTATTTTCTCACTTATTGTCATTTATTTGTTATTCCCTGGAATTCTCATAGGGATAAAAACAATTGAAGTGTGTGAATCAGCAGCAGCCACAAGCCAGCATAAAAAAGCCCTGATGTTTTTGTAGGAGCAGCCTCAACAGTCTGCCAAGGAAGACAGAGGCTGGTGGGCGGGCTGGGCCTGGCAGTTAGAGCAGGCATCCCAGACGTCTGTAAACCAGCTCTGAGACAGAGAAAAGCCTGCCAGGAAGCAAGGTCTCCAGATGAATGGAAAAGGCAGACCTCTAGGATTTCAGTTCACAGAATTTACCTCATAATCTCTTATTTAACAAATTGTATTGGGCTCCTACCACGTGCTAAGCTTTGTGTGAGCTATGGATGATGTGCACATAAATGAACTATAGGATCTTATGGGCTGGCCTGAGAGAGAGATGTAGCAGCATGCCACAGCTGCAGGACAAAGGGTACCGAGAAGGCGTCACCATCCCCTGGGGGCCACCACACGAAGGGTCTGGGCGCCTGGTCTCTGCTTGCTGCCTGTGGGTAGATGTGTGTCTTCCTCACATGCTACACTTCTAAGTGGTAAACCAGGACATTCTTTCCTATCCCATCAGAAGAGCACAGACTTTAAAATCATTCGGATCTGAGGCTGAATCCCAGCCCTGCAGCATGACCCCTGGGCAGGCTTCTGAGTTTCCGCTTCCCCCCCCCATAGGAAGGAGATAAAATATGCAGTTCACAGAGTTGTTTCAGTGGTGAACTGAGATAACATATGTTCTGCACTAGTTTAGGACTCGCATATGGTAGGTACTTATGTCCCCAAATCACTCAAGATTGTGGGCATTCATCAGATATTCCTAATTTATTAATTAGAAGGAATAACTGAATCTATTTCCATATAATCATCTAACATGAGAGATGAATACCATATCACAGAGGCTGTAGAGGTGTTAAGAGATACAGCAAAGTCCTATCTTCGTCCACAGTTTCCATCCCTTCCTATTTGTGCACCAAATTATCAGAAAATGTCCTTTCCTCTTGTTCATTCTTCCCTTCAAACTTGCCTTCTTATATGTTCATACCATGTCTCAGAGAACGTCGGCCCCATCTGCTGGGTCAGCATCTTAACCTTGGTCAGGGACCATGTTTGTTTTGTAGGGACAACAAGGCAGGCTCCAAGGTGACGGGGACAAATGGGCCACCGACCAGGATCAGACCGTGCCCTGTAAAGTGGTGTCTTTTCAGGCAGTCACAGAAATCAATGCAGTGAGGAGAAGCTTAAAACTTGATAGAACTGGACCTCCTTCTCTTCAGGAGCCCAGGCTCTGGGGGAAAGGCCAAGGAAACAGTGAGTAAGGAGCTTTAGCTGAGTGCTCACCCCACACACCAACCTTCCGTGAGAATGTTCTCCCAGACAGATGATACTGCTGACTCTCACCTCCAGTGACAGGGAACAGCTTTGCAGTACCTGTCGTACACACAGCTCTGCTCAGTTTTATGTTGGAACCAGAATTGTATCTGAGGGTCTTCACCTTCACCTTGCCGCCTCATCATGCTACTTACTCACCATCTTACTGAAAGCTTTCTCTCTGTCAGATGACTTCCATCCTGATTTTTCTCTACAGGCAAAATACATGCAGACCACCTATTGAAGTATTTTTTAGAGGATCTATTGTGCAACTCAGAAAAATCGGCTTTATTGGAATGGGCGTTCAGGAAAAGCACGTGGATTGCTGTGCTCTGTGTCTTTGGGAGACCTATGGAGCAATTCCCAACTTCTTGGATGTTGTGAATAGGTGATCCTTAGATCTTTTACTAAATTTTTTTAAAATGGGAAAATGAAAAATTCCTAAAAATATTTTTAAGAGCAGTGAAGAAGTTTAAAAAGCATAAGATAAAAAGATGTCAATCCCATTAAACTGTAAATATAGTCAAGGTCACAAAAAAACTCAACCACACAAATTTCAAAACCTCTGTTTTTTTTGCTTGCAGCTTAAATCAATGGATTCTTCTCACTTCCTGAGGGTCCCTTTCTCAGAGCTGCCAGCAGCTCACGAGGAGAATCCCTCATAGCAAAGGTCAACCCATCAACAAAGGTCAGTGCTGATGGCCCCTACTGCAAAATCCTCTTGTCAAAATTTCAAGCCTCGATGAGATAATAGCATGTCTCATGATCTAGAAGCATGAATAAAAGTGTAAGTAAAATAAATTCCTATTTATCAAGAATCAAAATAATCTGAAAATCAAAAAAATCACAGAATGCTTTTGCTGAACTATGAAATGATAAATGAGGCCCAGGCACTGCAATATGCTAAAGGGTGTTAGGACTCACCCAAGAATAACATAAATCATGCTTGGATTAGTCTATGTGGTGTGAATGTTATTAAGGCCTTTGAACACTTTTTTGAAATTAAGTGGCTCATTGAAGGCATATTAATCAATCTTATCAGAAGTCCCCATTTCACACCGAGGCAGGGGGATTCTGCAAGAAAAAGCAGTGACTGACCTTTCCCTGTGGCCACAAAACCCTTCACTTGGTCTATCCCCGTCATCCATCCAAACAAATCTTTATTGACACCTGCATTACATTCTGGAAGCTCTGTGGTGCCTGTAATTTGTCTCTTACCCAATGCCTCCTCTGATCCAACTGTCCTTTTCTCCCTCACCTTCTTGGCTAGTCACCTGTGACAGAAATTCTGAAATAAAGGCATGCCCTGTCTCCCCCAGACTTCTCACAGGTGTGCAAATTTATTACTAAATACTTAGAACCGACACATTTCCTCAAATGTACAACTTTCTATGAGAAATATTAGAGGAGTCAATGAAACAGAGTATTCATTTATGCCCTACTTCTAAAAAGCCATGTTTTTATTGGTGATTTCATGCCCAGAACCAAAGGCAGACATCGCCTCATTTGTCACATGGGGTTCACATTTTCACCCTCTGGTACTTGCCTCAATCTGCTGCTAAGAACCTCTTTCTGACCACAGCAACTCAGATGTTAAATTTGTCAAGGTTTTTGCAAACATAAACTTACCAGCAGATCTCACTTTCCCTCCATAATTCCTTAAATTAAGAAAAAGAATGCATTATGCATGAAATCTGAAATAACAGAATTACTTTCTAAGCAATTAAATACTTAACTATTTGAACTTTATGGGTAGGAAACCTAGCCAAATGCCTCTTCCACATAAAGCAATATTTTAACAAGATGAATGTCAACTTCTGTGGTGGCTACACTTGAGTAGAGCTTTAAAGTGGCTCTTAATTTGCAAAGAGGAATTGTAACCTGTATAAATGTTCATGCCATAGCATGCCCTGTCTTTACAATTTTTTTTTGAATTAAGGAAAAGTGTCTGGAGTCTCTTCTTTCTACAAGCAGCCAGGCTTCTTTCCTTTATACGATACCACTACTTCTTTTTTCCTTTGAAACCCTAGCTGCACTAAAAAAACGTATCCACATTCATCTCCGCTTGCTCTGTCAGTGACTCCCAGGCGCTTGTCAGCACATGCTCGCTTGGAGATCTGTCTTACAGTTAGTCTGTCTTTCTCCCCTGGTTCTTAATACATGGTGACTTGGAGAAGCTGGTCATGTTATGTTAAGGCATTTAAAAGATGAACAGTGTTATCACAGGGCAAATAAATAACCATGATGAGTATGGAAGAGCAATTAAATTAGAGCTACAATTCTGCCCCAAGGATAAGAGGAAGAGCTTGACCTCACATGCCAGGGTGGGGTGGGGAGGGGGTGGTAGGAGGGAGCCGTTTGCTTGGCAAGACCATACCACCCCTGCAGAAAAACCACCCTCTCAGTGTGTTTTCTGTCTTTAGCGGCAACAGGACTGTTTTGCCAATAAATAACCCTTAGAAATGCAAATTAAAACCACAATGAGATATCACCTCACACCAGTTAAGAGGGACAACATCCAAAAGACAAACAACAACAAATGCTGATGAGGATGCATGTGGGGAAAGGGGAACCCTCCTACACTGTTAGTGGGAATGTAAATTGGTTCAACCATTGTGAAAAGCAATATGGGGGTTCCTCAAAAAACTAAAAATGGAGATACAATTTGACCCAGGAATTCCACTCCTAGGAATTTACCTGAAGAAAACAGAATCCCTGATTCAAAAAAACAGATGCACCCCTATGTTTATTGCAGCACTATTTACAATAGCCAAGATATGGAAACAACCTAACTGCCCATCAGTAGATGAATGAATAAAGAAGATGTGGTACATATACACAATGGAATATTATTCAGCCAGAAAAAGAAAAGAAATCCTGCCATTTGCAACAACATGGATGGAGTTAGAGGGTACTATGCTCAGTGAAATAAGCCAGGTGGAAAAAGACAAGTACCAAATTATTTCACTCATTTGTGGAGTATAACAACAAAGCAAAACAGAAGGAATAGAATAGCAGTAGACTCACAGACACCAAGAAGGGACTATTGATTACCAAAGGGAAGTGGGTGAGGAGGGAGAAGGGGGTTAAGAGGCACCATAATTTACAATCATAATATAGGTGGGTCACAGGGAAGGTAATATAGCATGGAGAAGACAAGTAATGACTCTATAGCATCTTACTACATTGATAGACAGTGACTGCAATGGAGGGGGTGAGGACTTGATAATATGGGTTATGTATGTGAAACCATCATAAGATTGTATATCAATGACACTTTAATAAAATAAAAAAGAAAATTGCTAAATAAATAAATAAATAACCCTTAACTCTATTTAAGAAATATTGTTGTTGTCATGCATGTCGCTGAATCTGAATCCACCCAAAGTACTGGGGCTTAGAATAATCCAAAAGGGTCTGACATGGGCACCTGGTATGTCGTGATAATATTTAAACCATGTCTTCTTTTATGTGTGAACCCTTAATAAAGCTCATAACCTCCCTGAGAAGGTGGTTTCCACTGACTTCCAGAGAGAGCAGGCAAAGCCAGTGAAGGCGGAAGATTTCTCAGCATCACACAAAATTGGGTGGCTATGGTGGGGGTTAGAATCCAATGTGTCTAATTCCTAGTTTTTAAATCTTGCATGGAGAACATGCTCCCTCCCTTTAGGCCAATAAGTCATATTAACCCAGGAATTGATGTTGCTATTCCAATCTAATCATAAAGGTCACTTTCAGTAATGGGAAAAGGACACATTTGCATATATCACTCGTAGTCCATTGTCCTGTGAACACTGCCACAAGCTAAACAAAACCTTCCTTATGTGCTATAATCACGGGGAACTTCAGAATCCTTATCTATCTCGATTGTCCTGAATATATGGCCCATGTCACAGTATAAAAATATGACTGTCAGCTCCAGACAGGTTTGTGTTACTATAAATGCCACAGGAAGGGTCTGTGCATGAGTGTGTGTGCGACTGTATGTGGTTTCATCAAAGCTGTTACTAAAGACAATCGTTTTTCCTATGGACCTTTTTATAATTCCTCATTTTAAAAGGAAAACAGGATGATGTGTTGGAACCAATGTGTGTGAAAAGCGCACATGTACTTATTGATTATCGTGAACTGCATGGTTTGCTTCAGTTTGGTTTCTTAGCAGCTTTTTTTCCTGTGGACAAAAGACAACTCCTGACAGATGAGAAGGTAAACATCACTGAAAAAAACACTACAAATTCAGCTTTGGCTGTGATGAATTGGTGTCTCCGCGCCCTTCCCACAAGCCTGGGGCTGCTGGTGCTGAATGAATTCATTTCCCTGCAAGCGTCCTCAGCGTCCTCTGATGTGGGTTTCCTACTGTTCTCTGGGCCCCGTGTCAGCCTTCAGATTGGAGAAAGAACTGGATTGGCTGCTGGCACTGGAAACTTTCCTCCATGACCTCTTTTTATATGGTTTTGGCAGGCACATGTAACACCAGCAAAGAGAGCAATCCCTCTGGCGAGAGAAAATATAACCGTAACATAACTGTAATGGCCCTGAGTGGTGTTTTACATGTTATGCTTGCTCAAGATTTATGTTAAAATCAATCTTGCAAAAGAGGTTTTTAAAAATTCTATCAAGCTGCCACAATTTAAACAGTTCTTTCTTTACTATCCAATGACAGTTGGTTTAACAACCTAAATGACCTGGTACAAATCGGCATTTCCCAGAGGCCTAAGGCCCCTTGCAGGCCTGGTCTAATTTCAACAAGTAATTTTTCATTGACTTTACAAATGTCTGAGTCCTTTTGTCCCTCTCCTCACGTCTGCTCACTTTTCCTCTCTCCTGTCACTCTGCTTCTATATTCTTTCGGTCCAAACTTGGCAGGGACCCAAAGGAAGTGATAGTAATTAAACCAAAGTCAGTGCAAGTAATGTGTAATTTGGAGACCAGACTCAGAAATGCTCTTACTTGGCTGTCAAGCCCTCAGACGCCTCTGCCGGGCCCAGTGCTGTCCATCAGTACCACTAGTGCTGCTGCTTTCTTCCTGAGTTCAGTGGTTGCCATGATCCCACCACCGGCCCTGCCCGGGTCAGCTCACCTCTGCCCCAGTGGGAGGGTCAGGTCTCTTAAATGCAGCTCTTTGCACCCCTACCTCCACCATCAGGGCATCTTCCCCTCTGGGGAGAGGAAACACATTTGCATATGCCTAACTAAGCAATATTTATATTTCCCTTCATCAGCTAATTCCTTTACCTGGCATCTTATGCTTTTTCAGTCACTGCCTTTGACAACTACTGAGGAAAAATTACTTTCCACACATGAAGCTTCTTCGTGTGGTTTAGAATACACTTAACTAGAATGAGGACTGTGTCTCTTATAAGCTGGTCTAACAACAAACCAAGAATGTTTGTTTGTTTCTTTCTTTTTTTAATGTATTAATCATGGAGAGGCCACCTGCTTCCAGGAAGGAGCTGAGGCAGCAGAACCAGGCAGGCAAGTAATGAGTTTTCATGCTGATGCGGCCCCTAGGATGCCCAGGGAGTGACAATGGGCTACAAGCTACAGAGGGAAAATGCAAAAGGACGGAGCTCAATAATCACCTCCGAGGAGGAAGGCGGTGGCCCAGCTGTTTTCCATTCCGCATGAGGCCAGAAGAGAAAGAAATAAGCTGAGGTGAGGTAGAGAGAGGAGACAGACATGCCAGGAAACACAGGCCCAGGCCTGAAGCGGCAGCATCTCCCAGGAGACTAACCAGGCCCCATCAGAAGGACGAGCTGAAGCCCCTCCAGCCGCAGGGGTCTGTACAGGGACTCTGAACCCCTGCATGGACTGGCATCCTCTCCAAGTGTTTGAATTTACGGTGCTTTGTTAGCTTCCAGTTTGTAAATAAAAGACAATGACGCTGACCTTCAGAATAAGAGAAGCATGGTGCCTCCTTGGCGTCCCCCACTCACCCCAGTGGCAGGCTGTGTCCAGCTGTCTGAACCAGCAGTAAAGTTCACATGGTCTTAAGGGGGGGTCTTCACAGAATATTCTGCACAATATAGGGACCATCCAGTGGGGACTTCCTATAGTGATATGTGAAGATGGCTATTTCCTGCAAATATGATAGGTTTGGAGAGGAAGCCTGTGCCCTCAGGGACAGATTAAAAATGCAGTGGTGCTGAGGACACTGTTTGGCTTCTCAGTTGAAATGATGCTTGCCCTAGTCCCATGCCTAGCCCCAGGGGGCTCGCCCCAATTTTGGAAGGTGTCTGTGAGAGCTGAGCAGAACTTGGCACAAGTCCTCCCCTCAAGGGTCTGGTGACCAGCCTACAGAGGAAAGAGTGCTGGGAGATCATGCTCATGATTTCACAAGATGCCCACTGAGAGTTGTGTTTCCCAGATACCGAGGAACTCCTGGTGTCCAGGAAACTTTAAAGCACTGTGCCAATGTTAATTCTTATCTAATGAATTATTAGTATAGTAGAATAAAACTAGACTTGTTACACAATGCCTTTCATCAATTGGTGTTGGGGCAAGGGCACAGAGAAGTGCATCCCCTCTGGAAGATCACACAAAGGCATGGACACAGTGTTCCATCCGAGTGATTCAGAATAGCGGAAAACTGGAAATTAGCCAAAAGCCCATTACCTGTTGAATGGTGAACTAACTGTGATATGCCCATGCAATGGAATACTAGTTAACCATGAACGAGAAAAAACAGCTGACACACACAACATCCTGGACAAATACAAAGAGCATTATGACAAAAGAAAAGAAGACAGATACAAAATACCACATCTTCCTTGATTCTTTTTATATGAAATTCTTTTAAAAAGGCAAACACGAGAGGAGCCAAGATGACGGTGTGAGTAGGGCAGTGCAAATTTCCCAAAACCATATATATTTTTGAAAATACAACAAATATAGCTATTCCTAAAAGAGAAACCAGAGGATACAGTACAACAGCCAGGCTACATCTACATCTGCGAGAACCCAGTATCTCACAAAGGGGGTAAGATACAAGCCATGGCCTGGCAGGACCTGAGCCCCCCCAACCCCAGCTCCCCAGCTGGAGGAAAGGAGTCAGAGCGGGGAGGGAGAGGGAGCCCAGGACTGCTGAATAACCAGCTCTAGTAATCTGCACTGGGAGTGCAGACACATATTGCATGGTGTGCTGGATATTAGAGAAATGGAAAAGTAAAATCTACAAGTGGGTCCCTGCAGCCAGCTTCCCTGGGACAAAAGAAAAGCAAGTGTTTTTTGAAAGTCTTAAAGGGACAGGGGTCTCACAACTGGACAGAAGCGTCCCGGCACACTCGGCCCAGCAGCTGGGAAACCCGGGAAACTTCAGGTGTCCCAGATCCTTGGGAGGCAGTGCAGCACCGAAGCCCCTCACGGCGATAAATAGCCTGCCAGTCATTCCCCCTCCGGCGCAGGCCCACCACAGCAGCGGAGCAGCTGGGGAGCAGCCGCGCCCACAGCAACTGCCCAGAATCTCCTCCCGGCACACAGCCGCCCAGGCCAGACCCAGAGGCAGACACCAACGTGCAGCTGCCCAGCACAGGCAGAGGAAACTGGGGCAAGGCGCAAACGGGCACCTCTCTTGTAAGAGGGCACACCCGGTGCACTGCCACTCCCTGCAGGGCTCTGGGCTACCCTGACGGCAACCCTGCCCAGGCAGCTTAGGGGATTAATCCGGAGGCCACAAAAAGAGCCTCAGTAAATTCAAAAAGATTGAAATTCCTTCAACCAACTTCTCAGACCACGAAGCCATAAAACTAGAAATACATTGTACAAAGGAAACAAATAGGCTCACAAACACATGGAGGCTTAACAACATGCTCCTAAATAATCAATGGATCAATGACCAAATTAAAACAGAGATCAAGCAATATATGGAGACAAATGACAACAACAGCACAAAGCCCCAACTTCTGTGGGATGCAGCAAAGGCAGTTCTAAGAGGAAAGTATATAGCAATCCAGGCCTATTTAAAGAAGGAAGAACAATCCCAAATGAATAGCCTAAAGTCACAATTATTGAAACTGGAAAAAGAAGAACAAATGAGGCCCAAAGTCAGCAGAAGGAGGGACATAATAAAGATCAGAGAAGAAATAAATAAAATTCAGAAGAATAAAAGAATAGAAAAAAAATCAATGAAACCAAGAACTAGTTCCTTGAAAAATAAACAAAATAGATAAGCCCCTAGCCAGACTTATTAAGAGAAAAAGAGAATCTACACACATCAACAGGATCAGAAATGAGAAAGGAAAAATCACGATGGACCCACAGAAATACAAAGAATTATTAGAGAATACTATGAAAATCTATATGCTAACAAGCTGGAAAACCTAGAAGAAATTGACAACTTCCTAGAAAACATACAACCTTCCAAGACTGACCAAGGAAGAAACAGAAAATCTAAACAGACCAATTACCAGCAACAAAATTGAATTGGTAATCAAAAAACTACCCAAAAACAAAACCCCTGGGCAAGACAGATTCACCGCTGAATTTTATCAGACATATAGAGAAGACATAATACCCATTCTCCTTAAAGTTTTTGAAAAAATAGAAGAGGAGGGAATACTTCCAAACTCATTCAATGAGGCTCGCATCACTCTAATACCAAAGTCAAGCTAAGAAACCACAAAAAAAGAAAATTATAGACCAGTATCCCTGATAAATATAGATGCAAAAACACTCAACATCAAAAAGATCATCCATCATGATCAAGTAGGATTCATCCCAGGGATGCAAGGATGGTACAACATCCAAAAATCCATCAACATCATCCACCACATTAACAAAAAGAAGGACAAAAACCACATAATCATCTCCATAGGTGCTGAAAAAGCATTCAACAAAATTCAACATCCATTCATAATAAAAACTCTTAACAAAATGGGTATACAGGGCAAGTAACTCAACATAATAAAGGCCATATATGACAAACCCACAACCAACATCATACTTAACAGCGAGAAGCTGAAAGCTTTTCCTCTAAGATTGGGAACAAGACAGGGATGCCCACTCTCCCCACTGTTATTCAACATAGTACTGGAGGTCCTAGCCACGGCAATCAGACAAAACAAAGAAATACAAGGCATCCAGATTGGTAAAGAAGAAGTCAAACTGTCACTATTTGCAGATGATATGATATTATACATAAAAAACCCTAAAGACTCCACTCCAAAACTACTAGATCTAATATCTGAATTCAGCAAAGTTGCAGGATACAAAATTAGTACACAGAAATCTGTTGCTTTCCTATACACCAACGATGAACTAATAGAGAAATCAGGAAAACAATTCCATTCACAATTGCATCAAAAAGAATAAAATACCTAGGAATAAACCTAACCAAGGAAGTGAAAGACCTATACCCTCAAAACTACAAGACCCTCTTAAGAGAAATTAAAGAGAACACTAACAAATGGAAACTCATCCCATGCTCTTGTCTAATAAGAATTAATATTGTCAAAATGGCCATCCTGTCTAAAGCAATCTACAGATTCAATGCAGTGCCTATCAAAATACCAATAGCATTCTTCAATGAACTGGAACAAATAGTTTTAAAATTCATATGGAACCACAAAAGACCCTGAATAGCCAAAGCAATCCTGAGAAGGAAGAATAAAACAGGGGGGAATCTCGCTTCCCAACTTTAAGCTCTACTACAAAGCCACAGTAATCCAGACAATTTGGTACTGGCACAAGAACAGACCCACAGACCAGAATAGAATAGAGAGTCCAGGTATTAACCCAAACATATATGGTCAATTAATATATGATAAAGGAGCCATGGACATACAATGGGGAAATGACAGTCTCTTCAACAGATGGTGCTGGCAAAACTGGACAGCTAAATGTAAGAGAATGAAACTGGATTATTCTGTAACCCCATACACAAAAGTAAATTCAAAATGGATCAAAGACCTGAATGTAAGTCATGAAACCATAAAACTCTTAGAAAAAAACATAGGCAAAAATCTCTTGGACATAAACACGAGCGACTTCTTCATGAACATATCTCCCTGGGCAAGGAAAACAAAAGCAAAAATGAACAAGTGTGACTACATCAAACTGAAAAGTTTCTGTACAGCAAAGGACACCACCAATAGAACAAAAAAGGCATCCTACAGTATGGGAGAATATATTCATAAATGACAGATCGGATAAAGGGTTGACATCCAAAATATATAAAGAGCTCACACATTTCAAAAAACAAAAAGGAAATAATTCAATTAAAAAATGGTCAGAGAAGCTGAACAGACAGTTCTCCAAATAAGAAATTCAGATGGTCAACAGACATATGAAAAGATGCTCCACCTCACTAGTCATCAGAGAAATGCAAATTAAAACCACAATGAGATATCACCTCACACCAGTAAGGATTGCCACCATCCAAAAGACAAACAACAACAAATGTTGGTGAGGATATGGAGAAAGAGGAACCCTCCTACACTGCTGGTGGGAATGTAAACTAGTTCAACCATTGTGGAAAGCAGTATGGAGGTTCCTCAAAAAACTCAAAATAGAAATACCATTTGACCCAGGAATTCCACTCCTAGGAATTTACCCTAAGAACACAGCAGCCCAGTTTGAAAAAGACAAATGCACCCCTACGTTTATCGCAGCACTGTTCACAGTAGCCAAGAAATGGAAGCAACCTAAGTGTCCATCAGTAGATGAATGAATAAAGAAGATGTGGTACATATACACAATGGAATATTATTCAGCCATAAGAAGAAAACAAATCCTACCATTTGCAACAACATGGATGGAGCTAGACAGTATTATGCTCAGTGAAATAAACCAGGCAGAGAAAGACAAGTATCAAATGATTCACTCATCTGTGGAATATAAGAGCAGAGGTAAAACTGAAGGAGCAAAACACCAGAAGATTCACAGAACCCAAGACTGGATTAACAGTTACCAAAGCTAAAGGGACTGGGGAGGACGGGTGGGAAGGGAGGGATAAGGGGGGGGAAAAGAAAGGGGGCATTATGATTAGCATGTATAATATAGGGGGGCACAGGGAGGGCTGTACAACACAGAGAAGACGAGTAGTGATTCTACAGCATCTTACTATGCTGATGGACAATGACTGCAATGGGGAGTGTGGGGGGAACTTGGTGATGAGGGGAGTCTAGTAAACATAATATTCCTCATGTAATTGTCGAGTAATGATAGCAAAATTTTTTTAAAAAGGAAATACAGAACTGATTAAAAAGAGCACTATATACATTATTATGAGAGTCTATCAAATAAAAAGAGAAGTTATTTAGACTAAAAAAAAAAAAGGTGAACATTACAGTGACATGAAGCAGGTCAATAGTTCCCAGGCACTGGAGACATAAGGAGGGGAGGAAAATCAAAGGGACATGAGCAAACTGCTGCATGTCCTAATTGTGGTGATGGTGAGTCCACAGATAAACACACTTGTCAAAACTCATTGAGCTCTACATGTAGCATAAGTGGATTTTATTGTATGCAAATTAATACCTCAAGAAAGCTAATTACAAGAAAGAAGAAAGAAGGCTCGTATGTTGTGCCAAGGGGACAGACTTACTGGAAGGCACAGCGAGTCAAAGGAAAGCAGCCTGAGCAGGGGAGTGAGATGAGATCTGTGCTCTGGGAAGAGGGTGTGATGGCAACAGGGAGGATGGCTTAGAAACAGGATTATTGTGCCCAGCTCTAGGTCGGTCTGAAGGAGACAAGATGAATAGTCCCCTTGATTAGGAAGGATGTGCTCCCTGTGGCTTATATGACACATATACCACAAGTCATGGCTCCTACCTTGTGGCATTGAAGCAGGAGCTAAGTGTTAACAGTAAGTCATGGATAATGTGCCGTCTTTATATGTTGTGTTTTCCAAATTGTCTACAGTGTCCAAGAAAAATTAAGTTAGTATTAATTTCAAAAGAACTTCAAGAAGTAGGCCTAGCTCCTTTGCTTTTTACGTGGTTGGTGTAGGTCTAGAAGGTCGCTCCTGGAAAGTCTATGATGGAGCTCCAGGCAGCACCTATGATGCTGTTGGTCACCCTATAAATGTCATGGAACTTGCCTTTCTGTGGTTTCAGCCTGTGGGCCTTCAGCTGGCATGCTGGCCCTCAGATGCTGGAGGTATGACAACTGGAGTCACGTGGGAAGTGGGCGGAGGGAGAAAGATCAGGGATAGAACAAGACCCAAGAAGCAGAAAGCAGTGTGCAAAATGAGTGTCAGGACAAAACCAGAGACAAGTTGGATTTGGGGGCATATGAGAGACAGAGGTGGTGATTGAGGCGTGAGTCAGTGCTGGACAGCTGCCCCCAGCCACGTATAGAGAACACAAAGATCACTACAGAGCGGTTGGGGGGCAAAGCCAAGTTAGCAGTCAGGGCATTGCAGGAACACCTTGATTCAGGCCAATCCTGACTCAGATGTGAACCCTTTTACACTCCTATTGTTGAAGGTGGAGGAAATGCTTGCTACATACAGTAGAGCACCCTGAACACACCAGGTAGATCATGACACCCAGCCAGTCATTTGGATTCATCCATTCATTCAACTAATACTTAACTGCTATAGCCCGAATGTCTGTGTTCCCCCAAAATTCATGTTGAAACCTAACCCACAATGTGATAGTATTAGGAGGTGGGTCTTTGGGGAGGTGATTCGGTCATGAGGGTGGAGCCCTCATGAATGGGGTCAGTGCCCTTTTAAAAGAGACCCCAGAGAGCTCCCTCATCCCTTCTGCCTTGTGAAGATACAGAAAGCAGACAGCCATCCATGACCCAGGAAGTGAGCCCTCACCAGACACTGGACCAGCTGGTGCCTTGAACTTGAACTTATCAGCCTCCAAAATGGTGAGAAATGAATTTCCATTGTTTATAGGCCCCCCAGCCTACAGTATTTGGCTCTAGCAGCTGACCAGGACACTTACTGAGCACTTACCCCAGGGCAGGGACATACCAGGTGCTACAGAGGGGGAACAAGACAAATAGACCTATCTTTGTGCAGCATGCATTACACTGTGATTTGTATGCTGCCTTGGAAAACAGTTCATCATTTACAAAAAGTTAGAGCATATTTAAACTGTCCAGTTAGAAACTGAGGTGTCACATTTCCACAGTAATCTGCGTTGTACCAGATCTTTCAGACGAAAAGTGACCCAATCAACAGGATGTCTGATGGGAACCTCGGGGAAGAACCTTGGTGTTGCTGCCTGGATTTTCCTTGCTAGCGCCCTCCTTTATGACTCAGACTTTCTGTCAGCACATAAGTAGAAATCCCTAAAGAGCTAAGTTGTCCGGCAATAACACCACCACGAGAAAAATCTCTCCAGATCTTGATTCACCCTGCAGCTCTCCTCATTCTGGTCCACTGTGATGGTTGTGTGTCAGTGACAACGAGCATCTGAGACAGACTTTAGGAGTCCAAGAGAACGAGCAGTGTCATCAGCACTGCTAGATAAATCTGGAGGATTTAGAGAAGTGATACTTTAATCATCGAGTGTCAGGTGTTTTTTTATAAGATTAGGTGAAATCCTCTTTTCATGCATGCTCAGGAGTACCACTCCCTCTCCTGGCGTGGCTGAAATTTTACATTTCCGTGTGTGGCTATTTAATGTCTCCCACCCATCAGTCTATAAAAGTCATGAAGGTAGGCACCATATCTGCTTTATCTCAGTTTTTCCCGTGAACCCACTATAGTACTTGGGACATAGTAAGTACTCTACTGAGAAGGGTGAAAGTGTGGAGAGGCAGGGTGAGGACACACAGGAAGCCAGAGAAAGGAGGACAGCCTGCTCTGCAATGTTCCACAGTGCACCCTGCCCATCTGCAACTGTTTGTTGTGTCAGCTTAGCTAAGCTGACACAGTCCCCCAGAACTCCCTTCCCAGCATGATTCCAGGCGCGATTGGATGGGAGGACCTTGCTCTGGATTTGGGAAGCAGAAACAAAGCAGTAGCCATGACCCTCCAAAGGTCAGTGTAGGACACCAGGGGCCACTACAGTGCCCCATCCATGACCCGCTGGCTCACCTTGGGGAGCGGAGCAGCACCTGGCCAGCAGCTCCCACCAGATGTCCTGCCTCAACTTCTCTGAGGCCTGGACTGGGTGTGCATGCAGTACCAAGACAAAAGGTGCCAGCTCCTCCTCCATGTGATTCAAGGGTGGGGTTAAGAAGAGAAAACGCAGGCTCCGGTTTGCCCCTGTGGGTTCAGCTGGTCTCTGTTTTCCATTTGCATCCAGATTTTCTTCCCAGCTGCCAGAGCCCTGTGGGCTTAGTGACTTCAGGATGACCCCAGGCTCAGAGGTAGAGGAGTATGCAGTCATCTAATCCCTACATGAAATCCATTCTTCCAGATCACTCTAGTGTTGCTGCCTCCAGAGAGCTCCCAGATCCACCATCACAGCAGTGTGAGTCTCTTCCTTTGAGGAGCGATTGCTCTTCCGAATTAAGGGCCTCCATTACTGATATTATAATCATCAATAGTATTAGCTGCCAATTACCATGTGTCTTGCCAATGGGTTTCAGCCCCAGGCAAGTTCGCTATGGATTCAGTGTGACCAAAGAAAATGACAGCAAAACGTTCTTGGGGTGAAAGGGTTATACCCAACTTTATTCTTACAGTGGCAGGTCAGTCACTAAAATCCCGTTCACTCAGAGTGGGTCTGCATGCAGCAAGCCAGTCTCTGCCTCTGGGCCCCTCTGTCTGCACAGCTGACCTCTGGGCCTCTGTCCTCGGCGCTGCCACCACTCCAGCCTCTGTTCTGCTCTCCTGCAGCCTTGCAGCCCTGCCACCATGTCACGCCCAGAGCTCTTTTTAACAGCCATGTATTGCCCTCAGGTGTGCAGTGAGCTAGTCAACTAGGGCCAGGTGAGAATCCTGGCCACAGGAACTCTCATTTTATCCATACCATGTGTCAAGCTGAGAAAGTCATCCTATGTCACACAGCTGAGGCAAGGATTTGAGCCTCAATCTGCCTGCCTCTAATATCTCTAATTCCTTTTATTACACCCTGCTTTCCTTTGTATTAATAAGGTGTGGATAAAATGAAAGTTCCTGTGGCCAGGACTTTCACCTGGCCCTGGTTGATTAGCTCACTGCACACCTGTGGGCAATACATGGCTGCTGACTCTATATAAAGAGCTCCACCCAGTGCTCTGGGTATGACATGGTGGCAGGGCTGCAAGGCTGCAGGAGAGCAGAGCAGAGCCTGGAGTGGTGGCAGCGCCGAGGACAGAGACCCAGAGGACAGCTCTGTAGGACAGCTGTGCAGGCAGAGAGGTCCAGAGGATGGCTGTGTGGGCACAGGGGCCCACAGGATCCCAGAGGATGACTGTGTGGGCAGAGGGGCCCAGAGGCAGAGACTGGCTTGCTGCATGCAAACCCGCTCTGAGTGAACGGGATTCTAGTGACTGACCTGCCACCTGGAAATAAACTTGGGTATAACCCTTTCACCCCAAGAACGTTTTGCCGTCAATTTCTTTGGTCACGTTGAATCCATAGCGAACTTGCCCAGGGCTGAAACCCATTGGCAAGACATAAGGTTTTGTTTTGAAGTGGGAGTTTTGTCCTGTTTAAATTTCACTTGTGAGCCATGGTAACCAGAGGTTTCATTTATGCAAGAAAAACAAAATGTAGGGCTATGCTTAGGAAACAAGGCTGCTCAGAGACGCCAGGTGCCATTTCCTCGAAAATAAAAGGATCAATATTCTATTTGCATGTGATGTTTCAGCGTGAGACATCTTGAATCGACTCAATAAAGTCATTCTTCCAGAAGTGAGTTCAGGGAACTCCCCGAGGACCGCAGGATGCCTAACTCTGTCACAGCTCTTGGTGAGACATAGGGCACGGCCTGCTCCACCGAGATCCTGGGAACAGCAGCTGTGCCAGCTTCGTGTTGCTTCTCCACCACCTAACACAGCAGCTGGCAAACAGTAGGTGCTCAGTAAATGGTTTTTGTTAACAGAAGGCTTGTGAGCGAGTTCATTTATTCCACTCAGCATTTCATTCCACGAGCATACTGTTTTCCTTATCTCATCATTGCTCTATCAGCCTCTCAGAATATTTTGTCCTATTTTTAGTGTGGCAATTTTTACTTCCCCATTACATTGAGCAAATAATGGAACACTTGGCAGCCAGGGCCAGATTTGGGAAGTCTTTATGACAAAGAAATGAGCTGGGTCTGCCCTATCTGACTCATAATATGTCTACCATGAGCAAAACCCCTGATTACATGAAATGATGTAATTGGAGTAGATCTTCAAATATATTTGACTTCCCATAAAAGACCCCCTCACAAGCACGCCCTTTTATAGGTGGGAATCTATGCAGCTTCAAAATACCTTTAAAATCAGAGGGAAACTTCCGTACAGTCAAATGAAAATGGTTTTGTGAGATTTCACCCTTCCCCCAGTCCTAGGGATGGGCCCGGGAATGAATGCTGTGCGTCAGAGGACGATCTTTTCCCAAAGTGACTTGGTTCTCTGATAGACCCTGTCACCTCGCCTTCACAGACTGGTTTGTTAAGGAAGTTAAACTGTGACTTTCCATGCTTTCTCACCATTTGGAATTTGACAGTGAATTTGCTAATTTATTTTCCATATGGAACATTTGTCTGGTCTTTATGAACCGTGGACTTCATTTTTTTTCAAGCTGGCCTCTTTAGGGGATTAACAAACTGACAGCGATTTTCGGTTTCCACCTGCCAAGGTCTTGCTATTCTCAGAGAACTTAATACATTGTGAAACCATCCAGCCTTTTCACCTCTGTGATTGTTCAAAAATAGTAAGTGGTGTTCCTACATTTAGCAAATATTTATTAGGTAAATACCACATGCAAAGCACCAGAGAAGATTCAAAAGAAGCATATGAGAGAGGCCCTGCCCTGGCTGTGAAGAGGAAAATAGTTGAGGAGCAGCGTGCAGTGAAAGGTGGAGGCAGCTGGAAGCCCCAGACAAGAGAAAGATGCATGTCCTGAGTGATCAGGGGGGGCTCCTTGCAGGAGGTGTGCTGGGTTTACCTAAGCCCTGCAGAGCTGCAAGGTGTTACAGACCAGTTAGGACTGATGACTAGAGGCCTAGAAAAATACATTTAGCACAGTTTTAAATTAAGGAGTGATGGCTTTGTAAATGATAGGCAGCAGTGGGGTACAACAGTATGATCTAAAAATAAATCAGCAGCCATAATCAAACTGACAGGAAAGCCATAAAATGACTTAGTTCACACATGCCATGATTTCCTCAGTGTCAACCCTCTTAACTTTATTCCATTCTCAGTATTCTTTTGCAGGATAACTTGTCAGGGACCTAAAGTAATTCCAGGCCCAAACTTGGGGTTAGGCCACTTGAGGCCAACCCCTGCTCCACTGTTACCAGCCTGAGAGAGAGAGAAGCCGTGGTCAGCTCAGCTTCCTGATGTGTAAAATGAGGGTAATGAGACCTATCTGGACAGACTGTTCAGAAGATTAAATAAGATTATGTGTGCAGAGCCCTAAGCACAGGACTCCCTGTGTTCCATATAAATGGCAGTGATGCTGACATGGTTTGAGTCCTCTGGTTTAGCAAGGAGTGACAGGAGCTGGTGCTTTCAGTGGGGGCATGTGACAGGCATGTAATAAAGGTTTACTGAGTGAATAACTGAATTAATTAAGCACAGGTCCTTCTACATCATTTAAAAGTTACTATTAAATCAATGTGGCATTTGTTTTATATTCCAGTGACACTTGAGCTTGATTGTTTTGAAGAAAACCTGTGACAGAAAATGCTCTTATCTTCTTGACCTCAGAGAAGATGAGTGAATAGTTCTAGTCTTCTACAAAAATGGCCCAGAACGGCTGATGAGGTATTCCATAAATGTGGGAAGCTAACATGTAATTAAGAGAGTACAACAGGTATTTTGATGTAACAAACAGTGGCTGCTGAATTCAAACTTGAAAAGTTATGAGGTATTTCCCTTTTCTTCTGCCAGGAGGATTTTCTGGGTCTTTACAGTAAGTGATTCTCTCCCCTTCATGTAGCGAGAATATCAGGTGAATTTTTAAAATGTAAACAATAAATTTGTTTAAAATAAATTGGCTTTCTTAACAAGGATGAAGCACCACCTAGCAGAGTACACAGATTCTGATTCCTTTTTCTCAAAAGAGTTTCGTAAGCTGCTTTTCTATGTGAATGTTGAAATTTGTAAAGAGACATTTCAAGCCCTGAGCATACATTCAGCTTGTTGGCACAGTTCAGA
The DNA here is from genome assembly GCF_030020395.1 of Manis pentadactyla. NCBI lineage: Eukaryota > Metazoa > Chordata > Mammalia > Pholidota > Manidae > Manis > Manis pentadactyla. The sequence continues at coordinate 110,629,909 of NC_080021.1, read as the reverse complement.
AAGAAAAGTATCTGTAAAGATGTCAGCATTGCAGAAGGAAGGCCAAAGGACAAACAGATCATAGAGCACAGCATATCAGAATATGAGGGGTAGTTGGGGAGGAAGGGAGAGAGAACACTAACATTGCCAGTAAGCCTGTCTCAGGACTGATTCCCTGGTATTCTGGACACCTCGTGGGTCAAATTAACTTCATGGTTCAAGGATATCCTATTTTCTGAAGCTACTGTGCTTTGAGTAACTTTTCAGCATCCATTGGAAGTAAAATAAAACCTGTTCCAACTCACTTGTTTTTGAACTTCCCCTCAGCAAGTCCCTCAGATGCTCTAAGAGTACATAACCCATTCAGGGGGCAGAGCTTTGGTACGAGCTGATGGCCTCTGAGAGAAATGAAAGGTCTGCTTCCAGTACCTCATCTGGAAAGGAAGAGTGGCTGGGCAAATGCTAACAGTGGGCATTGAGGCAACAGGGCCATGACTGCCCCACACTTCACAAAGACCAGGTGCTGGTCTGTACGTGTTTCCTTTTCCTGACTTCTTTTTATACTTAGAAGATTTGTTCTTGGCATAGCTGCAGCAAAGAAATGTTCAAGATGGCCAAAGACATATTCTCCTCCCTGAAAAAAGGAAAAAGTGAAGGATTGTCTGACCCTGGAGAATTGGGAAGAAACCAGGGGTGGGCCCTTTACAACACAAGGTGTTGCACGTGGCAGGCAGAGAGGGAGTGGAGACTTCATTGAGGAAACACCTAACCGCGCCACTTCTCTCCACCTAACGGGTGTGTTCCTGTCCCTTGGTAACCACCCAGGGGCAGATTAAAAGAAACAAAACCTTCATGAATGAGTTTAAAGGATCCCATTGTGTGTGTGTGTGTCTGTATGTGCAAGTGGCGTGCATGTCCTAAAGTGTACAACTTTATGGCATACAGAGATTATACTTCAGGAAAAAATAACTCTGATATATATGGTATTTCCACCTCAGAAAATCTTTATAATTAGGGGAGAATAGTCATGTGTAGTCCCTAGAGGCTGTCTGGCAGACTACCTAGTAAGATGACAGAAAATTTTTCTTTTCCATTTGGGAAAGTACAGGATGAGGGAAGTGAAGATTAAATCTGAGTTAACAACATAATCTACTCTTTCAGTTTTCTCAGGCTGTCCTGAATGAAATAGTGTTTATATTCTTCACTTTAAAATGTTTTTACAGCTAAGAACACAAAAATTAAAGATGCCTATTAGATGCCAGTTTCTGTTAAAATAAATGTAAGGTATGTTTTTTAAAGCAAAACATAAAGACTACATAAGCTTAGTTACATGATTCTACGTACGTGTCCCTGACATCAATGAGAGAAAATAGCAGAAATATGTTCCCTATTCCACCAAACTAGAGCTTGATTTGTTAGAGTTGAGGAACTTCACCATTAATTAACTTCGAATGATCAACTTCACTTAGTTTTGATAAATAATACTGTATAATAAAATCACCACTAGTCTGGCAGAATTGTGAAACTGATCATTTAAGTCATGAAACTATCCTTTTAAATATACAAAAAATTACAAGGTCAGCCACAGACTAGGACAGTGTTTGAATCACCTATGAAAGACAAAGATCATTATGTATAAAATATAAAGACAGTCAAATTCATAAGACAAACATTGACACCAATAGATAAATGGGCAAAGTACATAAACTACAGTTCACATGTAAGAAGAAAGAGAATAACAAATGCCTAAAAAATTTATCTGTCCTCATTTGTCATGAAAGAAATATACATTAGAACAACCCCCAGCTGAGTGAAGCACCTGCCCAGGGGGCATCTCCTTCAGTGATAACAACATCCAATGTTTTTTTTAAAGGCAAACATTTGTTTTTAAGTGCAAATAGAATGTTATCATGGTGAGACTAATTCTCTTTTTCATTGCTAGAAGGATTATAAACCTGTCTGAAAGCAATATAGCTGGGCATAGGAAGAGCCATAAAGATTTTTTTCTTCCCTGGAAATTGATCAGTGAAGAGCTAAAGGTAGGGCAGAGCAGCTTTGATTTTCACAGTGATTGAGAGTCCACAGGGGCAGGGTAGGCTGAGCTCACTCCCAGCCCAGCTCAACCCCTTCTGATCTGCCCCCCAACTCCAGTCTCAGTTGCCAAGTCTGTAAGATGAAGTTAATAAAACCTACCTTCTAAAGCTTCTTTAAGCCTAAAGTGAAATCATATATATTTTTTAAGTGCCTAGCATAATGCCTGGCATAGAGTAAGTGCTTAATAATTAGCAAACTACAGTATCGTTACCAATTAAAGGCCAAAAAATAAAATTGAAACAATTTTTCAGTTCAGAGTCATGGGTTAATATATTGTGGTAAATCAGTAAAATGATTTGCACAGCCATTTCCTTACTATGAAGTCTCTAGAAATCATGTTTGTACAATAATATATAAAGTAAAATAAAAAATAATATGCTTACTCTCATTGAAACTATTCATGTGAATGTATTACCCAAAAATTAAAACAATTGTATAAGGGTTGGGGGCTTATGGTTGATTTAACACTATTTTAATATTTATTATATTTAATAAATATAAATATTTCTCTATATAAAATAAAGTAGTGTACTAAAATCAGGCCACACCGGAATGATTCCACACTTTAGCATTTAGTCAGCGTATTTGATAAGCCAAATGTACTTTGTAGCAAAGAAAAAAAATTGAAGCACTTTCCTGACCAAACATTTCCATCTACTTAATTCAAAATATTTCCTTCTTAAGAGACCCTCTACTTCTATCTAACACTTTAGAAGTTGAGTGGCTTCTAGATGTACCCTCTGGTTTAGGTACATTTACACTATTCAGAAGAAGCAAAGAGAAAATCTTGGAGTTACTTTGATCAGATAAAAAAGCATAAAATATATTTTGGAGCTAGAATATAACTTCTTAGTCCAACTGGCCTTCCTTCGGTTTTACTAACAACCAAAAGCATGGGAACAATGATACAATATTTTTTTTAGGAAATAAAATGCCATGAGACTATTACTAGCTAATTAGCCAATCCTCTAGTACTCCAGTTTTTGATCTATTAGGAGCTAATATAAAAAGGGTCATATCTACAACCCAGGGTTATTTGGGAAATAAAGAAACACATGGAAAGCACCTAGTTCACTTCCTGGCATTCAGAAAACAACTTGCCCTTTTTTCTCCCAATCGCAACTCAAATTCTGCAAAAGGATAACATGCCTTACCTAACTCTAACGATGAGATGAATAAATGAAATAATACGCAAAAACCAAGTGCTTTGAGAAATAAAGAAGCACTCTAAAAACACAGTATTGCTACTATATATGCTTGGAGTACTAGGGTAAATACACACATGTATAAAAATGCTTTCAGCTGTAACAAGGTTTTGAATTAACTACTGAAAACTTGAGCGTCAAATAGTTCTCTATGAAGATCTTTAATTGCTATTGATACAAAGTTGTTTAAATAATAATCTAGGCACTCCCTCTCATTCCCTCTCTCATATTTTCAGTGATCTTTTTAGTTTTGGTTTCATTTTGTTCACGTTCAGTTTCTCTGGTTTATTACGTTGATTTTAGTCTGCTTTATCCCTGCCTCCTCTCTCATTTCCTCTGATTTAAGAGAAAGAGAAATAAGAAAGCATTGCCATGAAGAGCCATATTGAATGAGGCAAAAGGAATGGCAGTATTACTGTTTTTACTTAAAGCTTTGATTATTCGTTCATCGAGCTTTTTGTTGTTGTTTTCATTTTTTTAAATATTGCACTAAAATATTTATCTTGATGACTGATTGTTTTGGCACCCCCTTAAATTCTGTGCCCGAGGCAAAGACCTCATTCACCTCACCCTCACTGACTGCATCCCTGTAGAAAAGGGGAGGAGATCAGAAGGCTGGAAGCATCCCTAAAAGAGCTGATGGAAGTGGATGCAACAGCAAAAGGTGTGTGCACAGTGAACCTTCCTTGATTCTCCTACTCATATGCAGAACCCTGCATGTGACCATCCCACATTCTGTCTTGCCAAAGACAGAAAAAGAAAGGAAGAGAAAAAAAGAGGCCTGAAATTCCTATAACACCATCCATCCCCTTGCTGGAGAAATTACTTTGACATCCTGTATTCGGTCTCTTGTCTGAATGTCACTCAAAAACAAAGTGGATTGTTAGGACAGAAGAAGAAGCAGAAAAGCCACTTGGTACCAGGCTGCAGGCCAATGGATAGTAGTTTCCAACTCAGATCTGGGGGAACAGGATAAGAACAATTTAACAACACAAGTTGATGTATGACCAAGTAGTGCAAGTCTGTAATAAAGGAATTCCCCTTACAAGAAAGTGTCTGGGTAGTGAAGGCTACACAGTTACACCCTCCTCCTTAGGAAGGCACAGAGAGTGCTCAGTTATATCTGAGGTAGCCCAGCCTAGCCCAGGATATTTTTAATAAAGGTACTATCTCTCATTACACAATTAGAGATAAAACTCTAAGTGTGAAGAGGAAACATCTAAACTGAGAAGCCATGAGTTAATATGCTTGTGGAATTACATACATGCATTTGTGTCAAAGGCACTATTGTCGTTGATCTAAGGCACATTGAATGTTGAATGACTAGGCGCAGGTATTTTTTCTTCATACACTTTGGCTCAGCTGGATTTGGAGCTGTGCGGGACATAGGCTACAGGGGGAGCTAACAGCAATCACTTGCTGTCTTCCTCTAGGATCATTCACAGGTCTAATGTGGGGGTGGGGGGGGGAGAAAGGGGGAAAGGAGGAAAAACACCTGGAAATGTGTTCTTGCTGAGCTAGTGAAGACTTTCCAAATGAAACCACTTGGTAATAGTAAGCACAACTTTGATCTAACCTGTTTGTTGTTGGCTCACGCTAATTCACAGGTGATCCATATTTAGTCAAATCCTGACTCTGTTACTTACCAGCACTGTTACAGAACATTTGTATGCCTCCGTTTTCTCACCTTAAATGGGTATAGCCATAGTCACAACCCCATAGAGTTACCACGAGGATAACGTGAGTCAATACCTGCCAATGAGGACAGTGCAGGCAGATAGTGAGTGCTCATAAGTGCCAGCTATTCTTACCAGTCAGACTCACTGCTTTGGTGATTAGCGATTGAGCACTAATTTTCATACATTTATAAATTGTTTACAACAATCTTTAAATCCTCCAATGCGTGTTAGCCCCAGCCTTACCCATTAAAGATGCTATCTTTTCTCTTTTGATACACCTTCTTATGTCATTCCAATATTTTCTATGCCATGAGGTTAAGGACATGAGCAACTCTGAGGAGCCAATACACAATTCCATGCAAAAGAGAGAAAGACTATATTCAATTCTTTTAGATCCAAGGCTCATTTTTTCAAGACCTAACCAGGTAAGAACTGCAGATTAGAGCTGGCTTTCAACACCATGAATGGTGGGTGTGTCTGGGTGTCTAAGTTATATAAAATTCAGGAGGCATTACAGGCCTAAGATTGTTGAATGTTTAGTGCTAATAAATGTCACACCCTGAAGCTTCTGAGAAAAACAACCTGTCCCAGCCCATGGCCTGCACTGCTAATCAAGGCCAGCTGCCTGGGTCTGTGTCCAGTGAGTCAGGGAAGTGGGGAAGGGAAGGAAGAGGACAAACAGTGGACCCATCACCACAAGGGAGAAATCCCCTGTCCTCCTTAAGATACTTGCAAAGAGGGGCCTCCACTTACTTGGGTAACATCTTCCAGCTGGAAGGCCTTGTGCTGTGGAAAGGCCTGGCTCCCATGTGTCTTTGGCAGACTGCCTGGATTGCACCCAGCTTCTTGCTGGGCACCCACGAGTCTCTCTGCCACTAAGAGATGTGTTGGGTTCACCTCCTGCCAAACAGAGCAGAGATGAAATGTGAATTCCAGGCTAAAACACCAGTTCACAGTGTCTCCCGATGACTTTAAAGTGACCTTGTGGTAGCAATAGCCTTAGGACAGACTCCTAAGACCCCCAGTCTCTCCATGCAGCCTTGACCTAATCACTTAATCTCTCAGGCTTCAGTTTCTTAATCTATAAATGCAGATAATAATAAGCTGTTGTAAGGAACTAGGAAGAATTTTGTCAGCTCTAAAGCCCTATAAAAAGGGAAGGTATTATGCGTGATTTCTGTCACAGCTCCAGGGGTTGAGGGAAGATCACTCAACAGAGCTCTTGTTTGGTCCAGTCTGGCTCCTTGAGGCCAGACTCAGCCAGCTGGTGACAGACCCGGCAGCTTTCTGGGCCCTGTCTAGTATTGCATCATCTGGGAAGGAGCCGGGTAAGGCTGAACTAGCAGAATTCAAAAACAGCTTCCAGACTTTAACTGCCAGGAGGACTTAAAGTTGTGGATGGGGTGTCAGAAAGACAAGTTGGTGCATGATTTGGATCTTAAGCTAAAAAGTTTAATACAAAATACCAAAAGGATAGATTATGTGTTGGTAGTGGGGGGCAGTGGTGTATAAGATAGCAATAAAGAGATCCCAAGACTGTCATTAACAAGGAACAATTTCTAAACGCCTGTCTTAGCCCTGTGAAACTCTTCTTGGTTGAGGTGAGAGAGTTTCCAAGACGATCAGAGAAATACTCCCACTAGCTGATTTCCAGATGCCTTCCTGTGCTCTAAGGGACAGGACAGGAAGCCTTTGTATCTGCCCACCTCCCACCACTGCCGGCCTTCACCCACCACGGCAGAAAGAAAAGTGGTATAAGACACGTTACTCCATGTAGGCTCTAGGCCTGATTCTAAACCAGGCAGCTCAAGCTAAATTTCCCTTTAGAGAAGTTGAAGCCCACAATGTCTTCACTTAGCTCTGGGTCTTTTAACACTTACTCAACACCTGCTGGGTACAGGAATAACAATAAACAAAACCCACGCCTGTCCAAATGCCCACTGTGGCCACCTCCCTTTGTCTTGCTGTCATGTCCTCATCATCACCTCCTCCCAGGCCACTGACTACAGCTTACTTTCCCAGACAAGGTGGCACGGGTGCTGGATGGTGGGAGCAAAGAGGGGAAGAAGCAGTGCCAGAGTGCTGACAGTGGGAGCACTGACCTCCTGCCCTGGCCACCAAAATGGGTCCCTCCAACCCTGGGCTTTAGCTAAGCATTTGCAGCCAGAGCCTTGAGCCTATGCTAATTTTAGAGGACACTTTGGTTAGCAAAAAAGCTGATCCAGCCTCTGAAGTAACCTGCAGAAACTGCCCACAATTCTCATAGCTAACAATCCAAGCATCTGACCTTTGAGATGGATTTCTCTTTGTCATGAAACTCAGTGACCACCATAGACTGATAACTGATACTTCAGATTCTAGAGTGCAGATTTTAATCGTGCCTTCCAGATGGGTCCGCATTTTTCACCTGAAATATTATGGGTTCTACCTTAACTGCTGTTGGCGTTTACCTAAATCCTTATTTTGCATTCTGAATTTTCCTCTCCATGCAGTTTTAATGGGAATGTATAAAGCAAATGTATATTAATATTTCTAAATGATCATCATAATCCCTAGGGAGTGGACAGCACCTCTCTGTCTTGGGCAGCTGTTGTTGGCACAAAACTCCAACAGAAATAAGTGGGCAAGATGGTGCCTTAGCCTGCGATGGTGCCTTAGAAACCTGAGCAAAGTCTGCAGACTTCTCCGAGGCAGAAACGGGGCCTTCTCGTTGTGTCCTCCCGAGCTGCGGGCCTCCGCCGCTTTCCCAGGATAAGCGCCGCTGGGCTCCCGCCCGCGCGCCTGGTTTCCGAAAGGCCTTCTTCAGGCCCCTTAAGCCAGGGAACCCCAGCCGAGGCGCGGCGGGAGTGTGGGCCTGCCGCTGCCGAAGCCCGCGGGCCAGGAGGCGGAAGCCGGCACCCCAGCCTTCGCAAGTGACTCCCGGCGCCCGCCTGCCGGGAAGGCCTGGGCAGTGGGTGCAGCCGGCGCGGGCTGGGCGTCTCGGAGTCTCGCCGATACCCTGGCTCTCAGCTTTTGGCGGCGCGTGGCGACAAAGCGTGGAGCACCACACCAGCCCCGGACTCCTCCCCCACCTCGGGCCCGGGGAGAGCGCGCCGAGCTCACGAGCAGCCTGCCGTCCTTCTCTACCAAGCGTGGCAGCAAGGGGCCCAGCGAGGAGCCCTCGGGGAAGAAGCGGGCTGGCGGGGCAGAGGGCTTCCCTGGTCCCCAACGCAGGGAGGGAGGCCGGGCCTGCTGACTGGATGGCCCCGGTGGAGCCGCCGGGTGGCAGCGCGACTGAGGCCCTGCTGCGACCTGCACGCCTCGCCCTGGCCGAGGCTGCCACGGATGCCTTCGGGCACAGTCAGGGTGAGTCCCACCGCTCCAGTGGCCGCCCCTAGGTGCTAGATCCCTCAGATCACGGCTTGAGTAGCATGAGGTCGAGTGGTGGGGGGGAATAGAAGCGGAGTCCCTTGGTGCCAGGAGAGACAGAGGGGACACAAGACGGCGGAGGAGGCAGGCAACCGAGGACGACTGTAACACGCGGGAAGGTGCAGCATATGGTTTCCATGTTGGGCAGCGGATACAAAAATGACTCGGAGCCAAGGGAGTCTCCAGACACCGGAGCCCAGCGATCCTGAGTTAGTGAGGGCTCGTGAGTGGCAGCAGGCTGAATTTTCGGTTGAGTTGCAATTAAAGGAAGATAATTATGCCTGAGCGGCTCAGTTTATTAATATTTATAGCCCGGAGCGGCAGGACTTCACTCCCTGGCGGCGGATTTTTCAGGCCCAAGCACAGAGCCCGGTGTCTCCGGAGCCGGGCTTCGCCGGTAACGCGGCAGGAGAAAGTTCGGTGGGTAAAATGGGGATCGCCCGCCTTCTGCGATTCTTGAAATTACGTGAGCCGTGAGAGTCGGGCCGGCGAGCGGACGTGTCCTGCGGGAACCGCTGTCCGTCCCGAAGGCGGCCCAGCGACGCCGGCGCAGCGGGCGTTTCGGAAGCCCTGGTAACGTCTATTAATTGTCCAAATATTGCCTTCCTGCAGTGTTTCTAGCTCCCGAGATAGACGGCGTGTTGAGAAAACGCGGCAATAATTAGGACTCGGGGTAGTCTTTAATGCCCCCTCCTTCCCCTTTTAAGAGGCTGCAGGGCGCAAAGCCGAGGGACTAAACGCGGCCTCCCGAGCGGTTCTGCCGAGACGCCTACGTCGGGCCTCTCTCTGGTCTGCGGTTCCCCGCTCGCACCGCGTTGCGGCTCCGGCGAAGCTCCGCGCGCGGAGGGGCTCCCTAGGGCCGCGCCGAGGCAGCGGGGAAGCAGGGGCTGCGCGGCGGGTTCCACACCGGCTCCCCGCGGGTGAACGTACTCTGGGCCCTGGCGGCGCCCCGGGCGTTTGCGATGTGCACGCGCCGTGGTCTGGTTGCGGAACCTCCGAGCACTGCTCGGGGCAGGGCGGGGGGTGGCTTCTTGCATCGTAAACTCCAGGTTTCGCGGGGGCGCAGCCATGGTTCCCATAGCAACGCGGAGCCCCGGCCAGGGAAGGCTGCGCTGCGCCTGGAACTGTTCGCTGTGGCAGAGGCCACAGCCAGCCTCTTCCTACTCCTGGCCTCCCTCATCATCATCTCAGTCTACGTGGGCTCCGGGCCTCTTCATCAGCCCCTGTCCCAGAACTATTAACTGAAGAAAGAGGCATTTGTCGTTGTGGAGCTGCCCGGGGGTACCCTGTTCTGACGCCTAGGCCCAGATGTGGCGGCTCCAGCCACTGCTTCACACTGGTGCTCTACCCATGCGAGCTGCTCCAAGGGCTCCAACACCTGATGAGGAAGACTCCCTGTTTATAAAAAGGGGATCAACAGGATTTGATGATGATGATGATGGATTAGAGCATAAAGGGTTTCTTAAGCAAAGAGACATAGTTGACTTGTAAGCGAGGTTCTTTACACATCTCTGTATATACACACACTCAAACGCTTTGACAGGCACGGAATGAACGTTCCTGTTTATCCTTACAAAGAATGTGTCCAACTCATGGGTGGTGGAGTTAAACAGGACAGAGCGATGGCACTACATAGTTAACCATGAGGAATATACTACGTAGAAAATAAAAACTATACTGTTTATTCAGTCCATTGCCATACCTTGTATACAACCCCTTTTAACGTTAGCCTAGCTAAAAAAACAATGTAGTAATGGTGACAACCTTCAGTTTTATCACGGGAAAGTAAATCTGATAAAAGGGGAATCTATTTGATACTAATGTAGATAAAAACGCTTGCTCTCTATGGCTAATTTACATGTAATGCTTGAAATAGACCATGTAATATCTATTGGCTTCTCTTAAAATAATATCTAATACTGATATTTTCACTTTCATATTTTTTACCTTCCAATAGTGTCTTGGTTAATTGCCATATTATCCACACCCTCCCCCTTCTTGCATTTTTTATTCTTTAAAATAAGCTTTGTAATTTTTGGAATAGTTTTAGGCTTGTAGAGAAGTTTTACGCTCCTATACCCAGCCCCTAGTTTCCCCTGTTGTTAGCATCTTAACATTAATGTGGTACGTTTTTCACAACTAATGAACCAATAGTGATACATTATAATTAACTAAATATTCCATACTTCATTCATTCTTAATTTTCCTTTTTCTGTTCTTAGATCCCATCCACGATATCACATTACATTTAGTCTAGTCCGCATGTCTCCTTAAACAATGACATTTTCTTAGACTGTTTTTGATGACCTTGAGAGTTTAAGGATTTGTTTAAATTGAATTATAAGTTACAGTGAAATGTGGGGCCTCAAGTTATAGTTTTTGAGTTTCAACAATTGCACACACTTAATACAATCCACTTTTGTGTAGAAAACATTACATCTTTGAAATAAATTTAAAACTTTGAAATATGTGAAATGTCACAAATATTGCATATTAATTTGCATAGTTTCTCCCATGGGAACACAATTACTAAAAATTTTCCCACAACCTTTCAATTCTAACTTAAGTCTGTTGGTTCCAAAGGATGTTAAAGAGCTATTAACCTAATGTTATCTTAATGAGTTGTTGATCATTTAGTTCATTAATCTTTAGGGCACAATTTAAGCCACTGATTGTTCTCTATTCTAGAACATTTTCTTCTCAATGGAGAAGTCTAGAAGTCTCACTCCTTGAGAAACCACACAAATTGAGGGATGAGCAATTTTGGGGGTAGCTTAGCAGTTTTAAAAACTGTTTCTTCATTTTTAAGAAGAGATCTGGGGACAAAGGGCAGTGAGAGGTTGTGCTTTGTGGGAATGCTGCTGCTGTGCATGGAGAGCCAGAGACTTTCGAGGATGGTATGGCTCAGGACAGCACCTCAGGTAAAGGGGAGCCAGGGGGAGGGTTGCATTTTCTTCTCACGCTCTTTGGCATCAATACACCCTTCAGGGCCTGTGATGGGGCAGCAGACAGGCTTCCCCTCCATTCACTTATAAGCCTGTCACTGTGACTTCTATAGTTCCAAACCTTTCTTGTGTACTTACTATATATATTTTTCAGTTATGCAGTTATTTTCCTCAAGTTAAAAGGAACCCTGGAGTGGATCAAGGGATATGGGGTTAGGAAGTAAAGAGTCCAAGAACCTGGAATAACATCCATAACTGCTTTTTAGGTAGTAAATATTTATCAAATATTTGTTGACACTGAGTCATTGCACAGACACGTGTCTGTATTTCCTAAGCATTTATTATAGTGATGTTTCATCATCTTTTAAAACACCCCCATGTGAAACAGTTACGTATTATCTCATTTTGACAGGTTAAAGCAAGCCACACCAAATTAAACAATTTCTCAATGGTGGCAAAGCAGTTAGCTGAACTGGAATTTCAGATCCCTTAATTATGAGCTGAACTGACACACCTAACCAGTATCAAAAATACTCTTTAAAGAATCTTTCTTTAAAATGCAGAAAATAAGTCAAAAGTAACATATATGTTAAATGTGAAATTGTTCCCTATATTTTTATACTAAGCAAAAAAGGACAGAACAGATTACCAGAGTTTTGATTTTTTATGGAGTGCTTGTCTAGGACTACTTCTATTTCTTAGGAAACAACTTGAACAATATAGATTACACATTATATATATACTTTAAATAATTTTCAATATAATCCCACTACACATCATGTGAGATACTTTCAATATTTGCTGTCACTCGGAATAAAATACAGAAGGAAGCAAAAGCTTGTATAAGAAGGACAAGTGTCAAGTCAATGCTACAAAATAGTCAAAATAACAATGCTTAATATTGTTATTAGCCATTTGTGTACAGTAATTGTATTTTCTAAACCCCAACATGACATCTGATCTGCTAAGTACATGTGGGAACAATAGAGCAAGTATTTGTCTCAGAAAATTGGATGATCTTATTGTATTATTAAGTGTGAGGAAGTTATTTTGGGATAACTGGAAAATACTTGAACATTCTATTAATATTGACTTTAATTGTGCCTTTTCAGTTCTTCTTCTGTGTATATTTGTTTCTCTTTACAAACCTAAAATAACTACTAGAAATAATAATTCAACTTAAGAATCTTAAGTATTAAAATATTAATTGTAAGCTCCAGAAAATACATGACTAATTGTTTCCAAGATAAACTCCAAAAACTGTGTCTATAAAGGAATTGGAAAATTGTACATTGAATAGTGTCAATATGGGCAGACATAGTGGAAAATCAGACAGGACTGTCTTTCCCCTTGATTTAAAATTTTGTATTTTCTCTGAATTATGTGACTGCTTTTATCTATTATGAATGTTAGGCACTGCCAGATTCATCAATATTTGCTTGATTTCAAAGATAAATTAAGAGAACTCAAAAGAATTTTAATGTAATATCTGGAAATGCTTATTTACTGAGTAGTTACTATGTGCCAATTTCAGTGCTCAGTTATGGAAAAAGAATAAACAGCCAAACCAACATATGACAGATTGGCTTCTGGCCTTAGGGTGCCTCTGAGAAAACAGACCAGTATGGAGATAAATTGCAGTGCAGTGTGGCAAGGTTTTGAAGGAGCAAGGGTACCTACCAGGAGCTGAGGTACAGCTACTTTCCCTGCATCCTCCAGGCAATAAGTGGTTGAGCAACATCATCCAGCATGGTGGCTACCTCAGGGCACTGCTTTTTAGGGATAAAAAGTTCCAAAAGATTCCACTGAAGGATATTGCTCAGGATTTAATAGAATATATTTAACAGTTGAAAATACATTTGTAAGAATAAAGATAGGTGGTCATCATAAGGAAAAGTCTTCATCACCTAGCATGCTTCTTAGAACCATCTGTTTCTGTTCAATAAGGTTTTATTTATGTCAGGTCTTAAGAATAGGTACAGGAATGCAAAGCAGGAACTGCTTGATCAGCTGCCACCTCTAAGCTAAATATGCAGCCATTTCAGTACTAAGATTAGCCCCGATTAGGAGCTAAACCAATGTACATGCTCATTGTCCAAGTTACTGACCTCCCAGTGGTACGTTTTCCTCATCTGTAACATGAGATAATAATATTTCTACCTCACAGGGTTAGTCTGAGGATTAAATGAAATAATACATGTAAAGTACTTGGAACTTTGCTTGCTACAGTGTTATTATATTTTAAAGTCAAACTATAAATAGTATCTGAAGTAGAGATGTTGGTAAAAGAGCATAAATGCAATTGAACTAATTTGGTTTGGGAGAAAGGCTGAATTTGAATTCCGAAATCTTCCTTGACTCTTTTATTAATCATGTGAGAATCACTTGTTAAAAGAGTCCTGATCTTTTAGAAATTCATACTGAAGTGTTTGTTGATGAAATGATAAGATAGCTGAGATTTGCTTATAAATACGGTGGGGGCTGGAGAAGGAGGGAGTATAGAAATGAAACAAGATTGGCCCTGTGCTGATAACTGTGGAAGCTGGTGATAGACATGTGAAGTTTCATGAGACTTGTCTCTACTTTTGTATATGTTCAAACCCATATTAAAACCTTAAAAAAAATAATAAGACAGGGTTTGTAGCTATTATCTGTTCCTATATATAAATTATCTGTTGGAGATTGAATGTCCATTTTTCTTTTCAAATCAGGCAAGCATGAATTTATGTCAACTTGATGCAGTAACTGTGTTGCTTCAGCAACTCTTCACCACATTAAAGGATTGTAGAATGAAAATGGCAGTAGGTTTTCTCCAGGATATGATGCAAATATCGGAGAGAGAAACCCATTCGGAAGACACTGCCAGCCCCCTCAACCCTCTCAAAGAGCCTCCACCTGCTGTCTACAATCAGGGACTGGGAGGTGTAGACTCCAACACAGTTTTGAGTCCAGAAGATTTGGGGATGAGGGCCCTCTGGTACAGACTCCTGAAAGAATCCCCCTATATTCAGAGTCTCATTCTATCAACTGAATTTCATGTGAAGTCTGCATAGTCCAGGTGAGGACCACTGGTTTACAAACCAAGAGACAGACCATCAACAAACATCTATTTGTTTCCTTTTATGCCCTTTTCCAGCATGTATAACTGATCAATGACAAGAAACAGAGCTCAATCCCAACTTCTTGCACATAGGGTTCTGTTTCCGGAGAGGCCCACTATGTGTTGTTAGAATCACAAGAAAATGATTGAATGGCCGGAGATCTCAGGGCATCCTTAGGTCCATGCCCCTGACTTCAGAAGACTTTCTTTAAATGATTCCATACGGTGACTTCTTCTCTCCCTCCCTTCCTTTCCTCTTTTTCAAAAATTCCACAAACCAGACTGATATATTTTTTTAGCATATCCCCTGAAGACAGTCTCCCCACATTTTCAGCAACAGTTTAATTTTACGTTTCTAGGCTTGTAAGTGCCTAGCACACATTACACACTAGTCCCTGAGTTCAGTCATCCATCAAATTCCCTGACAGCACCTATTACATTAACTCACTGCACTGTCTTTTTCCTCCCATCTCCCTCCAGCCGATCGAATTCAATACTTTATCATGCACACTATTATTAAGTGTCTCTGAAAATTGCATACATAGTACAACCTGGAAAGTTAGATACCTGACATTTCATCTACTTAATCAAGAAGTTGTCTTTATTATGGGAGTAATGAAATGTTTATTTTGGTTGAGACACCATGGAGAGTTCTTTTTTTTTTTTTTTTTTTTTTAATGTTTCCCAACACTTGGTCCTGGCTGCAAGAAGCCCCCAGCATCCTGCTTGGCATCAGGGATTCAAAACATCTTTAAAGTGACAGAATGTCTGTGTTGGTATGTATTTTAATATATCTCAGTGGTTTTGAACAGGCTGTTTTGTGAGGCTGCTTCTGTTCTCTGCTTTTCATTATTTCAGGTAGAAATGCTGACACATGTAAACAGTCCTTATTTAAAGCCTTTTTTTTTCTTTTCAGTCTTGAAAACAGTAATTCCAAATCCTGACTTTGGTTTTCAGAATGCATGATACTTGTCAGGCCATTGAATGGTATGTTAATTATAAATTGATTGAGCATGTCTTCATTTAGTTACCACAGCATGCTGGCAATGGGAAACCTATTTCTCCTCATGAGGCCCCTGAGCAGACTGGGGCTGATGCATGAAAGGCCAGGCACACAGCAAGGAGCTGCATGAAGGAAACGAGTAAGAGTGCGGGCCAAAGGCTTGCATGAACCCAAAGGGCAATGGGGAGCCACTGTAAGTCCTAGAGCAGCAACACAATGAGAAGCTGTCAAGAACTATCTGTCTTGTGGTCTCTGTCAGGTTACTTTGGTGGTCTATAACAACCAAATTAGATCGTAAAGCAATCTACTTGATGGCCAAGCAGTTAAATGACAAATAATGGTCTAGATGGAGCTCAAATCCACTAAATTGAAGATGTGTCAGTATTACACAAAGGAACTAACACACCATGAACTTACTCAGCCCAATGATTTAAAATTGGTAGTGGATCTTCTTCCCCATTCCTAAGGATTTGTTCAAGAGAGGGCCCTGTGGGATTACCAAGCTCTGTGAGGAAGATCCCTATCTCTTAACCAATATTTGCCATCATAAAAAACAGACAAAACATTGAAATTCTTGCAACACATTGCAAAATCCTATATGAAGACTGGTTAAAAGAAGCTTCAACTCAAAGTCAGAAAATACCTCCATAGATACAAACAGACTATGTACACACTGGAAATGTAAGCTCTAGGCTTCCCCAGGCTCACCAGTTTGGGAGTAAAAACAGTGCCCAATCAATGGTCATGATCCCTTATTTCCCCAGGACACAGTGTCACTTACTCAGTGGGAACTCCAGGCTTCTCCTTAGGTTCCCAGATGCCTCCCAACCACTTGCAGGATTTGGGGAGGAAACAATGGTCAGGCAGAGTGGAAACTGTCTCTCTTGGTTCTCATGTCGGTGGTGGTTTCCTCATCTGCCCCAACTCCCATCAGGCTGTCACCTACAGCCAGGAGTGGGGGGAAGTGGGGTGCTGCAGGGCCTGCCTCAGTCCACACAGGGCTACTGAGGCTCTGGGTTAAGTAAGCTTCCACTTCCATGGCCACTGAAACTGCCTTTGTTGCTCTCTGTGGTCCGTGGAATTGTTAGTGAAGCAGCTCATTGTTTTTTAAACCCTCCTATTTACTCAGTCTCATTATAATAAGCAAGGGCTCTGAAGTCAGACAGACTTGAGATTTGGGTCTCAGATACTCTTCTCTCTAGCTTTGTGGCCCAGGGCAAATCACTGAGCCTCAGTTTTTTCCACTGTCAAATGGGGGTGATCATAATAGTACCTCTGAAATCAGAATGGGCCTCAGGACAAAACTAATCCACCCATGGGAAAGTCTAGTCCTGGGCCTAACCTTGGTCAGGTGCCCAGGAAACCAGCACCTCTTTCCTTGATGTTGCTGTGGTTGATGTTACTGTTGCTGTTGTTCTGACTCAGTCCCCTTCATGCTGGCATGTGGCTGGGGTCCGTGGGGACAAGGCAAGAGAACAATCTGCATGGTTCACACTGCACTCTTGTAAGAAAACCCAGCCCTGTACACACCTGACAATGTCTGGCACGTGGCACCTGCTCGGTGATGCGGCTTTCCCCTACTGAAATGGTTCTTCACTTCTTTAAACACACATCTGTCGCCTGTGCTCTGAAGGACACACTTGATTACATTCTCTACTTGGGTTTCTCTTTTTTCCATTTTTAAGCAAAGGCCTGGAGGCAGGATGCACTGGAGAGCATGCTGGTCTGAGGGAGCAGAGCAGTGTGGGAGGGGAGTGCAGCTCGGTCCTAACCAGGAATGGCCTTAAATTCTGGGGCTGTGTCTTAAGGTGCTGGGGATGGCAGTTTTCTCCCATACATTTTATACATAGGTTTTTTTTTTTTAAATAGTTGCCACTAATTTTCAGATAAGCAAAAGTTGAGGAAATTTGACTCCCACAAATGATCTCTACAGTGTATTTTGGAGGTACTGCTATAGATGGAAGTGCTCCTAAGGCTAAATAGCTATTACCAGAGAAAATAAAATGACAATAAAGGAAGCAGATCAATTAATTACTAAGCAAATGCAAAATTAAATTGACTACCCACAAAGGCAGATAAGGCATACACAAAGAGTACAGAATATAACACATAATATAAAAAGAGTGGAGGAGGAAGAAAAAGACAGGAGGAAAAAAAGAACATTTAGATGGTGTTTGAAATAGTGTACTAAGCAAGTTAAGTTAGACTAGACAGTAAAGAAGCTACCCTTGAATCTCTGGTAACCACGAATCTAAAACCTGCAATGGAAATAACTACATATCTAATGATAATCATCCTAAATGTAAATGGACTGAGTGCACCAATAAAAAGGCATAGAATTACAGAATGGATAAAAAAACAAGACCCACAACAACATCTATAGAGCTAGAGGGTATTATGCTCAGTGAAATAAGCCAGGCAGAGAAAGACTTGTACCAAATGATTTCACTCATATGTGGAGTATAAGAGCAAAGAAAAAACTGAACCAACAAAACAGCAGCAGAATCACAGAACCCAAGAATGGACTAACAGTTACCAAAGGGAAAGGGACTGGAGAGGATGGGTGGGAAGGGAGAGATA
The DNA here is from genome assembly GCF_030020395.1 of Manis pentadactyla. NCBI lineage: Eukaryota > Metazoa > Chordata > Mammalia > Pholidota > Manidae > Manis > Manis pentadactyla. The sequence continues at coordinate 110,611,916 of NC_080021.1, read as the reverse complement.
AGGGGGGGAAAAAAGAAAGGGGTCATTACGATTAGCATGTATTATGTGGGGGGAGGCATGGGGAGGGCTATGCAACACAGAGAAGACAAGTAGTGCCTCTACAGCATCTTACTATGCTGATGGACAGTGACTGTAATGGAGTTTGAGGGGGGGACTTGGTGAAGGCGGGAGTCTAGTAAATATAATGTTCCTTATGTAATTGTAGATTAATGATACAAAAAAAAAAAAAACCCCAACTATATGCTGCCTACAAGAGACTCACTTCAAACCCAAAGACAGACACAGACAAAAAGTGAAGGGATGGAAAAAAATATTTCATACAAATAATAGGGAGAAAAAAGTAAGAGTTCCAGTACTTATATCAGACAAAATAGACTTCAAAACAAAGAGAGTAACAAGAGACAAAGAAGGACATTACATAATGATAAAGGGGTCAGTCCAACAAGAGGACATAACTATTATAAATATCTATGCACCCAACACAGTATCACCTACATATGTGAAACAAATACTAACAGAATTAAAGGGGGAAGTAAAATGCAATACATTCAATTTAGGGGGCTTCAGCACACCACTCACTCCAAAGGACAGATCAACCAGACAGACAGAAGATAAGCAAGGAGAACAGAGGCACTGAACAACATGTTAGAACAGATGGACCTAATAGACATCTACAGAACACTACACCCAAAAGCAGTAGGATACACATTCTTCTCAAGGCCACATGGAACATTGTCCAGAATAGATCACATACAAGGCCACAAAAAAGGCTTCAGTAAATTCAGAAGGATTGAAATTGTACCAACCAGCATCTCATACCACAAAGGTATGAAACTAGAAATAAATTATACAAAGAGAAAAAAAAGCCCACAATCACCTGGAGGCTTAACAACATGCTCCTAAATAGTCAATGGGCCAATGACCAAATAAAAACAGAAATCAAGCAATATATGGAGACAAATGAAAATAACAACTCAACACTGCAAAATCTGTGGGAGGTAGCAAAGGCCATTCTAAGAGGAAAGTATATTGCAATACAGGCTTAACCTCAAGAAAGAAGAACAATCCCAAATGAACAGTCTAAACTCACAATTAGTGAAACTAGAAAAAGAAGAACAAACGAGGCCCAAAGTCAGTAGAAGGAAGGACATAATAAAGATCAAAGCAGAAATAAATAAAACTGAGAAGAATAAAACCATAGAAAGAATCAATGAAACCAGGAGCTGGATCTTCAAGAAAATAAACAAAACAGATAAACCCCTACACAGACTTATCAAGATAAAAAGAGTACACACACATAATCAGCATCAAATATGAGAAAGGAAAAATCACTATGGACACCACAGAAATACAAAGAATTGTTAGAGAATACTGTGAAAAATTATATGCTAACAAATTGGATAATCTAGAAGAAATGGACAACTCTCTGGAAAAATACAACCTTCCAAGACTAACCCAGGAAGAAACAAAATCTGAACAGACCAATTACCAGCAATGAAATTGAACTGGTAATCAAAAAACTACCTAAGAACAAAATCCCTGTACCAGATGGCTTCACTGCTGAATTTAATCAAACATTTAGAGAAGACCTAACACCCATCCTCCTTAAAGTTTTCGAGAAAGTTGAAGAGGAGAGAGTACTTCCAAACTCATTCTATGAGGCCAGCATCACTCTAATACCAAAACCAGGCAAAGATACCACAAAAAAAGAAAATTACAGACCAATATCTCTGATGAACTTATATGTAAAAATACGCAAAAAATTAGCAAACTGAATTCAAAAATACATCAAAAACGTCATCAATCATAATCAAGTAGGATTCATTCCAGACCAATGGTACAATATTCAAAAAATCCATCAATATCATCTATCACATCAACAAAAAGAAGGACTAAAACCACATGATCATCTCCATAGATGCTGAAAAAGCATTTGATAAAATTCAACATCCATTCATGATAAAAACTCTCAACAAAATGGGTGTAGAGGGAAAGTACCTCAACATAATAAAGGCCATATATGACAAACCCACAGCCAACATCATACTTAACAGCGAAGAGCTGAAAGCTTTTCCTTTAAGATCAGGAACAATACAAAGATGCCCACTCTCCCCACTTTTATTCAACATAGTTCTGGAGGTCCTAGCCACGGCAATTAGACAACACAAAGAAATTAAAGGCATTCAGGTTGGTAAGGAAGAAGTGAAACTGTCACTTTTTGCACATGATGTGATATTGTACATAAAAGAACTTAAAGAATCCACCCCTAAACTACTAGAACTAATAACTGAATTCAGTAAAGTTGAAGGATACAAAATTAATACACAGAAATCTGTTGCATTCCTATACACTAATGATGAACTAGCAGAAAGAGAAATCAGGAAAACAATTCCGTTCACAATTGCATGAAAAAGAATAAAATACCTAGGAATAAACCTAACCAAGGAAGTGAAAGACCTATAATCTAAAAACTACAGGACACTCATGAGGGAAATTAATGAAGATACCAATAAATAGAAACACATCCCTTGGTCATAGACAGGAAGAATTAATATTGTCAAAATGGCCATCCTGCCTAAAGCAATCTACAGATTCAATGCAATAGCTATCAAAATACCAATAGCATTCTTCAACAAACTAGAACAAATAGTTCTAAAATTCATATGGAACCACAAAAGATCATAAGTAACCAAAGCAATCCTGAGAAGAAAGAATAAAGTGGGGAGATTATCCTCCCCAACTTCAAGCTCTAGAACAAAGCCATGGTAATCAAGACAATTAGGTACTGGCACAAGAACAGACCCATAGATCAATGGAACAGACTAGAGAGCCCAGATATAAACCCAAGCATATATGGTCAATTAATATATGATAAAGGAACCATGGATATACAATGGGGAAATGACAGCCTCTTCAACAACTGGTGTTGGCAAAACTGGACAACTACATGCAAGAAAATGAAACTAGATTATTGTGTAACCCTGTACACAAAAGTAAACTTGAAATGGATCAAAGATCTGAATGTAACTCATGAAACCATAAAACTCTTAGAAGAAAATACAGGCAAAAATCTCTTGAATATAAACATGAGCAACTTTTTCCTGAATGCTTCTCCTCGGGCAAGAGAAACAAAATAAAAAATGAACAAATGGGACTACATCAAGCTAAAAAGTTTCTGTACAGCAAGAGACACCATCAGCAGAACAAAAAGGCATCCTACAGTATGGAGGAATATATTTGTAAATGACATATCTGACAAGGGGTTAACATCCAAAATATATAAAGAACTCACATGCCTCAACACCCAAACAGCAAACAACCCTATTAAAAAATAGGTGGAGGATATGAACAGACACTTCTCCAAAGAAGAAATTCAGATGGTCAACAGGCACATGAAAAGATGCTCCACACAGCTAATTATCAGGGAAATGCAAAGTAAAACCACAATGAGATATCACCTCACACCAGTTAGGATGGCCAACATAGAAAAGACTAAGAACAACAAATGCTGGTAAGGATGCAGAGAAAGGGGAACCTTCCTACACTGCTGGTGGGAATGTAAGCTAGTTCAACTATTGTGGAAAGCAATATGGAGGTTCCTCAAAAAACTAAAAATAGAAATACCATTTGACCTTGGAATTACACCCCTAAGAATTTACCCAAAGAAAGCAACTTCTCAGATTCAAAAAGACATGTGTACCCCTATGTTTATCGCAGCACTGTTTACAATAGCCAAGATATGGAAGCAACCTAAGTGTCCATCAGTAGATGAATGGATAAAGAAGATGTGGTACACATACACAATGGAATACTATTCAGCAATAGGAAAGAAACAAATCCAATCATTTGCAACATGGATGGAGCTAGAGGGTGTTATGCTCAGTGAAGAGGGTACTATGCTCAGTGAAATAAGTCAGGCAGAGAAAGACAAATACCACATGATTTCCCTCATTTGTGGAGTATCACAATGAAGCAAAAGTGAAGGAACAAGATAGCAGCAGACTCACAGACTCCAAGTAGAGACTAGTGGTTACCACAGGGGAGGGGTTGGGGAGGGCGGGTGGGGAAGAAGGGAGAAGGGGATTGTAGGGTATCATGATTGGTGCATGGGGGGTCACGTGTGTGGGCACAGCGAAGACAGTGTAGCTTAGAGAAGACAAATAGGGGCTCTGTGGCATCTTACTACACTGATGGACAGTGACTGCAATGGGGTATTGGGGGGGACTAGATAATAAGGGTGAATGTAATAGCCTCATTGTTTTTCTTGTGAAACCTTCATAAGAGTGTATATCAATGATACCTTAATAAAAAAAAAAAGGGACTAGCATTTACGAAAGGTTAGAGGTAAGGGAGGGTGAATAGGGAGGGAGGGAAGGAGAAGGGGATTAAGGGAGTCACAGAGAAGGCAGTATAGCACAGAGAAGACAAATAGTCACTCTATAGCATCTTACTATGCTAATGGACAGTGACTGCAATGGGGGGGGGACTCTATAATGTGGGTGAATATAGTAACCATAATGTTGCTCATGTAAAACCTTCATAAGATTGTATATCAATGATACCTTAATTAAAATAAATAAGTAAATGGAATAAATAAATAAATGAATAAAATAGTTGTCATTGTCCATATCCATATGTAATAGCTTGCTTTTTCATAAACATATTCAATGCTCTTCACTGGAGTCTTTTTTTTCTTTTTTTAGGAAAATTTTCTACCTCAGGTCACTTTTATAGAGTTTTATGTAGGGATTTTAACAAAACATCATTGGAGGTTTTTCTTAAAACACAAGGAGAAAACTTTATTTTAATGATGGTCATTTATTTTGTTTTTGTTTTTCTGGTGTGTGTGAAACTAATGTACATATTTGAGGCATTTTCTCTTTCAAAGCCATTTTTCTAGAGCCATTTTTAATTGCAGGAAGGGCAATCATTTAACCATTCCTTTGAAATCAGATACTTTGATTGCTTTCAACATTTTTTATTATTATAAATTAGACTAATGCTGAAAAAGTTTTCCTCCTATTTAAAAGTAATTCTGTGCCAGGATATGTTCCTAGATGTCATGCCAGCCATATGGGGCAGTATTGATTTCCTTGCTAATATGATTATTTGATGGGTGAAAAATCTTTATCTTCTAGTTTCAGTTTACATTCCTTTGATGACTAGGACAATTTAATAGGTCTCCATATTTTTCAACTATTTTTAGGGCAATAGGTAAAGTCATAAAGTAATTGAGTGACTAAATAAAGAGAGTATCAATTTGACATTTAAACCCCAGTAAATCTGGGAATGTGCAGACCAGCAAGATAATTTTAGAAGAGACTGAAGTTCTTTTTAAAGCTTTATTATTATTTAAAAACAAATGTGTTTTTTAAAGACTAAATTGTTCTTTGGAAAGAAGACATTAAAACAAACTAATAAATTATATCTCTAGACATGTATGGATAGTGAAATCAAGTATTCATATAGCCTGGATGCTAGAGTAATCCATTTATGTGATTTAAGAACAAATCTATGCGTAAACCAGTGTCCAAGTATCTGAGAACTCACCTTTTTACTAACAGAAACACAGGCTCATCTTCTTTTTATTGACCTCGGAAAGTGTCTAGAATGAACTCACTGGACAGGGCTCTGTAGGGAGCGCCAACGGTTTTATTTGTTTATTTATGTTTATTTATTACCACTTTTCACCACTTTCCTTTAAATTGAGATAGAATTGACATATAAACCAATGGTTTTAAAATAGTGGCTCCACTGAGCCACCCCACACAGGAAAGCTGTGTTTTCCAGCCCTTTATGACAAACTCCCAAATCAATTTACAACTGTATTCATGAAAAGCTCAGAACAACATAGCTGCAGGAATCCACTTCAAAGCTCACATTCTGAAAGAGAATTTCTCCCCCTCCAGCTGCCTCCAGGATTGCACCATACTCTTAAAAGATTTGTTTGAAATTTACATAAAATCGGATTTCTCAGGGAAACTACACCACCAGTTGAGCTGGTCAGATCGCAGGTGGAGCAGACATCTGAGGTCAGGCTCTTCCACAGAAAGCCAAACTCTGCAGGCAAGATAGGTTCTGGTGGTGAGAACCTTGCCCACCTTCTCTCTGGGCAACCCCAGGTTCCCAGATCTAAGGTGACACATCCCAGAGGCCAGCTCTGGAGGGCCAGCACTGGAAGCCCCAGCAGACCAGAGCAGAGCTGGCCCTGGTGGCACCCCCAGAAAAAAACAGGATGTGGCCTCTCAGGGACTGGTGGACCCTAAGCTGAGGCCCCTGACTGAGTTGTGGACAGGGAAAGCCTTTGGAGTCCACAAATTGTCACGGTGCAAAGTAGCCCTCAGCCCTGATATCAGCCCTGATATCAGATGGCAGAACTGTGAGAAATCCACATGGGCTCCTGTCCATTGCCAGCCATTTTTTAGCAGGTGCAGCCCAGAGCCCACACTCTGCCATGCATCTGCCCTGCAGTCTCAAGTCCAACGCCCATACCCTTGTGAAAGCCAATCATTTAAAACTGGTTTAGAAAAGGCTGTCAGAATTCTGTATGACTTTTCAAACTAAAATATGGAGTATAACTATTTGTTTAAGCCCAATCAGCATAAAGCCATGAAGGTAAGCTTTAGCCTCTTGGCCACAGTAGTTGTTCATGTTTTGGATCCTGAAGTGCAATCTCAGGCAACCTCCATATGCATCAGATTGAAAAAGAGAGCATTTTGCCTAAACCTTCCATGCGGAAGCCAGCGTCACTAGACAGCCTCCTTGATTTAATTACTGTCTTCAGTAAAGTCAACAAGTGGGGCTGTGAGCAAAGACCTGAGGAGGGATGAAAAGTTGCCCTGATGTGTTTTCACTCTAGGGAATAGGGACTGTTCTTCAGGGGGATGTCCTCTTCTCGCCCCTGCTCCTCTAATTGGATGCCACTCTGGGGAGGGAGGAGTATGGGGAGCTGGGGCAGCACAAAGAAAAGGATAATTAATCATGTCGTTACTTGGCATCCAGCCACAGCTTCCTTGGCAACATGGATCCTTCGTTGTCAGCAATCAGACTACAGGCAACTTTCAATTATCAACACTATTGGAGGGGGCAGTGATGTGGATAATCTAAAACAGCAGCTATCCCTCCAAATCATTGAATTTATCTTTTGAATGGTTTTCACATGTACACACACGCAAACACATGACTCTTTCCTTCCTCATTATGTTCTGCTTACACCAAAAAATAAAATTGGTGTGCATTCCTTGGGCATACACCAATTGATAAGGATGACTGAAAGAAGCTAGTCCTCACATTAAGCATTTTCTGTGGATCATCCTCTCATGGATAGTCAAGGGTTTAGTATATTGATTTCACAGGTTCATCACACTGGAAGGAACCAGGAAATCATTCAGTTCAAACCCTCTGCTTTGCACATGAAAACACTAAGTCCTGAGGCACTTGCCTAAAACCCCGTGGCTAGCTAAATGCCCAAGGGTTGTCAATATTTCATAGACAAAACTTCACCTTCCACTGAATGTTCTTTTAACCAGTTTATGCCCAGTGGGGAAAGTCATAGGAACATAGATCTCATGGTATGATGCCATCATCATTTACTAAGGTAGCAGGCCCCAGACCGGAGGCTTCAACCCTGGCAGCTCATTAGAACTGCCCAAGAAGCATTAAAAAAACCCTGACCAATTAAAAAAGAATCTGGATTTGGGGCTGGCGGTAAGGTGGGGCCACTGCACGTGAGACTCAAGCACCAGAGTTTAAGAAGCTCTCCAGGTAAATGCAAAGTGCAATCAAGTTTGAGATCCACTATACAGAACCAGAATCCTGGCTCCTTCCCCAATTAGCTGCATAAACTTGGATAAACCCCTTCACTTCTCTGTGCACCACTTTTCTCCCCTGTAAAACCGAAGATGAGGATGATAGTTTAGTAGCTGCCTTACTGTGTTGTTGGCAGAATTAAGTAGTTTATATGTAGAAACACCTACAGCAGTTCTATTATGGACTGAATAATGTTTGTGTCACCCACAAAATTCATATGTTGAAATCCAAACCTCCAATGTGATGGTATTAGGAGGCGGTTTTAAGGAGATAATTAGGTCATGAGGGTGGAACCCTCATGAGTGGGATTAGTGTCCTGGTAAGAGACACAAGAGAGTTTGCTTCCCTCTCCCTGCTACCCACCATATGAAGACACAAAGAGAAGTCAGCCATCTGCACACCAGGAAGGGACCACCCAGACACCAGAGCTGCCAGTGCTTTGATCTTGGATTTCCTAGACGGCAGAACTGTGAGAAATAAATGTTTGTTGTTTAAGCTGCCCAGTCTATGGCAATCTGTTACAGAAGCCCAAATGGACTATGACAGTTTCTAGGACACAGAAAGCATTATGTAAATGTTAGATGTTACTGTTATGGTTGTCATCCTTGTTATTACCACCCCTACTACTACTACTATTACCACTTTATAAGACCCTATTGAAGAAGGAACACACTGAGGGTACTTTCGGAAACATGGGGCTAAAAGGGGACTTCTTCTGAAAAGTTATCTTGAGACCTTGAGATTTAAGCTGACTTTTCTACTCAACAGAACGTCCAAGGAGGGGGATGTAAGTGCAGGGGCAGCGAATAAATAAATCAGCCTCTGAAGCAGATTCATCATTCAACTCAGTGGGAAAGGAGGAGCATTTCAATGGGTTGGATTTCAGTGCTATCTTTATGTTTTAAATTACTGTAGCATTTAACCACTTTTCACTTAATGCTTAGCATATTGATTTTAACATGCAATGGTCTGAATTGAAAGCATTACTGGTCCTGTATTACATTAGAGTCATGGAACCTTTGAGCAGCTGTTATGCACCTCATGTCACTATGAGTGTTCAAATGTGTGTTTGCTTCCCTAGGCCCACAGTGTCAGGGAACACTTTTGAATATCAGTTTACTCATGGTTTTGAGAAGTTTTGTACTATAATTTCACTCTGATGGCAGGAATTCTTCGATTTCCCATGTCTTATTTTATCAGCAAACTGGTGGATTAGCAATGATCAGTATTAGCCTTGAGAAATTAACCTATTTATTGTTCCTTAGGAAAGTGGCAATCTGTTTTGTTCTAATGAAGGAGACATTGTAAAAGCAATTTCAGGCTATGTGAAACTCAATGCTTCTTATAAAAATGCTAGCAAATGGTCTTCTTTCTAAATAGAAAACTACTATTTTACAGAAAAGTTGTGAGACTAATAACTTCTAATAACACATAAAATATCATATTTGTATGTTATAAATGTTACAAGATTCCAGAATTTAGTTCACTTCTCCTAGTAAAGAAACAATATCAGAGTTAATTGATGTTCTTTCAAGACTTTAATACAGTAGTTTCAAAGAAGTCACTACACATTTTTTGGTAAATTATACTGATGTATAACACACCTACAGAAAAGTGGACCAATTGTAGGCACACGGCTTGATGAGTTTTTTAAAAGTGTGTAAACCCATGTCATGAGCAACTGTATCAAGAAGCAGAACATTACCAGCACCCCAGGACCCCATCATGCTCAGTCTTATCCCTGCAGAACCATAGTCCTGATTTCTAACAGCAAGTTTATCTAGTTCATCTTTAGAAAATGCTTTCATATTTTCATGTAAACATCCCACATTTATAGAAATGGAATCATACAGAAATGGAATCTCTTGTGTCTGGTTCTTTTGCCCAACATGAGCAATTCATGCCAACTGCTGCACGTAACATAGTTGTGGTTTCTTCATGTGTGTCGTATCCCCTTGTATAAATAGGCTGCAGCTTACTTATCCATTCTACTGCAGATAGACATTTTCATTATTTTTAGTTTGAGGATAATGTGAATAGTGCTACTATGAGGATTCTAGTATACTTGTACACCTTTCTGTCAGCTATATGCCTAGGAGTGAAGTTGCTGGGCGTTAGGGTGTAGGATATAAACACGTGTTAACTTTAGCAGATATTCAGTTTTACAAAGCAGTTGCACTAAATTATAGTCCCAGCAGCAGAGTGTGATCATTCCAGTTGCTCCACATCCTCACCAACCTTTGATAATATATACCTTTCTCATGGTAGCCTTTCTCCCACTGAACATTATAAGAAAAAAATAGAGGACCTTATAAATTATGATTCTGGGGAGAGCTAAGCCTGTCCTCATTCCAGGCCAGATCTGCAGGAGAAATGGGGAAGGGACTGGCATGGTGTGACAGTAGCTACTGTTTCCACACAATCCATGGCCAAGCTCCTTAGGTAGTGGGAAAAAGAGAAGATCATGAAGATGCACTACCTCTCATTCAGGGTGCTCCCTTGACAACACCCACTCTGATACCTGGAACAATCCAGAAATATTTGCTTAGCAGCTCGTATGTTGGAGCCTTGTCAGGAACCTAGGACCTGCCCTCGAAGAGCCTACAGTAACCTCAATGCTTTGGAAGGGTGACCCTGGCAGCTGTGCTGGGCACAACAAACTGGGTCAAGGAGGAACCAAGGCAGGGAGGTGCTACAGTCTAGACGTAGAGGAGCAGGGGCTAGAAACAGCAGAGAAAATTTCCAATTGTTTTGCCTACTCAGTTTGCACTTCTCTGAAGGTGAGTTTCCTTTCGTTGAAAATTCAGACTTTCATCTTAAAGTCAGTTAACTTCTTTGTACTCCGCATGCTAAATACTGAATTTCTGACCAAGAAACTTGGAGATCTTTGGCCAGGACTCAATTCCTGGGCCTGTCTGTTGCTTTCATTTTCTCTATGTCTTTCTAGGATCCAGCCCCTCAGAAACTCTGAATGTTTATAATCTTTTGCCACAAGAGATTATTAAAACACAAATCTACTTCCTGACACTACTAGCCATCTTTACGTAACATAATGCCTGTGAGAACATGTCTGGGATTTAGAGTTTGACAGACCCAGTTTTGAAACTTCTAGCTACAAAATCATAAATTCCTGAGCCTTAGTTTCTTCATTTGGTTCTGTGAGGATTAAGTTAGATCAGTTGCATAAAACATTTCATACCGCCTGGTAGACACTGGGCACATAATAAATAGTAGATAATGTTATTAGTTATTATTTAACATCTCACCTGTTATATTAGTCTGGGATCTCCAGAGAAACAGAACCAATAGGATATATACGGAAAGGGAGATATTTAGTTGACTCACACTATTAGGGAGCTAGAAAGTCCAAGATCTACTGACTGCAAACTGGAGGCCCAGGAAAACTAGTGGTGTAGTTGCAGTCTGAGTCTAAGACTGAAGGCAGGAGAAAACCAGTGTCCCAGCTCAAAGACAGTCAAGCACACAAGAATTCTGTCTTACCCTACCTTTTTGTTTCATTCAAGCCTTTAATGGATTAGATGAGGCCCCCTCATACTGGAGAGGTCCATCTGCTTTACTCAGTCTACCGAAATGCTAATCACATCCGGAAACACCCTTACAGAGCAGAATAATGTTTAGCCAAAACATTTGGACACCCCATGATCCAATCTGACACATAAAATAAACCATCACACTTGTCAAATCACATGGCATTTGGAGTCAGTGCCTCATCTCTGATGAGGTGGCACTGGCACCATGGGTGAGGCCTCACGGGGGACACACTCCTTCACGGTCAGGGGAAGCTGAGAGCTGAGGAAGGGAGTTCAGGGAGTGGGGTTCTTCTTGTATTTTTATCATTAAAAACTCTTTCTTCCAGAACCATCATGTGTTTTGACCTGATCCCAGAGTTCTAGGAATTTTCTTCCATGGGTGGTTAATTTCTCCACTTGTTCTGAAGCAAGACTACATAGTGAAGCCCTTAATGGTTGATTTGTCGTTTTCCAAATTTAAACCTCAATTTTTCTCAGTCTTGACCCTAATCTTTGGCATTGTCCCTTTTCCCAATTTTTTAAAAATGTAGTTTTAATCCTCGAGATGTGTTCTCAAACATTTTTCTTAAGTAGTTTTTGGATAATCATACATAGTCAGTTCTAAAGGTGAGCTGGAAAATGTGGGCGAAGTACTTTCAACTCCTGGTCTAAGGAGGTCGTTGCTGTATTGACACTTGAATGATTTCCTGAGATTATCTGACAAATATTTATAACATCCACTTGTATTAAAGAGCAATAAGGGGCCTCAAAGACTAATGAATGACTGCCCTTGAGGGGCTCTCAATCCTGAAGAGGAACTAATCAAACAGGGCACAAGGGAAAGAGCATAAACCAGGGTAACCAACTCTTCACTCCCTGCTCCCCTTCTTACAAGCTGTGTGACCTTGGACACATTTGTTATCTTCTCTGAGCCTTGCTTTTCCATATGCAAAGTGGAAATAGTAAAATTCTTCTTGACTGCATATTGGGAGGAGTAAATGAAACATCTGAAAAATACGTAGCATGGGAGCTGGTACAGTAGGCATTCAATAAAGGTTGGTTCTTATTCTCCACCCTTACTTTCCAATTATAATGGGAAACTCACATATACACCTTTAAAAAATCTCGATACATTTAAAACTGAAATATTCTTAACTAAACTGAAAATATTTTAAATTAAACCTTTCCATATAACATTGCTATGTTCATTAAAATTGCACATTCAAGGGCAACCATAATTTCTGAGGCTGACTGATTCAGTGTCCATAAACTGCAGGGTGAGAGTTCCAGGAGTGGGGGTGGGGAGCAGGGTGACCCCTCATCTTCAGGTGTCTTTAGGCAAGTCTGACAAAAGGAAATACAAGTTTTGATACAGGATCTTTAAGTTTTAGAAGATATTTATCATAAAAACCTCAGAAACAATGTTAAGTTGAAGATACAGATAATAAAATGTCCTTTCTAAGTAATCTGTATTGCATAAACTGATTTAATGAAGTCTGGTTTCTTTTTCAGAAGTCTGCCCATGTGGGTATAACCATGACCTGTTTAACCACACCGATAAGCACCCTTGGAAACTCTGTTTAACTTATAGAACTTTGGACTTTGTGGAAGTGAACAAACTTCAAAATATACTTATTGCCGATGTTGTTAGTGATTATGCTTACAAGGCATTCTTCTGAATTTGCTTTCCACCTAAGAACTGTTGGCAACTGGTAATAATATTAAAATACCATAGCTTACTAGTTGATAGTATCCAAAGATACTATATATCACTTTGAATAAACAGATGTGTTCCTAAAAATTGGCTAAGAAAATGAATTTCTAAATAAACTCTATTTTCTAATTGGCTCTACTTTTAAAAAAAAAATCAGATGTTCCTTTGGAAAATATTATAGCACAAATACATAATACAATCACACATATGCATACATAAAAATTTTAAGTTTTTTCACATTAAGGTGAGGAGTAATTGCATAAATTTGTTATTAAATAGTTACTGCACCATAAAACATAAATGAAGAACATTCAACATTCAAAATCTTTAGAAATTTTTGTTTTTAAGCAATGCAATAAAGATCTCAAGCATACATAAAAATATGCATATGGTGATTTTTCTATGTCCATCACAGCCTCAAAAACCACCAACTCCAAGGCCAACCCTGCCCCATTCACATATCATCCACTTCCTCCCTCCCAGAGTATTTTGCATCATATTCTAGCCACTATATAATGTCACCTAAAAACATTTCAGTACTTATCTCTAAAATATAATGACTACTCTCTTTTCAAAGTAAAGATAACCCCATGATATTTCTAAAACAATTAACAATTGTTCCTTAAAGTCATCAGATATCCATGTTCAAATTTCCATAGTCTTATACATGTCATAATTTAATATTTTTTAAAAATCAAGAACCAAATAAAGTCCATGCTTTGCAAATAACTGATAGGTCTTCTAAGTCTCTTTTAAACTATTGGTCCTCCTGCAACTCTCTTTTCTTCCCCCAACTTTCAATTTATTTGTCAAGAAACTGGGTTGTTTGTCCTAAAGAATTTCCTCTCTCAGGATTTTGCTGATTGCATCCCAGCATGGCATTTAACATCTTCTGTACTCTATTTTCTGTAAACTAGTAGTTGGAAGCTTGATCTGTATTTATGATTTTTTAAATGTTTCTTTGGCTTTCCTCTCCTTTTATTTACTCAAGTTTTACTTGAGCAAACACCTACTATGTGTCTGAACACCTACTATGGGACTGCTGGTTACTATGGAAACAAAGATGCCTCAAGAGTTTTGATAGGAGTGAAGGAAAGGCATGCAAAGTAGGATTATAATCTACATGTTCAGTGTTTAAAAAAACATTGTAAAATAGCTACGAAGGGAACCCTGGGAGGTGGTAAACTAGCTGCCCAAGGGAGGCTTCTTTGGGAGGTGACTTTTGAACTAGGTTTTGAAAGATGAGTACATGGGAAGAGAGGAAAGGAAGGCAATGTCCAATCCAAAAGATGAGCACATGAAGGCAGAAAACTGTACAAGAAAGTAAATACAGCTCAAAGATTTATCTGCCTAAGCTAGGAACATTGATGGCAGTGTTCCTGAACTGGATAAAAATATCTTTAACTCCCTCTCCTTGATGTCTACTCCAGGAAAACTGGCTGATTACTTCCAACCTCCTCAGTCTGTAGAAGTTTGTGGCTTTTACAGAGTTGATCATCTTGCTAAGGGCTGCAGAAGCAGAATATGGAGAAGATTCCAAGAGTAGCAGAGAAGGAATACTCAGGGGATCTGAACACTCATGACCAAGCTTTGGGCAGTGCCCAGCAGGTCTATCCTGTGGCCGGGACTTTAGGCACGTGAATTATTGGCATGATATTTAACACACATCTTCAGGGACAGCCTTTAGTAAGATGGTCAGGCAAGTGAAGTTTATTCTTGTCATTTTCTCGGTCCCCTTGACACACTCCTCTCATCCCTCCCTGCAGAATCTCTTTCTGCAAATATGAGAAGATGCCTGGGTAGGAAAAAGGACTGGAGAGCAATGTGTGTGGTCATGGGGACGCGGGGATGGGTCTTGCTTCATCGCCCTTAGAGTTTGCTGTCAGGCAGGGTTCCTGAGTTCCTGAGGTAATACTGGTGATCTGCACATGGTTCCCGGTGCTTTTGGAAGAAAGCTTACCAAATGGACACATACTTGAGTAAAGGCTATAAAGGTTATGAATCATACTATATGTTCGGTAGTCTAGATATTTCAAAACTTGGCAGTTTTGGGGTGGAAATGTAACCTTTGTAAAGGTCTTAGTTAAGAATGTCTGACTTGGATCAAGCTAAACTTTGTAGGACTGCTGAGTTGAAACTCTACAAGAGCCTCCAGCTGATTCCCTTGCATCCTATATTGTATTGCCTTGTTTAACCCAAATTAAACCAAAGAAATCCATTCAGGACCAAAGCACTACACAGCTGGGCTAATCCAAACAAGAACAGATTTCTTTGGCTTGAATTATTTCCATAAATGCCTCCCTTTCCACCTGCCATTAGTGTTAGGCCAGTTCAATTGCATTTCTACAACTGCCGTTCAAATTTGTGAAAGAACAAGCTCCTCCCACTCATTTGCTTTGAGGCAGAAACCACAACTTCAAGATGCAAACCCATGGCACCTCATTTAATGAAATGCTTATATAATTTTTAATGTATAATAATTTTTAAGATGTAGGTATTAGAAAAATGGGAAATAACAACTCAAAACTGGAAATTTAGAAAAACCCAAGCTTCAGAAATCTAAAATGATGTTCTCTTGAAAAACCTTCCTCTGCCAAATCATTCATTTTTTTTTAGTGTTTGGGTAATAATTTCCTTTAGTGTTTGGGTAACTAATTTCCAAAAGACTTTGTGTTAGCAAAAAGTTCATATTACATCCACAGTTCGAGTCCCTAGTTCTCTGGGTAAATGCTGAGATTAGCAGGTTGCTGTTATTCACTGTTGTACCAGTCACCAATCATTTCAGCCCACAGAATTCCTCCATCTCTCACAGATATGTTTTTTTAAGGTTCTTTGGCATCCAAAGGAGGTGAATACATCTGATAAATGTCAGAGACATTGCACAAGGTTCAAAGTCATTTCTTTCTGAGCAAAGACAGTATACTGAACATAGAGGATGGACTGTATTCACTTTTTCAAATTCCCTACATGTGTTCTGATGTTTGCATATTATTATGGGTTACCATGTTATTTATTATTTTTTGATTCTGTTCTACTCTATGGAGCACTTAATGGTTTTTTTAATTTAATAATACCAACATCAATAATTCCACACTCTCCTTGTTCTTTCCCAGGAAGACACTCTTAGGAAATCCAAAGGTACTGCTGCAGGTGCTTGTGGCACGGCTGCTCTTCTTTTACCACCACCCCCTGCAGTATTCAATTCTATTTATAAACATTGCTTGATTCACCTTTATTATAGAGACCAATTTATGAAGCAGTTACAGGAATTTGTCCATAGTCCCTCAGAAGTAGGAATGGAGCACAGAAATCTCCCTCCTTTTTATATTGACCAGTGGAAACCCCTGAAAACTTCTAGTGGGCAAAGGGATATTGACCGCTGCGTGGCTCAGCCCTCATTCCCAGCATACTCACATCTAAGTGAGTCCCAGTGGGACACAGGCCCAGGACAGCCTTTTCTCTAATCTTCTTAGAGGAGTTGGAGAAGTGACAGGAAGACTGTGCTCAGGAGCCTGGGTTCCAATCCCGGTTTTGTCACTAACCAGAACAGTATCCTTTGGCAAGTTCCTCTTTCTGGGTTTCACTTTCATTCTCTGTAAAATGAAGACACTTGGTCAGGTGATCTTCAAAGACTCTTTCAGGTCTAAGGTGTTATGTGCAGCAGATCATTTCTGAAGATGGTCACGGCAGTCCCTCCTACCTCCTATTTCCTACTTTTTTTTTTGTATAATTTACCTAATGATTATAATAAAACGCACACATTTTGGTAAATGTATACACTTGTGTCCACACCACCACAACCAAGGTACAGGACATGTCTGTCATTCCAAGAAAGTTGCCTCATGCCCTGTTGTTGCCAATCCCCATGCTCCAGCCCCGAGTAACCAGTGATCTGCTTTCTGTCACTCTTGATGAATTTGCCTTTTCTAGAATTTTACGTAAATGGAATCATACGTAATTTACTCTTTTGTGTCTGGCTTCTTTCACTCAGCATAACCACCTCCCTTTTGCAATGTGCCTTTACCATTCTCCCATCAAGACTGCAATCTCTTTCCCAGTCTCTTGAATCCATGCCTGCCTCTGACTTGCTTTGATCAGCAGAATACAGTGGAAGTGGTGCAGTTTACTCCTTTTCACCCCTTGGGAGAGAGAGCCACCACGTAAAAATGCATGAGCTACACTGCTGAACTGTGTGAGACCAGTGGAGAGCAAAAGAGGCCATGTGGAGGAGAGTCAAGGTGCTCACTCCATTACAGCACCAGGGCACAGACATGTGCGTAAGGCCACTTTGGGTCCTCCAGCACCAGCTGAGGGACCCCAGTCAAGACAGCATGGAGCACAGGAGAGCAACCCTCACTGAGCCCTGTCTGACCTCCTAACCCAAAGAATCATGAGCAAATAAAATGGTCTTTGTTGAAGCCATTAAATTTGGGGGTGGCTTATAACACAGTGGTAGTTAACGAAAACAATGAGGCTTCTGACCTGCTTTAAGGTCCATCAGAATTTCTTGCAGGCTCTAGGACTGTTAGTTAACTATATAAATGCTTTATCTTCAATCTTTTCTATGTCTCTTACTACATCATAGTATATATGATATATATATATAGTATATATGACATACATCATATTAGTTTCAGTTGGGCTGAAATTATATACTATAAATGATATATATATATAGTATATATGACATAAATCATCTTAGTTTCAGTTGGACAACATAATGATTTGATATTTGTATACACTGTGAAATGATCATCACAGTAAGTCTAGTTAACATCCATTACCACACATATTTTTTTTCTTATGATGAGAACTTTTAAGATTTATTGTCTTAACAACTTTCAAATATGCAATACAGTATTACTACTATAGTGATATCCTGTATGTTACATTCTCATGACTTATTTATTTTATAATGAAATAATATAATATAATATAATATTATTTTATTTTATTATATTAAGAGTTTGTATCTTTTGGCCCTTCTACCCGCATCAGCCACTCCCTATACCCCACCACCTTCCAAACTCTGGCAACAACCAAACTAGTCTATTCTCTGTATCTATGAACTTGTGTGGGATTTTTTTGTTTTTGTTTTTAGATTCTACATTGAAGGGAGATCATACAGTATGTGTCTTTGTCTGACTTATTTCACTTAGTATAATGCCCTCGAGGCCCATCATGCTGTGTCTTACTCTCTTTCATATTCTTGCCTCCGATATAAATTGCATCTTAATTCTTCCTAACTACATGATAGCCCTATTACCTACATGGATTTGAAAATTATAGCATGTTTTGTTAAATTTCATTTCTACAGGGTTAAAAAAAAATATCTCAAATTCTTCCCCTCTTCCTATCAGATCCAGAGTTCTGGCATTTGAGTTCTAGAGAAAAGAATTCAGCATTTGGGAGCCAAGAGCCCTCACTTCATACCTAATGAGCTGTGTAATTCTGGATAAGTTTAAAGCTTCCTGCACCTGATTTTCTCCATGTAAAATAGAAATATCTCATGGGCTGGCAGAAAGAAGATAAACTGAAAAAACAGAGGGAAAAGTTATTCCAAAGTACTTCTCATTTCCATACTCTGACAGGTCCTCTGCAATGTTTGCATGCCTTCCATATGTCAGGGTGCTGTCACAGGGTTAAATATGCAAGATACATTTGCTCATCACCAGGAAAACAAGGTAAACACTATTTGTGCCTTATGGCTTTTTGTTATGAGAGGTGAGAGATTTGCTTATTGTACATTTATATTCTGAGTCTCTAAGCTAACATTCAATTACTCAAAAAAATCTGGGAAAGCAACAACTCTATTTTTAAATTTTGTTTGATTTGCTTAATATTACTTTCTCCACATTATGTTTTACTGTATACTACTATAAGATGGTATGGTCAAGCAAAGTCTGGGTGAAGGAAAGAGTCTCATGGAAGGGTGAAAGCTAACTGGATAGTAATTATCTTCACTTACACAATAGCCAGCTGAAAACCAGGAAAATCATTAAAAAATTTTTAAATTATAATATAAGAACATTTGAGAAATGGATTCTTTTAAATAAAAAGTTAGGTTTTTAAGAGGATTTGATTTTTAAATTTTATTTCATCATGTTTTTATTTGGTATGTTCATAGTTTGGATGAACTGAGGGGCAAGAAATAGACATGAATTTTGAAAAAAGTAGTGAAGTAGGTGGCAAATGATAGGTAAAAATAAGGAAAGAAAAAAGAAAACAGGTGTAGTGAAAGGATGGTAGGAGTCTGAAAGTGGAAAAATATAAAACAGGGGAGGGATTTTTGTATTTTTTCACTGTTCTATGTACAGCATCTAGAACAATTCCTGACAGGTAATAGATGCTCTAAAAATATACTTGTTGAATGAATGAATGATCTCCTAGGATAACTCCAGTTTTGCATGCCAGGATGCTAGGATTACCAGATAATTGAGGCATTGATGTATGAGACCGTAAACTTATTTTTTATGAAGAACTTCCTAACTTTCCAGCCTGTCAGGTATACTGACAGGTGTTATAAATCTTCCAGCTAAGGTGTGGCCCTTCCCTAACAAAAAGCTCCAAAGAAATGGAGGTTGAGAGAGGGCTAATTCCTTAAGACAGCTACTTATTCTGATCTTTTTCATTCTCAAAGTAAGCACTCCATTTTCACTTCCTTCAAAACGTGAATCAGCATCCTGTGGGACCATTTTTGAAAAGGCACTCAAGCAATAGAAGGAGTTAGCCAGATAATTTTCATGTGAAACACATTCCCCAGATGTGTCTCCAAGTACTGTCCATGACACAGAGACTCCAGCACAGAAAAAATATTTCAGGAACATGGATGTCATGTTGTAGGTATTCTGAAAGTCCGAAGCTCCACATCTTGCTCATCAGACAGGCTACCTAAACTCCCAGATGGAGGTGAGTGTATGTCTGGGGGTCACATAGGAATAGTAAGAAAGTCTTCCATTTTCCTCATAGATATTTGGTGAGCTCAACTCAGAGAATCAATCTCTAGCATGAAATGGAAAGCATCCTAGAAGTGAGAGCTTATTTCTTTCATTATTCTTCTTTAAAAAATGGAATGGTGGTGTGACTGTCTCTTGGCTATTCCTTACCAATTATTGTTCCAAATTGAAAAGAGCAGGTTTGAAGAGGTAAAATTCCTACTGTCATGTGGCTTTTAGGCTTCTCTCGCAAAGCCTAATTTATATAATGTACCCTGTTTGGTTTTTATTCACTGATTCAGTAAATATTTACAAAGCCCCAAATACTTTGCCAGGTCCTGTGCTAGGCTCCATGAAACAGCAGTGAACAAACCACTCCCAATTCTTATAGGTTTGTGTTAAGAAGGAAAAGAAGCCAATAAAAAAATATGTAAAATAGGCAACATTATCAGGTGGTAATATATGCTATGAAAAGAAATAAAGGAGTATGGGAGATAAGCAGTAACAAGCTCTAAACCCAAACTTTACTTCAGGTGCTATATTAAAAAAATTCTACTTTCCTTTTTTCTGTCACTGCAAGTCGTCTGTGATCAAACCATACACGCCTCTCAGCGGAATCAAAGCCCCTTTCTTAGGTTCAGTTGCCTCCCATTTTCTCTGACCAGGCACTTTCATTGGATATTCCTAAAAATCATAGACTTATGGGATCTCAAAGTAACAACCCCGAACTGCCCTTTCCTCCTTCCCCCTCCTCGCCCTCAGGTTTTACCTCAGGGACCAGGGTAGATGCAGCAGCCAAATATCCCAGGCTGTCAAGTCTCTGTGAGCATCGCCCACCTCGTTTTCTAATTCAGTTATTTCTGAGGAAAAGATGTTATAAGGACCCAAAGAGAACTTGATTACACATAAGATTTTAGAGTAGCTGAAGAATAAAATATAAAGGAGAATGGAGTAAGTTCAAGCGAGTGGTAGTTCTCAACTACTGCAGACACTAAGCCTCAAATTTGAATGAAAATGTATTGAGGGACAAACGCAGATTTTTTCCTTTCTCAACTGATATGGAAACACTGGCCAGTGGTTCCCTGTGCGGTCCCCAGCGGCCATTCAGGAGAGGCCGTGTCGCAACAGCTCTTTTTGCGCAAAGCCTCCTTCTAAGTCCCTCTGCTGTCCCCGAATAACCACACTGGGAACAAGAAAAATCGAGCTGCTGCTCCCCATCAGGCAGCCAGACAATAGTGGCGTGAGGGCCGCTCCATGCCACTGCGCAAAACGCCAACATCTTTGTTCCCACCGCGTCCTTAGCATGAAGCCTCCAAATGTCATTCGTAACAAGGAGGGGGTGGGGAGGAGGAGGAAACAACTCCCACCCGCGGCGGCTCCTGGGGAAGCGGCTGGGCCGACGTGCAGACTGCGCGCCCGCCAGCCTCCCTCGCGTGGAAGAGGCAGCGCAGGGTAACTGAGGCGCTGGGCCCGCACCCCCAGCGCGGCTCCTAGGGCCCCGCGGCCTCGGCGGGAAGTAGCGCCGTCTGTGCGCGGAGGGAAACGCGTGGTGAAATGCCGGCACGCACAGCACCCTTTGAGAGCCGCGTGGTGACGCCTCCGCAGGAGGGGTGGCGGCGGCGGCAGCTCCCGCAGGCCTTCAGCGCCCCAGCAGCGCGGTCAGCTCTCGGCTGCTCCGGGACGGCGCGGCCCTGCTTCTGCTCAGCCAGAGCCGGCAGGCTCAGAGGCTGGCGGCTGGGCCCCGACTGCCGCGGGTCGGCGGCTCCGGCGTCGAGCGTGCCCCGGCAGGGCCTGCGCCTGAAGGGGGTGGTGCGTCGACAGCCCGGGCTGTTTGGCCGCAGTCTGTGAGTGGCCAGGCCCCGGCCGCCCTCTCAAGCTTGGTAACAGTTGCCGGGGGGTCGGTCGGGTTCCGGACACTGGCGTGCGTAGCAGCCAGGCCGACCGACTGGTGGGAGTCGCCCGCTGGCCCCTTCCCAACCACCACCGCCCGGCGCCCGAGCTTCGGGCTGCTCTGCTGTGAAGCGGGATGGTTGTGCGGATTCCAAGTGAGAGAAAGCAGGTAACAATGCCCAGCATTCCGTATACATAGTAAGTTCTCCAAAATAGTGAGGAGTAAAAGGAACACAGTATTAACTCATGCAGCAACATGAATGGACCTAAAAGCACATGCTGTGGGGAAAGAGGTTAACACAAAAGACCTCAGTCTGATTCAATTTATGTGAATTCTGGAAGAGGCCCACCTGGTAACCCAAAGCAGTTGCCTGGGGAGGGGCAAAGGAGGCTGGAGGATGGATGCAAAGAGGCACAGGTGGTGGTTACAGGACACGTGCAGTTGACAAGATTCATCTCCCTGTAGTCTGCAAATGGGTGAATTTTATTGTATTCAAATTACACCTCAAGGAGAGGAGAGTTAAGCCATGGAGGAATCGGGACAGGTTGGTGGGAAAAAGGTTGTAGAAAATCTGACACCTAAATGTGTGGCATCTCCTCAGTGGCTTCTCCTCCTCCCTTAAGAGTCAATGAACACCAGGCACTAGGGATGGCTCGGGTCCTGGAAGGATACACTATACCAGACCCAGCTGATGCACCTTCTCAGATGTGCTCTGCTCCCACCACCCCCATCTCCTAACCTCTTGCTCAGAGCAGAGGCCTGGCCTCTGTTGCAGTGGTTTCCTTTTAGGACAGCCTCCCCCTGGGGGAGGGTCAGGCTTCAGCGCCACCACCCTCACACCACGGCTTTGATGGCAGGAGGCTCTGAGTCCTCCCACCAGTCCCAGAGTCGGGTGAAAAACTCTGAGGTTCAGCATGTTCTTGCTTTTCTGGCAATTGTCTGACGGAATCAGGTGGCATGCCCAGAAAAGTGGGGGTGTTAGAGCCCCATGAGACAAATCTGTACCAAAGAGAGCAGAAAGCAAGAACTAGCCCTCGTATAAACTCCTCCCCTTTTTTCTGCATAGGTGGTCTTTAGACATGATGGTTCTGCATGGTCTGTCTGCAACCTGTCCTTTGAGACTGAGCAATCAGCTTGCTTTCTTGTGAAGTTGTCCTAAGCTCAGTGATGCACCACCTTACATTTGCTTTTCTTTACATTTCCCCCCACCCTTGCTGCCCTGGGATTATACCTCCTAATAAAATCTTAGTACTTAAATTTGTCCTCAGGCTCTGCTTTCTAGTAATCCTTTAGCAGCATTTGGGCTTTAGGTCTGTGCCTTAATGAGAATTTCACAGCCACAGTAACAAAATTTGGATTATTTTGGCTCTGATTTACTGTCCCATTAGTCCTAAAATGCAATGTTAAAAGGCAACCATTTGAGACTAGCACAAAATATATAAATTAATATATACATGCCTCTGTCTGTTGGTAGAGATAAAAGTTTGGTTTTCCATTTATTGGTTCCTAGTAGTATCTCCTCTTGAGTAAATTCCTAGAACATAGGTACTGATATATTTTAAACATTTGGAAGCTTAAAAAACTTGAGATGCACAGGGATGCAAAATAAAGAAAATGCTTTCAATCGTGATTATAAAGTTGTTAGTCTGTGGAGAGGAGGGGGTTTGGTTTTTTGGTTCATTCATAAAGCCCTGTTCTATCTCTTAAAATCTTATTATCAGGGATATGTTAAAGTCTTTTAAAGCAACTTTTTCTAGTCCAGAATGCTTGGCAAAACAGTTTCTCTTTGTATTATTTTACATATAGGAGACTCAAGTAAATTTGTATTTTTAATAATAACAGCCACTGGCTTTGTGGCCTTCTGTTTATTTCAGCTTTGTCAGACCTTTCTCTTCCCTCCCACCAGCGTTGCCAACCATCTGTAATTTGATCAACAGTAATTTGAGATGGGACTGGCCAGGGTCATATGTTAAATAGGACATTTCCACTTTCTTGACCACAAAATCCTCCCTTTCCTGGCCACTTAAAGACTGTTACATAATCTACAAACACATGAATCTGATGATCTTCTACCTATGTTGGCAAAAGTCACACCTACAAATCTACCTTTCTATGAGCACAGTACTGTTTATTACTCATTCTTATTACTTCTAATCTAGCCTATCAGAGCATTAAAAAATTGTTTTTAAAAACATGTTCTGCCTTCACCTGCATTAGCATAGTGATTTGATTTGTACAGAGAAAACTTTGTCATCTTATGTGAGCAATTTTTAATCTTTACATTTGAAAAATGCACATTTTATCGGGTTAATTTCAATCATAAGCAAATATGAAGCTAGGCTGTACATGTATGTACATACATTTTTGCAAAAAGAAAAAAGTTTAAATATCTTGGGTTACAGACACAGTATCAAAAGACTTCCCATTAAGCAAATGTGAACGCTTTTCTTTAAGTCATATAGCTTTTAATTTTTTCCAAATATATGAGAGCAGATAAGGTTTCAGCATATGTACAGGTTTTATACATACACATAGTGTTGGCTCCTTAAGGACAGGTCATATGTTTGTTTCAGTTATATTGCCATTATTCAAACATTTTTAGAATTCTTTAGAAATTTGTCACAAGAAACTGAATCACATTCTTTTAAATGACATCAGTGAGAGTAAATCTTCTTTCTCTGAGAATAGATTTAATTTTTAGAAATACTCAAAAGTCATTCGAAGCCAATACATCTTTAGTAACATTGTTAAGCAGGGAAGAATTGGGCAAGACAGAATAAAAATAAGTAAAGTGAGTAAACTCAAAAAAAAAAAAACTCTGAAAGGAGGAAAATAAAGGAAAAATTGAAGCAGAAATCAATGAATTAGAAAACAAACAAAAAACAATCATTGATAAATTTTAACAGTAATTCTTTGGAAAAAGTAGGAAGAAAAATATGTGGCAAATCTAATAAAAAGAAAATATAAATATAAAGGAGAAAGATATGGAAAATGTTTTTTGAATTAGATGGGAACACTGTAGTTAGCTGTGTTTTTTCTGGAAAAACATCAATCACCCAAATTAAATCAAGAAGTAGACAAAATTAAGTAGATTGAAACCAGAGAAGAAATCAAAAAAGTCACAGCCCCAAGAGATTTTTATAGGCAAAGTCCTACAAATTTTGAAGTACATATACTTCCCTTTTAAATGCATAAAGATATTAAAATTAATTCATTTTATGAAGCAAATATTATAAAAATCTATCAAAAATGACACAAAAAGAACATTCAAAAAATATAAAATTATGAGTAATCCAATGCCATAATTTCCCCCCTGAAACACCAGCAAATGAAATTCAATGAAGTAAGTTTTAACATGATCAGATAGATTTTATCCTAGAAATTCCAGGATATCTTAATAATAGGAAAATAATTGAAATTACAAATCATACATTTAGGCCATATAAGAAAAAAAAGATCATTTTAATAAATGATGAAAATTTAACTCCTACTCCTGATTAAAACAACTAATTTAAAAAAAACCTCTTAGTAAATATTAAGCCAATAGCCAACATCATATAATAAAGTTTTATAAAAATAGTAATACTAATGATAAGACAACCAAACTAAGGAAGAGGAGAAAGTGTAAACTTAATTCCTCAACCTCCCATTACCATTCCTCATTCTCTCTCCCAATGGTAATCTCTAATTACAGTTTCTTATATATCCTTCCAGAAATTTTCTATGCATATAAAAGCATATAACTATCCCCTTTGGAAAAAACGAAATAGAATCATACTATACGTATTGTTCTGCATTTGTTTTTTTCATTGTATAAAGTACCTTGGACATCTTCACAACTCAGCACATAGATCTACCAAGATTTTTCATAACAGCTGAGCAGTAGTATATAAATGCAGTATAATTTTTCACTCACCTTTTGGGGAACATTTTATCTTTTTTAGTTTTCTGCAATTATATACAGTCAAGTAAGCATCCTTGAATATCTTTCTTATTGGTGCTGGTGTACCTATAGGATTAATGCCTAGCAGTGGAATTGCTAGATCCATTTCTGGATAGCTATTTCCAAATTAGCAACTGAAAAGGCTGGATTAATTTATAATCTCAGTAAAAGTGTATGCAAAAATATAATTGTTGAGGCTAGGTGACAGGCATTTGAGAGTTCATTTTACTATTCAATCTACTTTTGTATGTATTTTTAAATTTCCATACTTAATGATATGACAGGAGAGGCATTGTCATTAAAATCAGGTATAAAGATGCCTACTATCAATGCTATTCTTTAAAATCATGCTGAAATAATTATGTAGTAAGACAAACAATAGGTAAAATATTGAAAAGCACAAAAAAACTGCCTTTATTTGCAGATGATGCTTTTGTCTAGAAAACTTGAGAGACTTGATTGAAAAGCTATTTATAAAATAACTTTTAAAAATCAGTAACTTTTCCAGTGATCTAGCAAAAATCTGTTGGGAAATATGTATTTCCTTGAAGATCCTATTCACCTGTAAATAATATTGGAAGGGATCTATACAAAAAGAAAAAATATGAAAGCAAAAAGATTTGAATAGATTCAGAAATCTGTTAGCTCCTAGGTAAATGTATCAATATCTTTATTTGCAAAACTGATATGTCAACATAAACAAGTAATTCAAAATTCCAAAAGGATTTTTTTCTGAAGTTGAAAAAAATGGTATCCACTTGGAGAAAAAAACAGAAGAGGAGCCAGAACACTTCTGAAAAGAGAGAGTAATAACAGGAGACTCGTGTATCAGATGTTAATGCATGTTATAAAGGCACAGTAATTACAGTGATTTTGAACTACTGAGAAAAAAGTGAGAAAGAGATTATTATTTCAGAAAAGATAGCCCTGAAAGAAAATTCAATTTAGAGATATATGAAGCATCACCAATGAGGAGGACATAAAGTGTTCAATAACCAGTACTAGCAAAACCGGCCATTTGGAAGGAAAAAAATGGACTAGATGCTCACTTTTTACTATATACTGAAATACAGCCCAGATAGATTAGGAGACAAATTTGAAAATAAAACTGTAAAAGAAAAGAAAATATAAGTGAATACTTAGTGATTTTTGGGTGGGAAAAACGAGACAATAGAAGATACAGAGATGTATCTGCATAAGCATTTAGAACATCTGTATGTTAAAAATTACAAACAATAACAAATAAGTCAAGAATTAGAAAGATACTTGTCATAAATACCATAAAGTGGCAGAATTAGTACCTGCACCAAGGTTCTTAAAAGCCTTTTTCAAAGAAGAAATCTCAACACTTTTTGGGCAACAGCAGCATTGTTGGATTAGGGGTACAGAGAGAGCCAATGTGAAGAACAGAGTTCACTTAGAAGAATCACCCATTTTTAGAATGCTAGGTTTTTGTTGTTTGTATATTTTGTTTGTTTCTACCTCATTTTGTGTGTACAAAGTGACAGTCTTTGAATTACAAATGCTATTTTCTCTGGTTCCTTTTTCAAAAGCACCCCTAGAATTTTGTGCTTCCTGTCTCTGGAAGAGGCTCACTTGATTTATCTCACTAAAACTCAGGGTAGATAGCTCTTACTATCCCCATTCTCCAGATTAGGAAGGATGTATTTTTGTGACTTGGACAAATAGACAGCAAACTGGTATGTCAACACAAACAAATCATTCAAAATAAAGTCTTTAGAGGAAAAGCCAATTTAGAGAGAGTAGGAATTGTTGCAAGTACCTGCTGATCTTCAAATACCTGTGCTCTGCCAGGATTCTTATAATCTGCCCCATCCTTAGCTGCCTCAGGCACACTTACAGGATATAGCCTAGCTTTCCACAGTGCCTAAAGGAAGACAAGTCCCACAGGCCTCAGGCTGGAGAGATACGTGGCTCTGAGGAAGCTGATGCCTGCACTTGGGCTCACACTCACTGGGGCTTAAAACAGGACTGTTCTCAGTGTGTTCTGACCTCATAATATGCATGAATTGTCACATGTAACCATCACTAAACAATCCCAAGGTGTCGGTACTTTTATGATCCATTTTCCACATTAGGAAACAGACACACAGAAAAATTAAGTAGCTTGCTGAAGTTCACAAAGTGGTAGAAGCTTTATTTTTGAGCCAGGCAGTTGGAGCTGGAGCCTAAGCTCCTTGTCCACATGTAACCAAGTAAGAAGCCCTTTCATCCATAGGAGCTCATTTGACCCTCACAACTTTGCAAGTTCAGGAAATATTCTCCCCAGTTACAGTAAGGCAGTGGGAAACCAGAAGTGGCTTATTAGATTTAGTAATCTTTTTTCAATGATTTGAAAGAAGCTGACAGCAGAGCATGGATGGACATGTGATAAGGAATGACTGGAGAAAAACAAGCCTTACAAGGAGAGAATAAGTAAATTACACACAAGTTGCATGGAGAGGAAGGGAACTGGGAAAAGGCAAGGGCAGGTTATCTTGAGCATGGTGAGAATGAAATTAGCTCACAAGCGGTCAGGTCTAACAGTGAAAGAAATCACATCCACAGCATTCTCATCATGTTGAGCCTGTCCGGCTTCCTGAAATACTAGCTTCTACTCCATGTCTGTCTCTCTGAGAATCCTGTTGTTAATTTCTGTTAATTTATCTGGTCTTTGTTAGTTTGGATAACAAGTTGTGTCTAAACCACCAAAATGAAACTCCCTTTGCACAATAGCATTTCTACCTCATTTTTAAATGCAATCATGATAATGAAGTTTATATGAGTACTTTTAGAATTTGCTTACGTAAACAGTGTTAACTTCTGAACTTGTTGCCTGCTTTTTTATCACTTTTTTTATTCCACAATACTGTGAATACAAACATGCATGTTTTGAGAAATTTACTTTCATCCAATAATCCATGTTAAATGCACTGGAACTCAATTTAAAAGTAGGAAAATAAATAATCCTTTTGCATATAGCAAGAGGATTATTTGTCTTATTTTATTCAAGTCTGAGTTGACATCAGAAAAAATATGTATATTCTATACTCATTTCAAAATGTTCTTAAAGTCTATATGCGTTATCAACAGCAAGGGAAATTCTCTTACCTACTGTAAATTACAGCATTAACCTCAAGTTTTATGTAATGTTATATTAGTATCCTAAGATTTTATCATAAGAACATTGTCTCTTTAAGTATAAATATTTCATAAATAAATTTCCATCTAAATCCTCTCTCAAAAGTGAGTAAATTCCATGTCATAAATCCTTCTTAATGTCCCTTTCCTGCTCCAAACACACATTCTTTCCTTCTGTAATTCCTGGCCATCAAAATCCTTCAGTGACCTGTAGCAACCAAACAGGTTTCTAGTATTCGATCTCAAATAGTTAAACAAAAAAAAGAAAGAAAAATGGGATCATACTGAAATATTTGGCTATGCCTCAAGGGCAAAAAATAAAAGGCACTCTTAATCCACGGTTCTAATAACATTGTTCTGTTTGTTTATTTTTTTAATTGCTGGTGCTGGCATGAATGAAATATAGGATGATTCAGCCAATGAGAATTTGAATGCTGGTGGAAAACTGCAGAAAATCCAGGTGAGTTGAAAGAGAAAGAAGAGATCAGGACTTGTGAGGAAAATGCAGTCAGAAATAAAAAGAGAGGCTCTCTGAATGCAAGAAAACAAACAGCAGTTTTGAGCTCTGTATTTAAAGCCTGCTAAAGGCCAGTGACATATGAAACCAGGATGGGAGAAAACCAAGGGTGAAGAGTTTCTAAGCTGACTATTAAATAGATGTAACTCACTGACAAGTGTGCCCATGTGGGATTTTAATTACTCAGACATCTGTTTAGCGAAGTGTACTACTAAATAGGGATCAAATACAGAGATTAAATTACGTGGGGAGGAGAGCGAAGATGACATTCATGACTCAGAAAAGAGAGCTATCGGCCAGGGGAAAATCAATCCCGGCTTTACATCTCACCAACAGAGGAGCAATTATTTTAGATGTGGGGCTGGTTAGCATCCTAGGTCATGAATTTAATTAAATAACCCTCGAGTGGCACAAAACAGAGCAAACCACTGTGTTTAACTATCAATAAGACATGCTACAAATAAATGGTCCTAATTCCTCCTCTTTCCCTCCTTCCACACAGATTTGTTATAATTCTCTTAAATTCAAAACTATCTTCCCTTTCCAAATTTAACCTTTCCTTCCCAGTGGCATCCAATAAACTCATGTAAGTAGATGGTTTGAACCATAAGGCAGGATTCGCCCTCAACCTTCTCACAGTGAGATACTCGGGAAGATGGAGAACAGGGCAAGGATTAAGTCATTGTTTGAGTTTCTTCGTGGGGCTCAGTGAAATGATTAGTAACTCAGAGAAATATCCTGGAATCAAACAGAAGACTGTGCGACCCACTTGTTGGCAGTTAGCACCTTGGAAGGCAAAGAAAAGAAGCTGTGGGAAAGAGACTACAAACAAGTGGTTAGAGCAGGAACCCTAGGGGAGATTCCTAAGCAGAGAAGAGAGGAAGAGAAAGCATTCAACTTTTGAAATGAATATTTAAAATCCAGCCTTACTCAGTGTGGCCCCATACAGCCCTCTTGGAGCTCCAGTCAACAGTCCAGCCATCAGCCTCTTGCCTGTAGCTGACTCTTGGCAGGAGGGCGATCGTTAGAGCCTTCATGTCGATTCCACTCACTTTCCTTCCCACATCTGCTACTTCCTTCTGTGATACCATTCTTCCAGTGTCCAACTGAGAAACACTGGTTTCCTCTAAAATGCTTTTCTTCTGTTTGCAAATAACAGAAACCAACTGGAGAGAACTAAAATAAAAATGTAAACTGACTGGAAGGATATTTGGCTATCTCATGGAATCCAAGAGAGAGTGTGGAATGACCACACCTTCCTTAGGGAGAACTCAAGGCAGTTCCCAGGACCTGAGACTGAAATCCACTAGTTCCTCCAAAGGACTACCATTAATGACTCAGCTACCAATTCCCAACCACTGCCTCTGTGTCAAATCCAAAATTCCTGGGAGAGTCTGATACACCACACACACACACAAAATATGTTTAAGTGCAAGCAGTTTAATAAACTGAAAAATCCTATTACCATGTGGGTTCGTTCCTTTGAAACTTGTCATTTTTGCTATCATCTTAAAAGTCTAAGAACTACTTCAGGCACTGCTACCTTGAGTGGCTATGGCTGACAGCACAGCCAGTTTCCAATGCCCACTGTAAGCAAAGTAGCACCAGCCCTGACAGAGTAGAGCTTGACAAGAGCCTATTCTGACTTGGGTCAGCTACTTTCAAAGTGTTCTGACCAAAGTTCCCTCAGGAGGTGGTAACAGCCAGGTTGGCTCAAGGAACTCTGCACCCTAATTCATTCATTCAGTAATTATTTATCCATCTGTTAAATGCCCAGCAAACTCTGCTAAGTGATATGCTTCATGCAAAGATGAATGCTTTCTTCCTCATGGCACTAAAACCCAGACTTAGATCTCCAGTGTGAGGAACAGTCTGAGGGCTTCTGTCTCGCCAATGAGTTTCAGCCCCCAGCAAGTTCGCTATGGATTCAGTGTGACCAAAGAAATGACAGTAGAACGTTTCTTTGGGGTGAAAGGGTTCATTACCCAGCTTGTTCTCGCAGCTGTAGGTTGAGCACTAGCATCTCTGCCTCCGCCAAGAGCACTGGGCCGAGCTCGCTATGTAGTGCAATAATAGCTTATTGCCTATGGTTGTGGAAGCAGTAGCCTAGCAACAGGCCAGTTTCATCATCAAGTGGTTTAAGTTCATTGAGGATCCTGGCCATAAGAACCCCAACTTCCCCACAGCTTCTAAGAATAATTTTTCAAATGAATATTGGTTATTAACTCCCCCACCCTACCCCTGCCACTCTTGGATGAGAAGCCCAAGGATTTTGCCTCAGCTGTGAGGCAATCTCATTGTTGATGAGTTTAAGATTTCACTTCCTGTATTCAGAGTTCATTAGGCCAGATTAGATGAGAGCTCATGACGCCTCAAAATTAACCACAGCCAGGTGCCATTTACTTGTATAATTCCACACTTCTTGGGTGGGTGTGGAATTACTTTTTGAAAAATAACTGATGATTTTCTTCCCTATTTGAACCAAGTAAGTAACTGAGTACTAGTTACTTTTAAAAAATTCTAGCCATTGCCCCTAACCACAGGTGGGAGCACACTTTGGAAGGCATTTATCAGCTAAGCTACCAGAGGAAAGTCAGGAGCTTCTAATTAGCAAGGGCTGCTAAGACCACATAGAGGCTAACCAGGGTTGTATGTGCAAAGTGTCTGGAACTTTGGTTTGGGTTTAGATATGAGAAAATTTGATGTTCTGGTTTGGTTTTCTTCCAATTTGAACTACTAGTTGCCTAAATTTCTTTATCTTTTTTTATTCAACTTAAAGTGTTAATTTTAAGATTTAGCAAATTATTAAGGCTCATTCTGGTTGTGGATTGAGGATTTAATTCAGTTCTTATCTGTGGTAAGGATGTAAAACATGTGGCTAGAAAATAGCAGCAGCTGAAGGATGGGAGCATGGGCCCTTGGCCCTGAAGAGGAGATATGGGTGGAGCACTAGAGTATCTGTTACAGTTTACCCCTCATGCTGCTCATAACATACTGCTTCATATAGTAAGTTCATCTACCTAGTAACCAACAACTTCAGGATTCTGGTTGGCTTTTATTGCTGGGGAAACTTACAAGAAGGTTAGTGAGTGTGGGGAAGTTGGGGTTCCTATGGCCAGGATCCTCACTGAACTTAAACCACCTGATGATGTAACTGGCCTGTTGCTGGGCTGCCGCTTCCACACCCTTAGGCAATAAGCTATTATTGCGCTATATAGAGAGCTTGACCCATTGCTCTGGGCAGAGGCAGAGACGCTAGTGCTTATTGCCCATGGTTGTGGAAGTAGCAATAAACCCTTTCACCCCAAAGAACATTTTGCTCTCAATTTCTTTGGTCACACTGAATCCATAGCAAACTTGCCCGGGGCTGAAACCCATTGGCAAGACAGTGGGAAAATGAGAATTAACTACAACTACAACATATCTCAAGTCTGAAGTAATTGATACTTTATTCCTTTCTTAGTCACCCATTCCAGATTTGCCTCCACCTTAGCTAGCACCCATACTGGTCTAGGCATATCACCTGGTAGGATGACTCAGATTCTCATCACTGACTGAGAGTCTTGGCCCTGGTCACCATGCCTATCCCAGACCATTGCTTCTGTTCTTGTCTACTGTTAAAACTGGACATGGGAGTATCAAAAGACCCCCATTGGATCATCCAGGTGCCAATCATTCTTCCCTCCCTGCACTGTGTAACAGAGCCCTCGCTACCTTCTGATAATCAGAGTCAATGATATCTGACAGCATTATGACTCCTTTCCTACTGGACTCTTGGCATAAGGAGACTGAAGTGACTGGCAGCTGTAGTGTAAACACAATGGGACTCTGTATCCTCTGATGAAGTATTACCCTTCTGGGAAGAAGACATCTTCATCCACGGAATCTAAAGTTTTGGGGAGAGGAAGCACAAACTCTCCAAGTGTACCACTGGCAATGACAACAGGGCAATACCTATTTCTCCTGTGGTTCCTGGACCCATGTATCCTACCTTACAGCACCATATAATAGTTGTTGATTTAGGGTAACATCTCAACCTTGAGGCATATCATCTCCAAGCTGGAGCCTCAGCTATGTCTTTAAGAGATCATTCCACCATTCTGTTATGCCAGTGGTGCAGTATGGGTTAGGAGCAGAAGACTCTTTGGTCTAAGGAGGTTTGTATGGGATCTTGTGTCAGTGGATCAAGCATTCTTAAGTCCTCAGATTGCAGCGGCAGCTGGAGCCCTGTGGATACAAAAGGAAAACTCAGAATATGTAACAACCCTAATCAATACAATTTTCTGCCTCTTCCAGAGGAAAAGAGTTCCAGTGTAGTCAACTTACCTCCAGATGGTTGGTTGGTCTCCTTGTGTAATGGTGCTATATTGGGGAGTCAGCATTGGTTTCTGTAACTGACAGTTTGGACATTTGGCAGAAGTAGTAGCTGGATCCACTTTGGTAAGTTGAAGTCCATGTTGCTGGGCCAATTCATAGCTACCATCCTCATCACCATGGCTACTTCATTCATGTACCCATTGTGTCAGCACTA
Source organism: Manis pentadactyla (assembly GCF_030020395.1). NCBI lineage: Eukaryota > Metazoa > Chordata > Mammalia > Pholidota > Manidae > Manis > Manis pentadactyla. The sequence continues at coordinate 110,577,905 of NC_080021.1, read as the reverse complement.
CAGTAGCCAATGAGAGAGGCTGGGTGATGTCCATGGCTGAGTCATGAACACTGTCTAGTGCCTTTCTGGTAGTGGATGCTTTGGTGTGCATTAATATAGGACACAGAATTCTTCACACTTTGTATCCACACCTTATCCATGATATTCCAATATTTCTTCTTCCAAACTCTGACTACACTGCCGCCCCAAAACTGCTGTCCCTGAGCCTGTGTATATTCTTACCTTTAGCTACTACTCTTCCCTCTACACAAAGCAGATGACTAGGTGCATCACCAGGAATTTTGCCCCCAGGGAAGATTTCCCTTCACCACTCTCTTTCAGGGTCTTCCTAACTTGGGTTGCAGTACAGCAGCATCTCTTTTTGGCTTGCACTCTTATGCTGAGCCAACACATCTGTGAATGAAGATTGGCCATTTCCTCTTCTGCCAGCTATGGGGACACCCCCATGCAGTCATAGTTGCAAGCTGAGATAGTTGGGAACACCAGCACAATAATGAAAACCTGGGCCACCAACTGGTGCAACTTCTGTCCTCTGACCCTCCTGCTTATGCCCAATACTGTATCTGCCACTTTTCTTTGATGATGGATTGCTGTTGCGGCCCACCCAAATCATTACTTGCAGATCTGACAGAACCTAACCTTGATTATCTCTGATTGCAATTACTTGATGTCTGATGGTCAGATGTTCCATCTCAGTCAAGGCCCATTAGTCTGCAAGACCTTCTTTTCAAATGGTATATAGTTCTTTACTACAGATGGTATGACCTACTTGCTCCAGAATCCTGGGAGTCTATGCTGTCATCTTTTGGGATTACTATTAACTCTACATGGCATCCTTTCCCATCTCAGATCCCTCTGATACCACAGGGTCTGCTGAGTGTTATGGCAGGGCTGCTTGCCACTGCTGCCTAGACCTGCTGCAGAGCTGTCACCCCGTAAAAGGGTTGGAACAGTATTCAATATTCTGAAGTACATGGGAAATAACTACTGAATACACTAATGGAGGTGTTCCAGGCTCCATTGTCATAGACCACCAGCTTCTTCAGTCAGGGCATTCCATATCTCAGAGTTGACCTATGTCTGGAAACAAGGCAAGTGGCAATCACTAAGCTGCTCTTTGCCTCCTGAACATGCATTCTTTATTTTTTGTTTTATAAAATTTATACCCTTATTGACTGCCCATCTATCTTGCGTTTGAGAACATTAAGTATTAACTATTCTATAACTATTCTGAGTTCTATTAACTATCTTCATAGCTCTCTATGGATTGGTTCCCTGGATGCCACAACAATTTTGCAACTCATTGCAATAGTTGCACACACCTTGCTTCTGACTGTTAAGTCCTGTCACCTGGCCTCCATTATTTCAGGATCCTGTCATCCCTGTTCAGGAACCCAGTTCTATAACAACGTCTTCTCCAGTCAACCTTGGCATACAGAAGATGCTACCACAAAGATACTCAGACATTCTTACCTTCTTAACAATGCATTCCTCATCACTCTGGTAATTGGTGTGTTCTTCAGCCTTCTCTTAGAGTCAGCTAGTGGTTTTCCATCCCCGTGTAGGGTATGCATTCCAGCATGCCTACCCTTCAAAGCTGTTTGATTTCTTCCAGGCTGCGTCTTCTTCCAAGTTTCTTTTTCTTCCATAGTAGTTGTGGCATTTCTACTTCACTTAGGGTCAACTGTTGCTTTTTCCAAGCTTCCAAGAGCCATCGTAGCACCAGAAGCGCTTGCCAATGTGATAAATCCTGTATCCTGAGGGAGGCTTTCCATTGTCAATACACTCTCCTCTAACCAACTGTAGTCAATCTTCTTCATGATTGTACTGCTAGGTATGAAAATGAGTGGAATTTTTCCCTTTATTTATAAAAAGGTAAAATAATGGTCCCTTCAACAAGGACTATTTGGCTAAAAGAAAGGGTCACCATCATATCCCAGCCCAGGGTCCAGGATGAAGAAAGGTGAATGGAGCCCCAAAAGAATCACTTTCTAGAGAACTGCCATCTTGCAATTATTTAATATTCTTGACCCAATTTTTAAAATCAAGATTAAAATGCTATGTGGATTATTCTAAAACTTGCTTTGCTTTTACATACATAATGTATGTGCCCTAATTTGGTCTCAGTGTTAATAAATGCAAGAGTAATGGCTTAATTAGTATCTCCGCTAACTTAAATTGCAGGTTTTATTGTATGTTCTACAAAAAACTTACTTCTGTTGGGGATGTAGGAAGTGAGGCAAGCAGTAAGCCCAAATGTTTCCAGGCTTTGTAACAAAATTCTGATTCTTTTTTATAGAGATTAACTTTTGACTCCTTGATTTTTTAAAATGGATTACTTTGTACAATAGCATTGTTTATCTGGGATTGTCTTCCTAACCCCACTTACAGAAATGAAGAAAGTATCATATATGTTCTACCTGGCACTTATGTGCACAGCTGTGCAAGTTGTGTACTACACAAGGGCCCCTGCACATCTAAGGGGGCAGGTTCACATCATAGAAGTCATGGATTTGCGTATTTACTAAGAGAATGTTCCAGCAGATGGCAGTAAAGTGTCTCGCTCTAACAAAAACAAATACCACAACAATTTCTGCCAGATGGAAGTAGAGTGTCTTGAGGACTGTGCATCTTTTTCTACTTACACAAAGATAGCATATAAACTAGTGGTGGGCATACTTACTATGTGCCAGGCCCTAGACTCAGTCATCCTTGTGTAATCCGTGGGAGCCTATGAATAGGGTACTATTAGTAACTTGCCAAAGGCCACTGGGTTAGGGTATAGTAGTAGTGAGATTATGACTGGGTCTAGAATCCGTGCTTTTCTGCATAAAACAATATTTCAGAGAACTCAGGCCTTGGTACTTGAAGAGATGGGGCCACAGAGAGCCTTGCTGCTCTCATTCCACCTGCTGCCAGTTCTGTGTGCTTAGTGCCATGCTGGGTTCCGCTGGGCACTGAAAGGAACAGAGTACATTTCACTCATCTGGAAAAGAAGTCATACTTGAGTTAATGAAGAAAAGAGGTTGGAAAAGTGATGACACTGTTTTTGGAATTTTGATTACACTAGTAGGATTTTAGTTTAAATCTATACATGCTACAGAAATTTAGAAACAGAGAACTCAGTATAGGTTAGAATTGTTCTCAAAGAGTTGGACTTCTTTATATCCAAAAATACTTTGAATAAATATATATCATCAATAATGTATAAATTTTATATTTTAGTATAAAGTTTAGCAGGAATATATTACCACAAAGTCTGTATACATGGGAAAAATTAGAAGCTTCTTCGTGTATAAATATCTATACCAATCCAACTTGCAAAATGATATTTTAGTAAAATAATATTCTTGATACAATGTTGTAAAACTGATAAGCCATAAATAGCACTCAGTTTAAAATCTCTATAACAAATACTTGTCAATCACTAATAAAAGCCCATTTATAAATATTTTATATTAATCCCTAATTTATCATTGAGAAGATCTTCTCTCTAAACCTGCTGAAGTAAACAAAAAAAGTGAAAACTCCATCTTCTGTGAAACAAGCAAACTGTTATAACTTTTGCTTTTTGCATTAAAATAGCATATATAGCATATTTTGTATTAAAATAGCATATATAATACACTTATCTAAATTCTTTTCTACCTGTATAAAGGCTCAGAGAGGTACTTGGAATTATGTCAACTCATTAATGACAATTATTTTCTGGGTTATGAGATTTGGAGTGGTGTTTTGCTTTTTTCTTTATCCTTTCCCATGTTGTCTACATTTCTTAAAAGATTACTTACTGATTTTTGCAAACACAATAAAACTTGCCATTCTTTAAAGCAAAATCACTGAATATGTATCCAATTTTATGGCCTACCAAAGGTCTCTTAAAAACAAAAGTATTTATATTACTAGAAAAATAATTACATAGACAAATTGTAAAAGTCCAAAGTTCCTCAACCAACTGGTAAATGCAATACAGTTAAGATTTTTGTTTGATCCATTTACTCTCTGAAACAGAGTAGCTATAAATCAAGATTTTTCTACGCAGTGGATTTTGTAGCAAAATATGCCATAGTATACACAAGCCTCAACATTTGCAAGCACCTGACTTAATGAAAGGGTTGAAAACACAACACAGGAACCCTTCATTCTTTCAAGGCCAGTTTCTAATTTTGATGTCTTGGATTGGAGATGGCCTTACCCAGTACTTTAAGGTCAAGGTTTATGTTAAGCAGGACATCAAATCAAGTTTAGAAACAAGCAAATCTTTAATCCTTTCTTTAAGGGGGTAGTTTGAGAGGAAAAGAGGAAAAAAACATGTCAACTTCCTATAAATATGAGGTTGTCATTTGTTTTTACATATTAAATGAATTATGCCTGTTATGTATTTAGTGTCTTGTACCTATTTTACTCCGTGTCTGGGCAAATGTGTTAACTTTAGAAAACTCCATGAGGGCAAGAGACAGAGTTTCTCTTTATTGTAATTCATCTGATATAAACTCCACTTACCTTAGAGTGTGGAGCTTCCTATCGTCCAATGCTGGCCCAAATGTGTAATCTGTCATTGACTGTCAGATTGCCCATAAATCACACATTGGTTTGCATAGAATGGAAGAGTTTACAAAATTATTACATGCATCACTGCAGGTTATTTTCATGAGCATCTTATAAGTAAGTTGAGTAAGTATTATTACCCTTATTAACAGATATTTTCAACATGTCTTTTCAGGCACTACTGATATGCACCTATTTCCACAGTAGGTGAACTGAATGAATAATAAGGGTCAACCAGTAACTAAAGTCCCCAAAATAGTTGTTTTTATAAGCTAAATGAGATATCCTAATGATAGCTGAATTTAAACTGTAGGGGCTGGGTGGGGGGACAGTGAGACAGGGGTTGGTCTGCTCAAGAGAATTAGAATTGACAAAATTCAAATCAGGGGTGCAAATATCAAAGAATGCCATCAGTGAGAGATACTATTTTTGATCTAGCACAAATAGAAAAAAAAAATTTTAAGTCTCAGACTTTTCAAAAAATAAAAGGCTTCACTTAGTTTTAAATGTTTAATGTCAAGAAACATTTCATAGCATGTATTTCTCAAATTGCTCATGATCAAATTGTAGCACCCCTCTAAACACTACATCTTTCTTTCTTAGTTTAATACTATTTGATAAATATGAAATGATGTATGAAGTGTAAAAGTTCAAGTACAACATACAGTGACAAGAAATAAGTAACAGGAAATTCACCATTCTCATAACATATGACAAGGTTTTATCTCAGAGTAGTTTCTGTCATTGCCAACCAACATGGTCATCTATAAAAAATGGTATTAACGAAGAAAGATGAAAGTTACCTTTTGTTTTTTCAGATTGCTAAAAGGTGAAGTTGGGCAGGCAGGAAGGAAAGAAAAGCTACAAAATTTAAAATAAACATTACATTTTCTTTTGCAATAAATCAAAGAAATTACTGCAAGGAGACAAAAAAAATAGGCCCAAGAAAGTATTAAAAAGTCAAATTGCAAGTAATCCTAGGCTTACTTAAGGCCAAAAGAAATGGGAAAATCTTGGGTATGATGAAGTTTGAAAACATGCAGCAAAGCTATGCACTGTTAGGAAATGATAACAGTGATAAATCCAGAAAACACCAAAAAAAAAAAAAAGTGTAATTTCCTTTTGAGGGGGTAAAAAAAAAGAGTCCAAGAAGGAAACCTGAAAGCCAGCCAGCTTGGAAATACTGGTGGCCTAGGAACTCTGGTTATTTGCCTCCTCTCCAGGCCTCCAGGGGAGATCACTGTAAGGAATGCCCCTTTAGATCAAAAGACACACGCATGCCAACTAACAACACTGCTAAGTGTAATCACATATTCCCCAAGATCAGAAACACACTAGACAGGAAAAATGAAAAGGACAATTGTAATGATGTTATTTAAAATATTATTGAAACTCCCTTTCACCCTTTTTCAGTTCCCTTAATGAAAATGCATGTAAAGTCTGAGCCTGATATAATAAATTATTCCTTAAAGCTAGGACAAGGGAACACTGAGGACCATTTTACCTTCCTGTTTTCTCCTTTATTCTTAGGCAGAGCTAGACAATGAAACCTTTCAGTGAAAATGGAAACATGTCTGCAGTAGTACAGTGCTTAGGGATTTCCACCCTCTTCTGCCCCATGAGAGGTAAGAAACAGGTTAGGTAGGAGGAGAAAGAGCTTCAAAAACCTGAAATGAACATGAGAGCTTCCTAATTTATTAGGAAAACTTGAAAGGTTATCCATAGTTCCATGTGTTTCATTAATGTAGTTACAGAACCAGCATCAGAGTCTCTTTCAGTGCATTGTACTTCTGTCATCAGTTTTCTCTTTCAGCTGTTTATTTCCCTTCTGTACCCTACTGTGGAATTTGCAAGGCCAGTTTTCCTACCTATGTCTTTGAGAATTGGCCCAAATAACTGTTTTTGAACACCATCTTTTGTCTCTAGTTGAAAGTGTGTATGTGTTTGTGTGTGTGCAGTTTTAATAAAACAATAACAAGTGGTGCCTTAAAACTCTTCATTGTCTTTTTAAAATCTACCTTTAGAGGAAATCCTATGCAAATGACCATTAATTACTTCTTCATATATTCAAGCCACTAATATTTAAAGTATTACATACATTTAGAAATATTATCCAAAGTTATTTCACATTGAATAAATCTGGAATGTTCTTAGTTCATATATTTAAAAAGAGCTTTAACTATTATTCATGAAAAATATCTTTTCTTAGTAAGTGGTTGATAGCTGTCCATTCTCTGCAGAACTGTATCTGAATATTCAGGGGAATAGTACCTGAAAAAGAAAATTTTCTATTAGACCCTTGTGAAAAGATTCAGCACAGTAGGCACAAAAGATTCAATATAAGATATTTATCTGAAATAATTCTAGGAGTGAAAACTCAAATACACCCTGAATAATTATACTCCAGTAATGATTTGTGCAGAGACTATCAAGGAAGAGAACACCAACTCACAAAACTGTGCTAAATAAATAGCAAAACATTTAAGTATATCTGGGTATTTTCAAAGCAAGATGCCTGGGTCCAGTGATAGTATTTTATTACAGAGACTTTGTGTTTATTGTGTTAAGTGACTGATGTTGCTTTAGTGATCATAGCTGATAGATTTTTTTCATAAATTAGAATACACAGTCTATCATTACTGATCAACTTCTGCATTCTGATTATCCTACAGATTATTCTCAGTGTACATTTTAATCAGATCTGGTCACCCCTAAAAAAAATTTCTGAGAGTATAATTCACATTAAAGAACTATTTTATAAATGATTTATAAATGTTTAGTCTAATAACAGCTAAAAGAATATACCCATTGATAATCTGTCTTACAAGGAATAATTATTTCTAAACTAATTCTTGAGAACTATATGATACAAAAATAAAACCATGTTTGTCTGTTTTCATAGACAATGTTATAATGATTTCTATAAAACACCTGTAAGTCCTGTAGAACTAATGCTTTGAAAACTATCAGAAATTGAAGAAGCCAGCTAACCAAAATTCTTCATGACAATAAGCCAATTTTAAAATGAAATCTCAGATCATAGAATGTAAGAAGTTAAAACTTTACAATGATATTTTGATAAGGCTCCAGATTAAATTATAATGTTACAGTTTTTTGTTTCCCCTGGTACTCTGTAATCTTAGAAAGGAGTCAAAAGAAGACTTCTGTTGAAGAAAGTGCCTTACCATTGGTTAATTCTAATAAGTCATTCCATTTGGGGGGCCCTTCAGTTTGCTTTTTTTTTCATTTTTCTATAAGTTAATGTTAGAAAATTGCATTGAAAGTTATTTTAAACTTACATAAAATAGCATTCTTCCTGATGGGACATTTGTTCCATATATAAAAATTTATTTTCTTGATAAAAGATTTTCATACTTCCTTGATCGAGTGGTTTCACATATATTTTATGTTACATAATTTTGGTATTTTATTTGTGTATTATATATATTAGATACACATATAATACTGTGATGTATCATATATATTACTATTCTCAAAGATAACTTATTAGAACACGTTTGGCCAAGGACTACTCATAAATCTCCCAAAAGTGTATAAACTTGTATATCTGTAAAGAATTTACTGCAGAATATATGTGAATAGAAAACAAATTTTAATCTTAAAATTATTTTTGTGCTTTTAAAATCAATGTTACCATATGTGTTAAAAATCACTGGTAATAAACAGGAAGAATAGTTTATATAATTATAAGTTTTAAACATTGGAATTTTTATTCCCTAATGTTAATTAGAGAAAATAAGAAATAAGATTAGAAAAGATGAATAGGACCTTTAATTCTGTATGTTGTGTGGGCAGTTTTCAAGATTCAGTTGTTTAAATCATTCTTTGTTTTCTTGGTAACTGCTTTTTATTTTGGGTTTAGTGGTATAGTCTTCCTTTAGGACTGATGCTTAGGTTTAATACTCTGTAAATCAATCTCATTTTTAAAAATTAATCTTGAAAACAGCTTTCTGCTACATTACTATGAGGCACATGCATATCATAAATATTGCTTAACTTTTTTTGAATGTAGATAATAACTTTCTTTTGCCACTCAGCATGTCTTTTTTACTTGTAATACTCCAATTAATATAAATTTGAGGCTTAAGGCAGAAAAAAATGCTGAGAACTATGAAAATCAGGATCTATAGGCCCTTTCTAAATCAGGTTCACATTAAAGATTGTTCATTTAATTGTCCTCTGTATTTGGGTACTCTTTAGTAAGCATGTTTAAATTAGTATAAAAATGTCTCAAATGACATTCTAGTTTGATTTGGAAATGTGTGTGTCATTCAGAACATTTAATTTGAGGGACAAAAGAGATGAAGAGAGAGTAAAGGCATACATTGATCTTACGTAGTATTTCAAAGTCCACATTTTGACACAGTGGATATAAAATTAGATTTGAAAACAGAGAAACTACATTATAGTTTTGAACTTCTTAAAGTCATTTTCCCCACCTTACTATTTCCTCTGGGTAACAGTTGTTAATACTATTAATGTATTCCTGAAGGACAGATACAGGTTCAGCTTTTATCTCTTGAATCTTTTTAAGTCTGCCACTTGTGACAAAAAGTTGCGGAGCTTTGCTATCCTGTGGCAGAACCTTGAAAAGTAAAGCACAGAAAAATGTCAGCTTTTCTTTTCCAAGCTGGAGTATTTCTACTGAAAAGCAATAATATATCTGAGGAAATGTAAAAGAGGTCCAATATACCTGTAGCATAATGAGCCTAAATTTGCTAATGATTGGAAGTAAAAGGCAGTCTTTTAAGAAATATATTACCTTTTTATATTGTGGAGATGCAATAAAAGTAGTAGTGAACATGAGCAAAGGTAATGGAGATCCATTCATATACATAAAAGTAAAGTGGTGTCCCTCTTTTACTGGAGTAAATCTCTCCACTACCTACAAAATTAAAGACAAGCTCCTTAACAAGGCAAAGAGGGCCTTTTGTAACTCAAGTCCTAACCACTTCTCCAGCTTCCTTCCCTACAAATCTCTATCCTAAGTTTTTGTTTCAATAACCTCAAAGGGTGCATGCCAGACCATTTCTTTCCCTTGCCTGTGCTGTTTCTACTTCCCAGAATACATGTCTACTGTCCATGCACCACTATTTGCTTGCCAACTCTTGCTCACCTTTTAAGACTCAGCTGAGGTGTCATCTCTTATAAGAAACTTTCTCTGGGACACCCCTACTGTCTTATCCCAGGAGGAGTCAGGTACTTTTCTTCTCATAGCACTCTGTTAAACCCCTACTGGTGCACTTGCCACATTTTAATTATCAGTTTATATTTCTGTCACACACAAAAGTTATTGAAGGCAGAAACTATACATTCATTCATTAATTTCTCTAGTGCCTGGTGCTGAACAGATGATCACTACATATTTAGAAATGAGTGAACATACAGCAGAACAGGCAGAAAAAGGGAATTGAGTAGATGTTAAAGGGACAGAAGAAAAATGAGGAAAGTAAAGAATCAACAAATCAAGAGAAGATTTTTAGAAGCTATCAATGAGAACTAAAAAAGGTCACTGAATTTGATAGTGGATGTTCGTATGTTGAGAGGAAAGAGCCAATGGAGATGAAGAAATTAATTATACAAGATGACTAACCCCCCAAGGAAGACCCTGGAGAGTGGGTGAGTTCACAGTATGGGGAATTCCCGCTCTCCTCCTTGGCTATTGCTACTATTCCCTCTTTCTTTCCCCTTCCATTATTGCTCTTTCTTCAAAGAACAGCTCTTTTCACTTGTACTTCCTCTATTGAAGCCCTCTCTGCATACCTCTGACTGTATTCACTTATTCCTTCCTAGGAAAAAAAAAGGTTTTTCATGAAGTCCAGCATATTGAAGTGTTTTCTAGTTGTTTTGTCTGGTCTCTCCAGGTAGATTATAAAGTACCTTGAAGAACTTTGTCTTACTCTTTTTTGTCTCTCCTCCGATGCTTAACATAATGCTGATTACATGTAGGCATTTAACAAATACTTAAAACTACAAAAAGACCTTCCTAATAGAATGATAATACACATCAAGTGGACAATAAAACCCTAGTATATATTTCTAAAAAATGGAATAGCCTACAGTTACATTGGGTTTAAGTATTTTGTTTGGCCTGGAGTGTTTTCGTTACCTCCTATCTCTGTCCCCAGTTACATTACACTAGGGTAATGTCTTGCTTCCCCATTTGTTTATAGTGCTCTTGTACCCTTTAAGGAAACAAAGAATATTGAAGCAAATATTCCCAAAGGCACATTTATAAGAGTATGTGAAATGTGGTACTGCCTTTATTTTATCTTTACTAACTTCCACAAATCCCACTGATTTACTTTAGTTACTTATTTTGAAACCAGTTTGGGTTGGTGTTCATTTTCAGAGCAAATCCAATAAAACTAGAGTATCTCACTCACGAGCCTAAAAGATTAGACTATGAAACGAAACTGCAAGAAATAATGTCAATTACTTATTTTCAAGAGCTGATGACTCTGTCTACAGATGATGCATTCAGCTCCCTACTCCTCCTCCTTGCTGATCAAATTAGCTCATCAGTTTCTTACTTAGCAGTTAGAAAAAAGAAGAGAGGTTGAATATTTTTTAGAAGGAGGAAGTCAGAACATAGGCCTGACACACAGAATTGTATCCTGAGGTGACTTCAGCAATGTAACACCTACTGCCCACTGACTATGGTGCTTGAGGGTCCACCAGCCTGTTGGAGATCATGGAAAGACTTCAGAGAACTGAAGGCTATTAGTGGATAGTGTTACCTTTCACATGAATACCTAAAACTAGACTTTTTTAGCTGAAGGACCTACTCTAAAAGCAGTAACAATATTAGTTTTGTTCATTATTAGTACAAATACAGAATACAAACAGTAGTACCACCTCCTTTATATAGCATTATAACTATTAAAATTAAATTTGCCCCCATTCATTTTTGTTAATTTTTAAAAATCAGCGTTAACCATTTCCATGTTTTATTTCTTAAAAACAACTTTTTGGGTTTTTTTGTATGTGTGTTGTGTTTTATTTGTGTGCTTTAATATATGCCTGGGATTAAGCTAAAATTTTGTAGCACATAACATCTCATTTAATCTTTAAATAACCCTATAAAATAGGTACTTTTATTATCCCTACTTTATGAGTAATCATACTAAGTTCTAGAGAGGTAAAGACTTTGCTTAAGATATTACAGCTGGTAAATGGGAAATCTAGGCAGCCCTACTCCAGAGCTTGTGCTCATAGCCACTATGGAATTCTACTCCCAAAGACATTATTTTCTTAAATCAAATCTGAGCACAAGTTAAGCAGTTCTTGATAGCTTAGGGTCACCTTCCTGGCCATCAGGGATGGGAATGCTGTCATGCTCTGATTCTTTGCTATCAGTAGTCAGTCCTGTGGGCTGTGCCCACTTCTAGCAAATTGACATTTCTACCTTACAACTTATAATCTGCAATCTTCTAAAAAATATGGCAGCTACGTTTTTTAAAACTTCATAGAATAAGTCAATAAACTCCAAACAACTGTCTGAAAGCATCCCCAGTGAAGTGCATGGATTTTGCAAAAAATATTTAAATGTGACTCAGGGACCATTTCTTTTTTTTTTTATAAGATTGTTGCAGTGTTCCCAGATGAGTGAGACTAAAACACACCACAAAAATTACCAAAAGTTACTTATCAATATAAATTGTCTGTATTAGGAGAATTTTACATACTGACATGCTATTTACTCAAGAACACTAAAAAGACAGTACAAAGGGAGTGAGGAAGAAGGAAGTGTGAATTATTTATGTGTGAATTTTATTAACCTATGTTACCTTTCCTTTCAACACAGTGAGTTAAATAGGTAAAACCCTGCCCCTATGTTGCAAAATACTGACCCAACAGAAAAAAACAAGTTAATAACAACTCATTTTTATTTTATTCTCCCACTTCCAAGCTAAGCTGTAAGAACATTTCTTACCTTACTGAACTGTCCAACCACATGCTTCAGAATATTGGGAGGAGCATCATACAGAAATGGCTCAAGGGCTGGTAAGGAGGTATGGATAAAGTGAAGGAAGGTTCCTGTGGCTAGGATTCTCACCTGGCTCTGGTTGGCTAGCTCACTACACACGTGTGGGCAATACATCATTATTGACTCTACATAAAGAGCTCTGCCCAGTGCTCTGGGTGACACGGTAACACGGTTGCAGGAGGGCAGAGACCAGCTTGCGTGCAGACTCTCTCTGAGTGGACAGGGTTCTAGTGATTGACCTGCCACCATGGAAATAAAGTTGGGTGTAATCCTTTCACCCCCAAGAACGTTCCACTGTCATTTCTTTGGTCACATTGAATCCATAGTGAACTTGCCCGGGGCTGAAACCCATTGACAAGACAGTAGGTGCATTTTTGTAAGATATTCTTATGGCATTTTTACTCTATTGAAATACAAAGCAAAATACATACCAGTGTAAGTAGTTGGTGAAAGCTTGACAAAAATTCATGTCTCAGGTTCCTGAAATTTGAAAATGAAGTGAATTTGCAATCTGTAGTCATTTCATTTTTTAAAATAATTGTCAGAAAAACTATCATTTATTGATTTTATCATAGAATACCCTGCCAGTTGTCTTCATGTTAAATTTAAAAATTCACAGTGTATTATTGGGCTCTTAAAATACCTGTGAGGAAATTAAAATTATAAAGCATAAAGCCATAGACTATAAATTAATATGTGTTATATTTTATTAGTGTAAAAATTTGTATATATTAAACTGTGAGGTAACTAATATGCCCTATTCTTTCCAATTAACAAATGTGAGAAAATACTTAGATTATTTCAGAAAGTTATTATCAGGCATTCTATGTTCTCTATAAGGTTCCATGGCTTATACATACATCATCAGGAATGTTCTATATATGCATTATTTAATGAGCATTTGCAGATATGCTGCTTTAGCTCATGGGTAGAAATTTCCCCATTTAGATAGAAGCAAAACAGAAAGGATCTACTCAACTACATAGAAGAGCTCCCCTCACAGTAGGGAGGGTCTCTCCCACAAGCAAAAGGATAGGTACCCACACATGCCTTTCCCACTCTCCCCAGCACTCTATATTTCACAGTGACATGGTGTGGCTGAAGAAGGGCCCTGATATGGCTGTAGCACATCGCTGCAGCCAGCTCAAAGCCCTGGCTGGTTGTGATTCTGTTTCCTTGTACTGAAGCCTGCCCCCTTCCTCTAGAGGGCTTCACAATTGGGTTTGTCTGCAGCTGTTTACCACTAGAATTACACACCTGCTTGTATGTGGTTCTCTGCCATAGTGTATCCTTATGGCCTTCCTTTGATCACCTGTGTTCTCTGAGGCCTTAGCCAACCTGGTCTTCTTGCTAGCTAGCAATGTTTTTGAAATGTCAAGGAGCATTTTGATGTTCACATTGTGGGTTTTACGATTGGTAAATGGATCCTGTAAAAACTTGGATCCCATTGGTGCTATCAGTAAAGGATCTCTTGATTTTACGGCCTCCCAGAGACTCAGGCTAAGTCTTGCATAACCTCTTATCTCTTGACACATTTTCTTCAAACATTATTGGACCCTTCCAACACCAAGATTCAGTCATCATGTAATTTGTTGTTTTAATGATGAATGTTAATACTGATGCTACTTCTAGTTTTCAGCATTCTTTTCCCAGGCCTGTCTTATCTAACCCTTACAACATAATTTTCACATATTAAAGGACCAAATACACACTATATTCATGTATGTTTTCAATGATGATTTACTAATTATTTTTAAATGTGTAATATTAATCTATACACACTTCCATTTTCTCAAATCATCAGAAGCCTGGTTGGCTCGTTTTTTAACTTTATTTGTAAATACCTTCAATTTAGCATCAGGGTTCAGGATCATCTGGGCTAAGCAAGCAATAGCTCCCGCATCCACTACTGTCTGTGCTAACTCAGGAGAATGCTTTGCAGTATCACTGAGGGCTGAAGCAGCCATCTCTTTCAAAGCAATTTCTGGCTCCCAGATACAGAGTACTAAAAGAGGAACAGCTCTTGCATCCACCACAGCTTGTGACAGTTCTGTGGGTCTGAGAAAAGTAATTAAGTGAGTACGGGTGACTGACCCTTGTGCAAGCCATTTTTCACCCTGACAGATACAGCAAAGAAAAAAGAGGAGGGTGTACTTCACTGTCTCGACATCTGCATTTCAAATCAGTCTTCGTGGTTTCATAAACCATGTGGACCAATCCTGAGCTGAAAAGAATACAGGTCAATAGATGGACCTCCATTTACATGAACACATTTGAGGTAGATTAGGCTGAAATGGCTTGTTATTCTTTTTTTTTTTTTTTTAAGAGAGTAAGCAGATGTCAGCTGTTTAAGCTCTGACAATTCTGCACTTCTCAATAGACAAGCATTTTATGCATGGTTTACAACAACAAAGAAAATTAAAGTACCAAAAATTTACCAACCACACTAATTAGGTAGTTGTTTGTGCTATTTACATGAGTAAACACTAACATGGATCTTGTGCCAATAATGTCGATTTTTAAATTCCTTTCATCTTGTGCTTCTAAAAGACTTAAAACTTCATACGAAATTAAAAGGTGCAATTTCACTATACATATAAGATGATATCTACAACTGAACAACATACTTTAATATAGAAATGTTAATGTTTAGATAAAGGAGCAAATTTATCTTAACCATTTTACATGTCAGAAATATCTTTTGAATACACATGTTGATTTACTGAGTGTCTAATAGCGGCTATAAAAATAGTACATTTTAAATTATAGAGAATGGGAGACAAGCAGGTAGATCCATGTAAAATATATGTAAAAAATATCTTTTGAGAAGCATAAAACTCCATTCATAGTTATAGATTTTACTCTCACTGTATTCATGGCCTCTATTACTGAATCACTTATACCCGTTTCTATAATATCTTCCTTTCAAATTATATTCTCATTTTCCCAGATGCACAGTGCTTTGACAGCCAAGCTATCTATTCAACCTATCCCTTAAAGTCTTTGATTTAAAGAAAATTAAGTGTTTAGTTTTTCAAGATTGGTAATATCACATTTTCTAAATGGAAATGATGTTATAAAATACAGGTTAGTGCCCAATATTTGTTTTCTTTCAATTATTACAATTATCTTAGAAGTCCCAATATTGTAAATGAGTCATTCATTTTTTTTTCATTAAACAAGTATTAATGGAAGGTTTTTATGTGCCAGACTCATTCAACTCTGGTGCAAATCACACACTTCTACAAATTAACACTACATTGATTAGCAAATGTGTTTCAGTTAAAATCTAATATGAAATATGAAATACGATGGGAACTTAATATGTAATCTCAAGAACCAGAGGCAGATAAGAGGAAAACAAACAAACAAATAAATAAGAATGTAACAATAGACTGGATTATCACCATAGCAATATAAC
Organism: Manis pentadactyla; assembly: GCF_030020395.1. Classification (NCBI taxonomy): domain Eukaryota; kingdom Metazoa; phylum Chordata; class Mammalia; order Pholidota; family Manidae; genus Manis; species Manis pentadactyla. Next base: position 110,561,925 of record NC_080021.1, on the reverse strand, counting down.
AGATTCCTCAGAAGTGTCTCCGAGATTCTACTGTAACTGCCTGAGGACCAGTAAGACAGCAGTTAAAACAACTGATACTGCTTCTTTCCTGTCACCCCCACCCAGAGAAAATGGGAAGAAAATATAAAGTGTGATGTAATTTCTAGATATAATTTTCATATTTTTGTTATGAAACATGTTCTAACTCAATGTTAATAACATTTTGTTATGAAACACATTTTTATGAAACACATTACTTAATTCAGTTCAGTCCAAATTATACAGTGTTGTATATCAGCTTTATATGTACATATTTAAGGGCACTTGGAGTATCTATATATGCACATGGTCCCTGGCTTACGATGGCTTGACTTACAATTGTTCAACTTTAGGATGGTGCAAAAGCAATATGCATTCAGTAGAAACCATACTTTGAATCTGAATTTGGATCTGTTCCTGGGCTGGTGATGCATGTATGATCCTCTCCCATGATGTGGGGCAGTAGCCGTGAACACAGCTCCCAGTCTGCCACATGATCGTGAGGGTCAGCGACCTATGCACCTACAGCCATTCTGGACCAGTACAACCATTCCGTTTTCTCTTTCAATGCAGTATTCAATTAATTACATGAGATTTTCAACACTTTATTATCAAATAGGCTTTGTGTTTTTTGCCCAATTGTAAGCTAATGTAAGTGTTCTGAGCACATTTAAGGTAGGATAGGCTAAGCTATGATACTCAGTAGGTTAGATATATTAAATGAAATTTTCATTTATGATATTTTCTACTTACAGTGGGTTTATTGGGACATAACCACATCATAAATTGAAGGAAATCTGTAATCAGTTGAACATTTTATTTTGAGAGAAAATAAGGATTAGGTCATTTATATATTTTCACTTTTTATAGATTATTGCTAAGAGTAAAGAATATGCAGTAAACTACAACTTAAAAGTATTATTAATAAAAATTAAGGTTCCTTTTATCATATCTTTGTTAATTCCCATACATTTTATCCTTTCCTTGGATAACAGAGTACCCTATCCTCCTTTCCTTGAACTCTATAATGTTAATAATAAGGCAAACTCTGTTCCTCTGACTTGTTATCCAATCCCATCCTAAGCTGTTTTTCATTATGTTAAGTGTGGGGCAGGCTGGGGATGGCACTGGAGAAAGATTTGCCATGAAGGGAATGAAGCTTCCAAAGACCTGGACAGGCCTAGCAACTTTGTACTTGCAATTTCATATACTTCATATCTCCAAATTTATGTGGGCCTCCAAAACCAGGATCTCCTCTTGGGTAGCACACAATTTTATTTATAAATGATATTGTTCTACCACCTTCATAAATATATTTGATATAAGACAGCATGTATATAAGAATAGATGTAAATAATGCATATCATGCTACGTTATACATAGTACAGGCTAACTATCTCTTCCTGTCTCTATTACTACCCTTTTTCCTATGGTATATCTTTCTCCTCTTCCCTACTACTGCTTCCTCTGGCATTTCTGTGCCAGTTGCTGTTGGTGCTTAGCCAATAGTGTTTGTCAGCCAGGGCTTAGGCTTTTGAACTAATCCTGGCCAACAGGACCTGAGAAGAATTCAGCTAAAAGCATCTGTGAGAGGTTTTCCTCTGAAACAAACAGATACACAGAAGATACACAGAAACAAACAGATACACAGAAAATCCCACCTCTTCTTTGCTGGACATGGTCATGTCTGCAAATGACATCAGGAACTCCTATACCCATCTTGCAACTATAACAGAAGAAATCAGCAATATGCTGAAGGTAGCTGAATACAAAAATGAAAAACATCTGGGTTCTCCATGACATTGTTCAGCTGCACAACCAACCTTGGAACTGCCCTGACTCTGAGCTTTGTGTCATATGAAATAAAAAATGCCCTTATTGTTTAAGTCACTTGTAGGATATTCTGTAACTTATAGCCAAAAACTTACTAATATAATTCTGTCCTCTCTCGTGCTCAGTGTATATGTACATATTTTCCTCCCTTCCTCTGGTCATTGAGTGTTCCTTAATAGCTTACTATGTGCTAGAAACTTGGCTAGATCTTGGGGAAGGAGAATAGAGTAAAACATTGTTCTATTATAGCAGACTCTGCTCAAGGTGAATATATGAACAGTCCACTAGAAGTACAGAGCAGAGCGAGGAGTCAAGCCTGTGGGGCATGTAGGGAAGGTGCCCAGGAGTGCCATTTCAGGTAGTGCTTCCTACCTTATTTCATTCTCACCCCTTTTTTTCCCTATACTTTTCTACTCTAAAAAAGTAGTAGTAACCAAAATACATACAAAATTCTGATACATTTAAAAATGACTTCCCATAGACAAAATTTCATGGAGTTCATTTTTAACTCTAATTTGGACATTAGTTTTGGTTGTTCAATTAATTATCATACTTACGAAACCAAAGAATATCCAGACAGACTCAAATACTCATAAAAGTTTTGACCAAAAGAAAAACAAGGCAGTGAGCCAAGAAATTTATCTTCAGTGCCTGAAAACATCTTAGCCTGTTGAAATTTTAAATGAATCTTCCAAAAAATTAATGTTTTAAAAATATTCTATTATGCAAAAAGATGTGACATAATCATATATTGTTAAATAGCAAGAAAGATTACAAGTAGTTATACAAAGAACATGCAGAGGGAAAAAACTATATGTTATACCAACAAGCTCACAGGATTTATACTGGGTTGGTGGTATTATAGATGATACATTTTTCTTCTCTATTCGCCACATTTTCTTTAATGTGATTTTATATTAAAAAAAAATAAATGTAAATGTCTTTTGTTCATACATATAGCAACTGCTGGAGCTAATTATACTAACATTACCATTATAAAGGAAAAATAAGTATAAACATTTTAGCTTATTTCTCAATATGGCAGAAAGTTTCTATTTTAAAAAAACTGGTGGGAATGCGTATCTCCTTTAAACAAAATATCAGGAAAGAGGGTATGAAGAATTACTACTATACCTTTTCAAACTTCCTTCTTACCTTAATTCATGCCCTTACTACATTTAAATTAAAATATTACATTTTTTAACGTTAAGGGTTATTTCTGACAACTTTTCAGACTGCCGGTTATCACAGGGAATAAAACTATCCAACAGCACCTTCCTTATTCATGAATAATGATTAAAGCTGTTTATTACATACATGTAGACAACTAAATATACAGTCCCCAGATCTGATGGTCAGTTGTTTCCAGTAAAGGAATACCTAGTTCTGTTTGGCCTCATGAATAGCTCATTGTTGTGTGGAAGAACTGAGGCAGCCTCCTCTGTGGGGCTGTACCAGGGCCAGGGCTGGAGGTCCCATCAACCTTCTGCCTCCCCCACTTTTTCCATGATTCTTTCTAATTACACTTACGAGGCTTATGTGCATACAATTCTTTGGATATTGATAATGTGGAAGCTTTGGGTGATAACTCTTTGCTTCTCACAGAGTTGCTTTTTCTTAAGAATTTTATTCTGTGCTGTTTTTGGGACCTGGTTTTTTGGGGTTGTTCTTCTTTTTTCTAACAAAATGAAGGCTGAACTTGTAGCTCTGTCTCACTAACAGGTGTGAAGGGTTAGAACTAAATGGATCAAATGTTTCAATTTAGAATAATAAAAAAATCTAAACAAATTTAGATTTTAGATTTAATTTTAAAAACACAAAGAGATCCCAATTAAAAAATGGGCAGAGGAACTGAACAGACAGTTCTCCAAAAAAGAAATACAGATGGCCAACAGACACATGAAAAGATGCTCCACATCGCTAATTATCAGAGAAATGCAAATTAAAACTACAATGAGGTATCACCTCACACCAGTAAGGATGGCTGCCATCCAAAAGACAAACAACAACAAATGTTGGCGAGGCTGTGGAGAAAGGGGAACCCTCCTACACTGCTGGTGGGAATGTAAATTAGTTCAACCATTGTGGAAAGCAGTATGGAGGTACATCAAAATGCTCAAAACAGACTTACCATTTGACCCAGGAATTGCACTCCTAGGAATTTACCCTAAGAACACAGCAATCAAGTTTGAGAAAACAGATGCACCCCTATGTTGATCGCAGCACTATTTACAATAGCCAAGAATTGGAAGTAACCTAAATGTCCATCAATAGATGAATGGATAAAGAAGATGTGGTACATATACACAATGAAATACTACTCAGCCATAAGAAAAGGGCAAATCCTACCATTTGCAGCAACATGGATGGAGCTGGAGGGTATTATGCTCAGTGAAATAAGCCAAGCAGAGAAAGAGAAATACCAAATGATTTCACTCATCTGTGGAGTATAAGAACAAAGGAGAAACTGAAGGAACAAAACAGCAGCAGAATCACAGAACTCAAGAATGGACTAACAGGTACCAAAGGGGGAAAGGAACTGGGGAGGATGGGTGGGTAGGGAGGGATAAGGTGGGGGGAAGAAGAAGGGGGGTATTAAGATTAGCATGCATAGGGGGGTGGGAGAAAGGGGAGGGCTGTACAAAACAGAGAAGACAAGTAGTGATTCTACAACATTTTGCTATGCTGATGAACAGTGACTGTAAAGGAGTTTATAGGGGGGACCTGGTATAGGGGAGAGCCTAGTAAACATAATATTCGCCATGTAAGTGTAGATTAACGATAACAAAACAAAAAAAAAAAGCAGTTCCTGTGTGGTGACCTCCAATGAGTCCTACACAATGGTATAAAGGGCATATAAAAGTGTAGGCAAAGGGTCTGTTTGTGTTTATACAGAGGATCAAAGCCTAATTTGACTACCCCGAAAATGAACTAAGATACGATATGAAAAAGAACTTCCAACATCAGCACTCTCTGGAAGACTCATACCAGAAGATGATCATCAAAAATCCCCAACAAAGATCCACACTCTGCTACAGCTGTAGATGCACTCATCCCACCGGTTCCTGGACTTGCCATGGGAATGAAGAAGGAGATATCTAAGCTGGCCTGTGCATACAGTAAAACAACAAATTTGACTGGATCTATACTGTTGGAACTCAACCAAGAATTAGGAGAAGTGCAAATTGTAGCGCTCCAAAATCTTACAACTACAGACTATCTACTGTTAAAAGAACATATGGGATGTGAACAGTCCCCAGGTATGGGTTGTTTTGATTTCTCTCAGACTGTTCAAGTTCAGTTGGACAATATCCACCATATCATAGGTAAGTTTTCACAAATGCCTAAGGTACCTAACTGGTTTTCTTGGTTTCACTGGAGATGGTTGGTAATTATTGGTCTGCTTTGGTTATGTAATTGTACTCCTATTATGTTAATGTGTGTGTGCAATTTAATTAGTAGTTTAAAACCTATACATGCTGAAGTTACTCTACAAGAAGATATGTCAAAGAAATAATCAATCTTCCCATGTTTTCTTCCGCCTGCTACTTCTATAGCTTTTCTTCTTCCTTCCTAATTACAACCCTTAAATAGAATTCGTGCCTCATATCAAATTTACCGAGTATCATAATTCTTCCAAGTGGTAAAGACACCTCAAGACAAATGCAGGGCATAGAAGCCACAGGGCATAAATATGCAAAGAAGTAAAAAGCTAACCTTTTCAAACAATAAGGCTTCTCTCTCACATGCCAACTTTACATTTCCCTGTATGGCCCCGGAAGATGACTGGTTAGCCAGAGACGGGTAAGATTCCTCAAGGGAGGAACAACCTAAGACAGGCACAGTCGCAGGGGGGCCATGAGGTGAGAAATTGGGGATCAACAGAGGTGAGGCTTAGAACCTCACCCCCCCTGTTCTGAGAGAAATCTTCTGCATCTGTGGATGTTTTATTGCCCTTGTCTAGCTTGGATTAACACATAGTCTACAGGCACACACCTGATCATCTACATTTGCTCTCTTACAACACTAAACTATGTTTTCTACCTTTATCTTGCATCTACCTACCACTTCAGCATTTTATTAAAAATAATAATAATAAAAAGAGAAATGTGGCATCCACATATAAATCAAGTATAAAAATCAAACGAATATTCATATTTGAACTGGTTGTTTATAGTTCACAATGCATGAACAAAACCGAAAGTTTCTGTGACGACTGCCCTTGTACTGTTCACCATGTAACTTATTCACTATGTAAGAATTTGTTCTCCATGTAAGAACTTGTTCGTTATGCTTCAGAAGATTGGAGACTGACTAAAATAAGGCTTGGGGTGGATTAATGATTGTGCATTGAGCATTGACTCCCCTATACAGAATTTTATTGTTGTTAACAACCATTTGATCAATAAATATGAGAGATGCCCTCACAACAACAACAACAAAAAAGTACACACTTCCAATCGTAAAATAAATAAGTAACCGGGATGTAATGTATAGCATAAGGAATATAGTCAAAATATTGTAACAACTTTGTATGGTGATAACTGGTAGCTAGAATTATCATGTATATAAATGTTGAATCACTGTGTTGTACACCTGAAACTAATATAATACTGTGTGTCAACTACCCTTCAATAAAAAATAAAAATAAAAAATAAAAAATAAACCACAAAGAGATGGATAAAAGGAAAGTTTTAAAACCGACAACATTCATAAAATTAGTACTATTTAAATCTAGATGAATGGAATACTAAAAATGATTTTATGTTTACTAGACAGGACAATTGCAGTCAGAAATGCCCATCAGGATAACGGGCATGGCTTAGGTAAATCAGGCAAAAACGATTTTGCTTTAATAGTGCTCACAATGACCTCAACCACTCCTCTTAATTGTTATGGTCAGCTGTTTGTTTAGATAAAAAAACTTAGATCAAATTAATAAACTCAAATGTCCCAGAGCCCAGGCATTTAACTAAAATAAGTGTAGCCAGAAGGTGTACAAATACCAAGTGGGGGAGCAGTAATATACTGGAAAAGTATATGCACTAGCTACCAGGAGAAGCATTTAGTTAGCTTCAGCCCAATGTTGCCATATAGCAATTTGTCAGATCTTTTGATATTTCAAGCAAAGCCAGAAATCTGATTTCCAATCTGAAATTACTTGGCTTTTAAGTGTTGGCAGTTTTTTTTTTAAGAACACTGTGTGAGACACAACATAACTATGCCAAGCAAAGCACATCCATCCTAGAGCCATATATATCCCCCAGCCACCATTTTACAACCCTTGGCTTAAACCTTACACCTTCTGAGACAAACCATGGGGGCTTTGGATGTAGAAAGGGTGTGTTCTTCCTGCCTTTGATTTGGGAAGTCATGCTTTGTAGTTATAAAGGAAGAACACTATAGTGGTTATATAAGAAAATTTGGAGGAGAATTCCAAGAAATTGATGAAATCCTAAAGGTGACCTGCAAAGAAAGGATTAATCTAAACATATATTATGATTTCAACAAATCTTTCTGCTCATAATGGAGATGCAAGAGGGAAGAATTTGAATAAAATTAATTCATCATGAGAACACATAGAAAGAACTCAAAATGAAGAGACTCTCCAAAAGGAAAAAAAGGAAGGGAAAAATATATATGTATTTAACACACTGATTCAAAAATAATGAGGCAAATCAAACACCTCAGAAACTATAATTTCTTTTGACTTTATTGTTTTGTTTTTAATTTTGGTATCATTAATCTAAAATTACATGACGACCATAATGTTTACTAGGTTCCCCTCCTCACCAAGTCCCCCACACAAACCCCATTACACTCACTGTCCATCAGCATAGTAAGATGCTGTAGAATAACTACGTGTCTTCTCTGTGTTGCACAGCCCTCCCCGTGCCCCCACACACACATAATACATGCTAATCATAATGCCCCCTTTCTTTTTCCCCACCCTTATCCCTCCCTTCCCACCCATCCTCCCCAGTCCCTTTCCCTTTGGTAACTGTTAGTCCATTCTTGGGTTCTGTGAGTCTGCTGCTGTTTGTTCCTTCAGTTTTTCTTTGTTCTTTTACTCCACAGATGAGTGAAATCATTTTGTACTTGTCTTTCTCTGCCTGGCTTATTTCACTGAGCATAATCCCTCTGGCTCTACCCATGTTGTTGCAAATGGGAGGGTTTATTTTCTTCTTACAGCTGAATAATATTCCATTGTATACTTCTTTATCCACTCATCTACTGATGGACACTTAGGTTGCTTCCATTTCTTGGCTATTGTAAATAGTGCTGTGATAAACATAGGGGTGCATATGTCTTTTTCAGACTGGGCTGCTGCATCCTTAGGGTAAATTTCCAGGAGTGGAATTCCTGAGTCAAATGGTATTTCTATTTTGAGCTTTTTGAGGAACCTCCATATTGCTTTTCACAAGGTTGAATTAATTTACATTCCCACCAGCAGTGTAGGAGGGTTCCTCTTTCTCCACATCCTTGCCAACATTTGTTATTGTTTGTCTTTTGGATGGTGGCAATCCTTACTGGTGTGAGGTGATATCTCATTGTGGTTTTAATTTGCATTTCTCTGATAACTAGTGATGTTGAGCATCTTTTCATGTGTCTGTTGGCCATTTGAATTTCTTCTTTGGAGAACTGTCTGTTCAGCTCCTCTGCCCATTTTTTAATTGGATTATTTGCTTTCTGTTTGTTGAGGTGTGTGAGCTCTTTATATATTTTGGATGTCAACCCTTTATCAGATCTGTCATTTATGAATATATTCTCCCATACCGTAGGATGCCTTTTTGTTCTATTGATAGTATCCTTTGCTGTACAGAAGCATTTCAGCTTGATATAGTCCCACTTGTTCATTTTTGCTTTTGTTTCCCTTACCCGGGGAGATATGTTTATGAAGAAGTTGCTCATATTTATGTCCAAAAGATTTTTGCCTATGTTTTTTTCTAAGCGTTTTATGGTTTTATGACTTACATTCAGGTCTTTGATCCATTTCAAATTTACTTTTGTGTATGGGGTTAGACAATGATCCAGTTTGATTCTCTTACATGTAGCTGTCCAGTTTTGCCAGCACCATCTGTTGAAGAGGCTGTCATTTCCCCATTGTATGACCATGGCTCCTTTCTCATATATTCATTGACTATATATGTTTGACTTAATATCTGGAGTCTCTATTCTGTTCCACTGGTCTGTGGCTCTGTTCTTGTGCCAGTACCAAATTGTCTTGATTACTGTGGCTTTGTAGTAGAGCTTGAAGTTGGGGAGCGAGATCCTCCCACTTTATTCTTCCTTTTCAGGATTGCTTTGGCTATTCAGGGACTTTTTTGTTTCCATATTAATTTTTGAACTATTTGTTCCAGTTCATTGAAGAATGCTGTTGGTAATTTGACAGGGATTGCATTGAATCTGTATATTGCTTTGGGCAGGATGGCCATTTTGACTATATTAATTCTTCCTAGCCAAGAGCATGGGATGAGTTTCCATTTGTTAGTGTCTTCTTTAATTTCTCTTAAGAGTGTCCTGTAGTTTTCAGGGTATAGGTCTTTCACTTCCTTGGTTAGTTTTATTCCTAGGTATTTCATTCTTTTTTATGCCATTGTGAATGGAATTGTTTTCCTGATTTCTCTATTAGTTCATTGTTAGTGTGTAGGAAAGCCACAGATTTCTGTGTATTAATTTTGTATCCTGCAATTTTGCTGAATTCCAATATTAGTTGTAGTAGTTTTGGAGTGGAATCTTTAGGGTTTTTATGTACAATGTCATGTCATCTGCAAATAGTGACAGTTTAACTTCTTTACCAATCTGGATTCCTTGTATTTCTTTGTTTTGTCTAATTGCTGTGGCTAGGACCTCCAGTACTATGTTGAATAACAGTGGGGAGAGTGGGCATCCCTGTCTTGTTCCCAATCTCAGAGGAAAAGCTTTCAGCTTCTCGCTGTTCAGTATGATGTTGGCTGTGGGTTTGTCATATATGGCCTTAGTCAGTCTTGTAAGGTTGTATTTTTCTTGGAAGTTGTCCATTTCTTCTAGGTTTTCCAGCTTCTTGGCATATAGGTTTTCATAGTATTCTCTAGTAATTCTTTGTATTTCTGTGGGGTCCGTCGTGATTTTTCCTTTCTCATTTCTGATTCTGTTGATGTGTGTTGATTCTCTTTTTCTTTTAATAAGTCTGGCTACTGGCTTATCTATTTTGTTTATTTTCTCAAAGAACCAGTTCTTGGTTTCATTCATTTTTTCTATTGTTTTATTCTTCTCAGTTTTATTTATTTCTTCTCTGATCTTTATTATGTCCCTCCTTCTGCTGACCTTAGGCCTCATTTGTTCTTCTTTTTCCAATTTCGATAACTTTGATTTTAGACTATTCATTTGGGATTGTTCTTCCTTCTTTAAATATGCCTGGATTGCTATATACTTTCCTCTTAAGATTGCTTTCGCTGCATCCCACAGAAGTTGGGGCTTTTTGTTGTTGTTGTCATTTATTTCCATATATTGCTTGATCTCTATTTTAATTTGGTCATTGATCCATTGATTATTTAGGAGCATGTTGTTAAGCCTCCATGTGTTTGTGAGCCTTTTTGCTTTCTTTGTACAATTTATTTCTAGTTTTATAGCTTTGTGGTCTGAAAAGTTGTTTGGTAGAATTTCAATCTTTGTGAATTTACTGAGGCCCTTTTTGTGGCCTAGTATGTGGTCTATTCTGGAGAATGTTCCGTGTGCACTTGAGAAGAATGTGTATCCTGTTGCATTTGGATGTAGAGTTCTATAGATGTCTATTAGGTCCATCTGTTCTAGTGTGTTGTTCAGTTCCTCTGTGTCCTTACTTATTTTCTGTCTGGTGGATCTACCCTTTGTAGGAGTGGTGTGTTGAAGTCTCCTGAAATGAATGCATTGCATTCTATTTCCCCCTTTAATTCTGTTAGTATTTGTTTCACATATGCTAGTGCTCCTGTGTTGGGTGCATATATATTTATAATGGTTATATCCTCTTGTTGGACTGACCCCTTTATCATTATGTAATGTCCTTCTTTATCTCTTGTTACTTTTTTTGTTTTGAAGTCTATTTTGTCTGATACTAGTACTGCAACACCTGCTTTTTTCTCCCTGTTGTTTGCATGAAATATCTTTTTCCATCCCTTAACTTTTAGTCTGTGTATATCTTTGGATTTGAGGTGAGTCTCTTGTAAGCAACATATAGATGGGTCTTGCTTTTTTATCCATTCTATTACTCTGTGTCTTTTGATTGGTGCATTCAGTCCATTTACATTTAGGGTGATTATTGAAAGATATGTACTCATTGCCATTGCAGGCTTTAGATTTGTGGTTACCAAAGGTTCAATGTTAGCTTCTTTACTATCTTACTGTCTAAGTTAACTCACTTATTGAGCTAGTATAAACACTGATGTTTCTTTATTTCTCTCCCTTCTTATTCCTCCTCTTCCATTGTTTATATGTTGGGTGTTTTATTCAGTGCTCTTTTGTGTTTCCTTTGACTGCTTTTGTGGGTAGTTGATTTTATTTTTTGCCTTTAGTTAGTATTTGGTTGGTCTGCTTTCTTTGCTGTGATGTTATTTTCTCTGGTGACATCTATTTAGCCTTAGGAGTGCTCCCATCTAGAGCAATCCCTCTAAAATACCCTATAAAGGTTGTTTCTGGGAGGCAAATTCCCTCAACTTTTGCTTGTCTGGGAATTGTTTAATCCCTCTTTCATTTTTAAATGATAATCATGCTGGATACAGTATTCTTGGTTCAAGGCCCTTCTGTTTCATTGCATTAAATATATCATGCCATTCTCTTCTGGCCTGTAAGGTTTCTGTTGAGAAGTCTGATGATAGCCTGATGGGTTTTCCTTTGTAGGTGATCTTTTTCCTCTCTTTAAAGCTTTTTCCTTTCCTTTAAAGCTGCCTTTAAAACTCTGTCCTTGTCCTTGATCTTTGCCATTTTAATTATTATGTGTCTTCATGTTGTCCTCCTTAGGTCCCTTCTGTTGGGAGTTCTGTCTGCTTCCGTGGTCTGAGCAACTATTTCCTCTCCCAGTTTGGGGAAGTTTTCAGCAATTATTTCTTCAAATACACTTTCTATCCCTTTTTCTCTCTTCTTCTTCTTCTGGTACCCCTATAATGTGGATATTGTTCCTTTTGAATTGGTCACACAGTTCTCTTAATATTGTTTCATTTCTGTAGATCCTTTTATCTCTCTCTGCATCAGCTTCTCTTCGTTCCTGTTCTCTGGTTTCTAATCCATTAATGGCCTCTTGCATCTTGTCCATTCTGCTTTTAAGTCTTCCAGAGATTGTTTTATTTCTGTAGTCTCCCTCCCTACTTTGTCAGTTGGCTCTTGCATTTTTCTCTGCAGCTCCATCAGCATGGTTATGACCTTTTTTTGAATTCTTTTTCTGGAAGATTAGTTAGGTCTATCTCCCCAAGCTTCTTCTCAGGGGTTGTCTCTGTTAGTCTGGTCTGGTTTAAATTCTTCTGCCTTTTCATGGCGATAGAGGTAGTTGTGGGGAGTAGGTGTGTGTGTCAGCTGGGAGAACATCCCTTCTTGCTAGTTTGTGGCCTTCCTCTCTTGTGAGAAAGGCGACCCCTAGCGGCTTGTGCTGGGCAGCTGTGTGCTGATGGGGTCTCTGAGACTGGCCCAGTGGCTGCAGAGGCAGCTCTGCGCAGCTGCTGTGGGCATGGCCAGCCTCAGGCTGCTGCTCTGCCCGCAAGGCCGCGCTGGAGGGGGAACAGCTGGAAGGCTGTTTATCGCTGTGAGGAGCCTCTAAGCTGCACTGCCGCCCAGGGGGTTAGGCTGCCCGGGGTTCCCCAGGATTCCCAGCTGCTAGGCTGAGTGCGCTGGGATGCTTCCGTCCAGCTGTGAGGCCCCTGTCCCTTTAAGACTTTCAAAAAGCACTCGCTTTTCTTTTGTCCCAGGGGCGCCAGCTGTGGGGATCCGCTCACAGGTCTTACTGTTCCTTTTCCCTAGTATCCAGCACACCACACACTGTGTGTCTGTGCTCCCGGTGTGGATGGCTAGGGCTGGGTATTTAGCAGTCCTGGGCTCCCTCTCCCTCCCGGCTCTGACTCCTCTCCTCTCGCCAGGTAGCTGGGGTGAGGGGTGCGCTTAGGTCCTGCCAGGCCGCGGCTTGTATCTTACCCCCTTCATGAGGTGCTGGGTTCTTGCAGGTGTAGAAGTAGTCTGGCTGTTGTACTGTATCTTCTGGTCTCTCTTTTAGGAATAGTTTTATTTGTTGTACTTTCAAAAATATATATGGTTTTGGGAGGAGATTTCCGCTGCTCTTCTCATGCTGCCATCTTGGCTCCTCCCTCGACTATTGCTTTTTAATTTATATTTTCAAACACTACTTTTAATTCACTGTTTCTAAGCCCTACAACAAGTTATATTTTATTTGTTTCATTAAAAAAGTCATGCTAGTTGTTACCATGGGGGAGGGGTTGGGGTGGGTGGGGAGGGTGAGGAGGATAAAGGGTCGCAAAAATTGTCAATCATAATATAAATTGGTCACAGGGATGGTAGTACAGCATGGAGAATATAGTCAATGATTCTGTAACATCTTCCTATGTTGACAGACAGTAACTGCACTAGTTGGGGTGAGGATTTAATAATATGAGTTGTATACTTGAAACCAATATAAGATTACATATCAATGATACTTCAATTAAAAAATAAATAAGTTGTGCATAATCAATTCTTTGCACTTAGGTGGCCCTACTTATCAGTTGAAAGATTTTTCAAGTTTTCACATCTGGCTGTAAAATATATAGCTATGTCACTTCAAAACTTTTTGAAATAAAGCAGGTTGAAAAATACATTTAAAATATGGCTACCACTTACAATGTTAATCTCATTTTATAATAATAAGTTAACTCATTCAACCAAATTTTTCATAATTTGGTGAAATTATAGTAAAAATAAATACAGTATTTCAATTGTCAAAGCTGGTTATATACTGACCATACTCCAATATGACTTTTTAAAATTTTATTTGCTTATTTATTTTTTATTTTGGTATCATTAATCTACAATTACATGAGCAATATTATGTTTAATAGACTCCCCCCTTCCTCAAGTCCCCCCCACATACCCTATTACAGTCACTGTCCATCAGCATAATAAGATGCTATAGAATCACTACTTGTCTTCTTTATGTTGTACAGCCCTCCCCGTACCCCCCCTACATTATGTGTGCTAATAGTAATTCCTCCCCGTTTTTTTCCCCCTTATCCCTCCTTTCTCACCCATCCTCCCTAGTCCCTTTCCCTTTGGTAATTGTTAGTCCATTCTTGGGTTCTGTGAGTCTGCTGCTGTTTTGTTCCTTCAGTATTTTTCTTTGTTCTTATGCTCCACAGATGAGTGAAATCATTTGGTACTTGTCTTTCTTTGCCTGGCTTATTTCACTGAGCATAATACCCTCTAGCTCCATCCATTTTGTTGCAAATGGTTGGATTTGTTTTCTTCTTATGGCTGAATAATATTCCATTGTGTATATGTACCACCTCTTCTTGATCCATTCATCTACTGATGGACACTTAGGTTGCTTCCATTTCTTGGCTATTGTAAATAGTGCTGTGATAAACATAGGGGTGCATCTGTCTTTTTCAAACTGGGCTGCTGCATCCTTAGGGTAAATTCCCAGGAGTGGAATTCCTGGGTCAAATGGTATTTCTATTTTTAGCTTTTTGAGGAACCTCCATACTGCTTTCCACCATGGTTGAACTAATTTACATTCCCACCAGCAGTGTAGGAGGGTTCCCCTTTCTCCACAACCTCTCCTGCATCTGTTGTTGTTTGTCTTTTGGATGGTGGTAACCCTTACTGGTGTGAGGTGATATCTCATTGTGGTTTTAATTTGCATTTCTCTGATGATTAGCAGTGTGGAGCATCTTTTCATGTGTCTGTTGGCCATCTGAATTTCTTCTTTGGAGAAGTGTCTGTTCAGATCTTGTGCCCATTTTTTAATTGGATTATTTGCTTCTTATTTGTTGAGGTGCATGAGCTCTTTATATATTTTGGATGTTCCAATATGATTTTAAGAATGTCACTTCCAAAATAGAAGAAATTTGTCTAGTTTTTGGTCTAACCAAGCATTTATAACTGGTTTAGTTATCTACTGCTGTATAATAAATCACACCAAACTTAGCCACTTAAAACAGGAAACGTTATCTCATAGTTTCTTTAGGTCAGGGATCTGACCACAGTTTAGCTGGGTGGTTCAGTCTGTGACCTCTCACTAGGTTGAAGTCAAGATGTGAGCTGCAGCTGCAGTTATCAGAGGTCTTCCTGGGTCTAGAGAATCTTCTTCCAGGCATACTCAAGGAAGAAGATTTCAGTTCCTCCCCGTTCCCAGGGCCTTTCCATGGGCTGCTCATGATGAGGCTTACCCCGAAGTGAGTGATCCAAAGAACGAACCCAAGACAGAAGTTGCGGTCTTTTAAAATCTAAACTCAGAAGTGACACACTGTCACTTCTGGTATATTTTGTTGGTAAAAGTGGGAAGAGACTCCACAGGATGTGAGCAGGAGGAGGCAGGCGTCAGTGGGGGCCATCATGGAGGCTGACTATGACAAAAGCCTTTGTTCTTCAACAACACATCTGAGAAAGGCAGCATCCTCCCACAGGTGATGATGGCTCACTATCACTATGCTTCTGAGCTGAGAGACTGACATCTCCAGTTGTGGGTGGTTGTGAGAAAAGGGTGGACAGGGAATTTATGTATTATCATGAAAAAGTCTAATACATGATTTTTTAAATCTCCCCACCCTCACAAATGCTGTTTTTCCTACTCTTATCACTTCCATGCCACTTCTCTCCACCCAATCTTCACAGCCATCAGTTTAACCCTTAGACGTGGGTTGAATGTTTGAGAGATTAAGAGTTAACACACACATATATATATATGTGTTTTGAAGGTTAAATAACATATGCTTTGAAGGTTAGATAATTCTCCTGTAAAAAGTCAAGTGAGTCAAATAAGCCATTGATCTGGAGGTAATGGGGCCTTAGCAAGAAATTAAAATCCGCTGGGATGGATGGTGCACTCTTGCAGAGCTCAAGTATAAAAAGCAGTTTCAAAATGGACAAATTCCTAGAAATGTACAATCTTCCAAGACTGATGCAGGAAGAAACAGAAACTCTGAACAGACCAATTATAAGTAACAAAATTGCACTGGTAATCAAAAAACTCCCAACAAACAAAAGTCCAAAACCATATGGCTTCACAGGGGAATTCTACCAAACATTTGAAGAAGAGCTGATACCCATCCTCCTTAAAGTTTTCCAAAAAGTAGAAGAGGAGGGAACACTTCCAAACTCATTCTATGAGGCAAGCATCACTCTAATACCAAAATGAGAAAAAGACACTACAGAAAGAGAAAATTAAAGACCAATATCCCTGAGGAACATAGATGAAAAAATCCTCAACAAAATATTAGCAAGCCAAATTCAAAAATACATCAAAAGGATCATCCATCATGACCAAGTGGGATTTATTCCAGGGATGCAAGGATGGTATAATATTCATAAATCAATCAGTATATACCACATTAACAAAAAGGATAAAAAAGTTTGCAGTTGAAAAAGCAGACATACATACCCAAGTTGCTCCAAACATGGCTACAGATTTTCCAATAATTGAATTGATTGCTAATTTTTAAATTTATATTAGTTAAAAGTAAATAAAAGTAAAAATTTAGTTCCTCAGATGCACTAGTCACAATTCAAGTAGGCAATAGTAACATATGACCAGTGGCTACCATATTAGTAAAACTGTAGTGTGAAATCGAAGGAGGTATAGAGAAATGGCTAGTAATAGAATTATGACACAAATGATTAAATGACTTCAGTTTATACCTTTTCATGGCTGGTTGTCCTATCTTGAGAAAAGTGCTTTGATGCAGTTAATTTATACTACATTTTTATAGCAAAATGGTTCATTCATCTAAAATCAAGAGAAGAGCAAAAGGGGCCCCCCAAAATTAGCACTAACAAAGTCCAAGCTTTTAATGGGTAAAGTCTCTTTTAGATGTTTGTGAAATGCCTAATTGGAGTACTTTCAAATTTTAGTTAAATACACTGTGTCTAATGTACTTCTAGAGATTCAAATGTAATAAAAGTGTTTCTTTACCTTCAATATCCAAAAGGTGTTAGGAGGATTTATATACTAGTGACTGGAAAATAAATCGAGAAACTATCTGTTCAAACTCAAAAAATATGTTATGATGCCCTGTTCAAGCCTGGTTTATTTCCAAGCCACTAGGATACAAATCCCCTTCATTTATCCACTCAGCATGCCCACATTTAGTGACATTTGTCACACATGTATTTGCACTAAACAGATAAAAGAATGTTAGGTGCCATCAGGTAGAGGAAGTACGTGATGGGCTAGAACACTTTCCTTCCTTTTACTGAACATCAATGTTACTTCTTCCTTTTATTTATATGCCCAAAGTCTGTTCAGTGGTTATCTGGATGCAACAAAGTTCTTAAGAAGAAAATAAAGATCCCTCTTTCTGCCATGGTAGCTCATGATTCATCTTCCACTTGGTCCAATGTAGACTCATCCAATGTATATACATACTCTTAAGACAATATATAGTACATTTCCATCAGATGTTTGCCTAGCTGTCTGGATGATCTTTATGTTCATTTGTATAAACTTTTCTATATTTTAAAGTCTTACAGGTGAGATATTAGCCAAGTTATTTTGCTTTGCACAGTTTTTAAAAAGATAATAGCAACACACATTAAGCATCTCAAATACTTTTTGATCATCACAATAAGTATGGTGATTAAAAAATTGTTTGCTAGCTTCATATAGAAAGTTATAAGTCTCAGTGATTTTGAAACACGAGATTAGTATGAATTATATTTTACTGTTTTATATTCTGAATTCTAAAAAAAACTCATTAACCAAGAGCTCATAACTTTAAAAATCACAATAAATAAAAATACTGAAGAATTCACATGTTTTTTTACTAGCACACAAACTAACCCTAAAATGAGTAACAAACTAGGTAACTATTAAGAAATTTTATAGTTAAAATGTTATTTTGTTTAACATTTCTGGCCTCTATGCCCAAAGAACATTGAAGAGATGTCTACTTTCACTTTGAATTTTTTCACCAACACTTAAATAAATAGAAAAGTGTGGAAATAAATGTTAGGATCAAAATAGGTATAACATAATACATATGATCCCATATACATCCCTGGCCTGTATGCTTATGTGTTCCTCAACCCCTCCAAGACGAAATAAGATGGCACAGAAATCCACATTAGTATCTACAGGCATCCAGAATGACAGCTGTCTATAGGGCTTTTAAGAGTTTTCAATTACCAGACTCTGGTCCTCTTCTCCCCGTCCATCCTCACTCTGAGACATACAGTGCCAATTCTTTAGTTCACTAGCTCTCTCAGATATTTGTCACTAATGTGTGTATTTTCAAAAAGTTAGTTGCTTCTTCCTAAGCCTTTCCACATGATTTTTGGCTACAGGTTTTGATATGTGGATGACATGAGTAGCATGAGGAGAATATTTGCAAAAACTCTGAATTTTCAAATTCTTTTCTCCTTTTATCATTCTATATAGAAAATAATCAGGCTGATAAGGTCTGTCTGGGTTCCTTCCTTACATTATCTATTTAGTAAATAGGATATAATGTACTAAATGTTTCTGTAGTATGCAAGTCAGCCAATTCCTGTGAGCACTGCTCATCTCTGGCTGCAGCATCTCATCTCCTAACAGCTACTGAGCTGGAAGGGAAATTTCTCATTTGATTTAAATCCTAAGACATCAATCAAGTCTATAGGAGAAAGAATACTCTCACACATGTGGAAAACAGCCATCAGGGATTAAAGACAGGTATCTGGCAAGCATTTAAATACTACAAGGAGCCTAAAATGAAGAATGATGAGCTCTCATATACTTTCCTTTCTCACACCATAAAAAGGCAGACTCTCTGAAAGGTTTTGAGTAATTGTCAAGCAGTTCTACCATAAATTGCTGTCTAACCAGAATAAATCCTTTAACCTCTCTACTTCGGTTTCCTCATCTATATGACAAATATATGAATTATTAAAATGTCTTAGAACAGCTATTCAAATGTACTGTATTGCTCTGTACCAGGCTTGAGAACAAAGTTTACTCTGAGACAGCAGAAATGTACAAGAAACAGCATTTAGCTAAAGCTCCCAAACTAAACACTTAAAGTTTATTATGAGCCCCAATGTGGATGCTCACTCAGACAAAATGCTCACATGACCCCTCCCTCCTCACCTTTCAGACAGGCCACTGCTCTCACCTCAGTCCCAATATCACTCTGATTGTCGCCATGCTCTCCACACAAGTTCATTGGAAGCACTCCTGCACAAAGCTGCTGTGCTACAAATAGTCACAAGGCAAGAGAGAGGCTGCCAGGCCACAGCAGAGAAGGAGGGCCTGGAGCATGGTGAAGAACCCTACTGGGTCTCCCCCGCGGAAGCACAGAGGCCTCAGAGTCCTGTGGGCCCTCCTGCCTCTCCCTCACACACTGCCGACACTCTCACAGGCCCTCTCAGGCTCCTCGCCTCCTTCCTTGTATCTCCAGAGACTAGTCCTTGGAAACAGCGAGAGATCTGATGCTCATTAGGTAAATATGTTCATAGAATAATTCTGCAGAGTGGGAGCATACAGCAAGAAGATAAACAACCAATCTGAGAATTCTACCCCAGACTTTATTATGGAGCAGGAAAAAATATAAAGGAATAACTTATCTTCAAAGTAAGAGGTATATACTAAGTGTATTCAATAACTGGTGTTTAAATCATAAAAAAATCAATGACACTATTTGTACGGTAAAAAAAGCCCTGCCATTTCTAGTTATTAGGCCCTAGTTCTCTTTGACTATCTGTAAAATGCTTTAAAATCTATACATACAAGTAACTTTTAGACACTGTATTTCTCAAATAAGGAAAAGTCATATAATGCCCATTGGTTTCTCTCATCTACTAACTGTATACTCACTTTGTTTTTGCTTCCTACACACAAAACTTTTCCCTTCTGTTGCCCTTAAAGATATACTTCATTTCGTTTGCATCATCCTTTAAGGTTTGTATTTCTTAACAGTCTAATCAATCATTTTACCACTAATTCTAAGAAGGAAACACTGAATGAATTACCTCCCATTAATCTCAGTATATTTCAATTTTAGGAAATCATTAAGAAAGAAACCAGGTTATTTGGAGGTAAATCCCCCATTTTCACTGATATTCAAGATGTGAATGATGACTTCTTTTATTGCTTACTAGATAACAATTCTTTTCCCTTCTGAGAAATCTATGCAATAATCTCTTCTGGGAGCTTCTTGGTCCCAGACCCTAAATACTGTGAAATATTGAAATTACAATGGGAATTCCATGTGGAAGTCAGATTATAGCAAGAAATTGGAATGGAATTCCTTAGACAGATCTTATTTATAAACTATAATCGTTTGGCCTCAGACTTAATAAAAGGGAAGTATGGAAAGGTTACTACTGGCACCTGCTGGAGTGTATCTGTGCAGTTGTCCCTCAAAGCTCTTTTGTGTCACACTTTGAAATACCCATGTTATAATGTTTGCTATGAAGTCCTCCAAAATAAGAAAAAATTATTAAATAGAATCATGTAGTTTCCCAAGGATAACCAGCTTCTGATTTAAAACACTGCCTTAGTTTTCTCAATCAATATGTATTAAACAATGGTCCTAAGGTGAACTATTTGGAAAACCAAAATCCAGATATTAAGGAAGTAATTTTAATACACAACTCTGAATCATTCCAAGCATGACAGTAGTTTTCTTCCTCGGTTACTTTTATATCATTTTATTTCTTTTTTGTCTCTAATGGTGTCACCATTTTAAGAGCCAAATTAAACATAACCGTGGGAGAACCTTTTCCTGTTTCTGTTTTGAATTGCTTCAATACTCTTTCAAGAAATATTTAGTCAAGCTGTTGGAACAATGGTTAACATGGGCTTTGGAATCAGATTTAGACTCAAATTCCTGTTACACAATTAATATAACTTCAGGGTTCTTCTCTAAGTTCCATTTTCTTCTTCTGTTTAACAGAAAGAGTAATACCTACCCTAAGGATAGCTGCAATCAAAATGAGATAACGTATCTGAAGCATACTGCTGAGAACCAGACACACAGTAATTACTCAACAAATGGTAGCTATTATTTTATACATACATGTACACTGAAAAATCTGGAAGGCAGGAGAAAAAGTATCCATAATTCTATCACCCTAGTCACACACACATGTGTTTTTTTGTAATTTGTGTCCACATAAAAACTTAATTTTATGCTACTATAATTGTAACATACAATTTTGTCTTTTCACATTATAATAAGTTTCCCATGTTACCATGTAGGATTCATAATTACCTTTTTGATTTGCTGAACGAGATTCCATTAAGTAAACTACCATAATCTAACCACTAAATCCCTACCAAATATTTGAGGTTTTTTGATGTTACAAATAATGCTGCATAACATTTGCATGAGTATAGCTTTTTCATCTGAAATTCTTTCCTTAGGATGAATCCCAAAGTAGGCTTTTTAGAGTAACCATGAACTCTTTCATGACTTAGATTAGTTTTGCCAAACTGCTTTCTGCAAGTTTATAAAATTTGTAGTGCTTCCACCAATGGGCATAAACACTATGACCTTTCCAGTCTTTAGTATTAGTACTAATTTATTACATTTATTGAATATTTACTATGTGCCAAGCAATGGTCTAAGGGCTTCACATATATTATCTCATCATCCTCACAACAAATCCTTAAGTAGTTACTTTTAGTTAGCCGCTTTTGCAGATGAGAAAGTTAAGGTTTAGAAAGTTTAAAAAGCCATGTCCATGGTCACACAGCAAGTAAGTGGTAGAACCCAGACCCAAACTCAGATCCTGTCTAATGCCACAGTGCTCTTTCTTACTTTTTTCCCCCAAAAAATAACAGATGAGAAGATACATTTTCACTGATGCTTTAATACTCAGTTCTTTGGTTACTAGCAAAGCTGACCCTTCTTATATGTTTGTTGTAAAAACTGTATTTTCTTGTTGTATTATTTGTTCATAGTACTCAGCAACTTGTGTGCAGTGGGGGGTAGGGGAACAATTTTTATTTCCTGTGTTTTTTTTAACTAATTGGGTGTCTCAACACAACCTTCACACAAGAGGTCCAGGTCCCTTCTTGATGAATTCACTGAGCTGTCAGTTTATAAGAGAAGGTGCTTCTTCTCTTTCCCCTCCTTCATGCCCAACATGGGCTGAGTACAAACAGGTTATAGAAAGTTATCAGGTCCCTATCTTTTCAACATTACTCACTTGTGATATGGCTCCTGCCTGGTTTGGAACACCTTGTCATGAGTAAGAGTGAAGACCCAGTGTCCCCTGGAGGATGACAAACTAAAATAAAATTTTTAACAGGACCAGTTTACCAAGATCTTTGAGAAGCAATCAATATCTCATTCTCTCCATCCCCCTCATTCTCTCTCCATCTTCATATTTCTCTTCTGCTACGATAAAGACTGAAATATATAGGTTTTTGTGAATTTGTGATCCAAACTTGACCATCATTCAAAATTTAACTCCCATAATGTATAGAAACATCATTAAAACCTCACCTAGGGTTTAATAAACAAAACCAGATTTACCTAATAAATCTAAACTTTAATAATCCTATTTTAATATATGCTCCATTACCTGCATTATGTCTTGCATTATCCAAGCGCCGAGACTGCAGCCTCCTTGATCCCGAGGTAAAAATCTTCCAGGCATATCACCAGCGCATCCAGTGCTCCACAGTCAACTCTTGCCTAAGCTAGTTTAGAGGAGTGTTTGCCAACTGCTTGTAGCACAAAGGCAGCTGTTTTCTTGTAAAAATGCTACAAGGATAAAACGGACAAAACTCTAAGTGAATTGAGCACTTACATAACCAAAAGTTAAAACAGATCAAAATCAACATAAAAACGACATTATTATAAATAAAGCCCAACAGCTTTTAAATACAAAAGATGAAAAACATTGTGCAAAATTGGTTTTTTGATGTACTCCCATTGTTTTGTTCAGAAACTAAACTAAAAGTCTTAAATTACATTCCAAATGTTTTAATCTGAAATATGCATTTGATAATTGTATAAAAAAATGAACATTATATTTTCTACACATTCATAAAATAATGAGATTTTATGTATTTGCATTACACTGAAAGGCATTTATTTGACCCATGGGAACTCTTAGATTGTTAGCATGTGCAGCTAAACTGTCAGCTGACAGAATTATTTCCTTTCCTTGCCCTCCAATCGGAGCCTGGTAGGCCTTTCATGTCCTCAACTAATCTTCCTAGTGTCCCAAGTTATCCTGAAATAACAACTGTGTTCTGAAATGTACTTAGCAATCAGCAGATAAACATAAAGGCAAACATTCATGATATATTTTTAAACTTTCCTTGGCAAATAAACTAGCCAGACAATAGGATATATTGTTTATTTCCTCTTAGAAATGCTTTTTTAAAAAAGACAAGTACAAATGACTTACCATTATGTGAATTTTCAGTAATGCTTCATATCTGTAATATTTTCTACATATAAATTTTATCAGATTAAGAAATAATAAAACTGAAATACAAGACTAATATGTTTTTCTTTACATAGCTAAAAAAATGAAATATATAGGAAATATTTGGCTATAACACTGTTGTTTTATGGTTAGCATAATGACACAGTAATGGTCTCCTAACTCTTTCTTTTATTAACCAAATTCAATCAATCCCTTATTTTAGATTTTAAGTTTCTCTTTTTTTATAGTAACTGTAAAGTGACTATAAATACAAAAAGTGACTGGTGACTATAGCACCTTTTTGAAATCATTCTCTTAGGCTAAAATATTAAGATACAATAAAAATTATAGGAGAGAGAAAATACATCAAGTGTATTTTAATACATATCTCAAAATCGGTATATGCTGATGTGAGAAATGTGCTATGTTAGTAATATTTTGATTTGATATATTTTTTAGCTTCTTACATGTTAACATATATAGATATTAACATATTTGTTATGAAGTCTAATTTTACATGTCAGTAACCAAATATCTACTAATTTATTATAAAAATTAGAGTTTTAAAGTAGCTTTCCACAGATTATTTTCTTACAATTGTGGAAAAACAATGGTGATACATTTCTTGTCATTGCCTCAAGCTAATGTGAGTTTTTATATTGCCGAATTTTCAAATTGACAGTTTACTGGTTATCAATAATCACTACTAACTACAGTCCTTATAATTCACACTTTTCTGATCTCATTCTCCCTTTCTCCTAATTTCCTCTTCCCCAAATTCCTTTTTTCTCTCCCATTCCTCACCAAATGAATTCCCTTTAAAAAAAAAAGCAAAAGCAAAAGCAAAGCCAGAGGACTTTGTACCTCATAAAGGAGAGATTAAATCTCCTGTGAGAAAAGGGTTTAAGGACTGGTAGGTAAAGGAGACAGAAGTTTGTGAATAGTGGCTCACATTCGCACTTTCTCCCCACTTCTGCCCTAGTATTTTTTGGTTTCTTTACAACTAATTCATTCATACTTAAAAAACTTCTGTTGATAACTTTCCATGTGGGATACCAAAAGTCAGACCCTGCTCTCAAAGAAAGGAGCTAATAATCCATGAAAAGGAGAGTCTAATAGTGTCTGATGACAGGAGCACCTACAAGGAAAAAAATGTTTTGTGACTCCTCACAGAGATCAGAAAGTCGTTAGTAAATGAGTTCCCAAACTATAAAAATAAGGCAAACTTTTAAACAAATAGGACTTACCTTTTTTATTCTGGCAGGAGGCACATAAAATTTACCATTTTAACCATTTTAAAGTGTACAATTCAGTGGCATTTAGTGAACTCACTGTGTTGTACAACCATCACCATTCAGTTCTAGAATATTTTCATCACCCCAACAAGAAACTTCCTGCATGTTAAGCAGCTGCTCCTCATTTCCCTCCCCCTCAGCCCCTGGCAACCACTAGTCTGCTTCCATCTCTGCGGATTCGCATATTCGGACATTTCATATAAATGGAATCATACAGTATGGAAGACGTTTGTGGCTTCTTTCTCTTAGCATTACATTTTCAAGGTTCATCCATGTGTAGCATTTATCAGTACTTCACCCCTTTTTATGACTGATACATTGTGTGGATATGTAACATTTTGTTTATCCAGTCACTCCTTTGGTTATCATGAATAATGCTGCTTTGAACATTTGTGTATAAGTTTTGTTTAAACACCTGTTTTCAATTCTATGGAAAATATAACTAAGGGGAGAATTGCTGGGTCATGTGGTAATTATGTTTTAACTTACAGGAACTGCCAGACTGTTTTCCACAGCAGCTGCACCATTTTACACTCTTACCAGCAATGTACGAGGGTTCCAATCTCTGCACATCTTCACTAATGCTTGTTATTTTCCTTTTTTATTAAGGCCATTCTAAGAGGTAAAGGTGCTATCTCATGGTTTTGATTTGTATATCCTAATGGCTAATGTTATTGAACATCTTTTCATGTTTCTTGGCCATGTGTACATATTATTTGGATAAATGTCTATTCAAGTCCTTTGCCCATTTTTAAATTGGATTGTTTGTCCTTTGGTTATAAAAATAGGACATATCTTAAAGATATGTCAAGAAAGAATATATCCCTAGGTTATGACAAACTAGAAGAATGAATGAATAGTCCAAGACCCTACTTATTGGAAGATCCTTAACTATTTGTTAGGTGGTTTTGTATGGAAACAAAGTGGAACCAGACATGAGGGAACAAAGTTGGGGTGCTCTTAGATGACCCTTAAAAGGACTGACATGTTGCATACTTGGTAAAAAATGCTTTATCAAACTTTCCATTACACACATTCTCCTTCCTTTTGGATGTTTCTTTTTCTCTTGCTTTAAAGCTGTCTCTTACAATTTCTACTAAACAGATTTCACTTGTATATAAAGATTGCTGAAAACAACTTTTTGTTTGCCTAGGGCTCCATATACCTCTGTAAAACCAATCCTATAACTTTACTATTAAAATACAGAAACACTGCTTTATGCATAATTTCATGAAAAATTTTGTGACCTGTTTTCTCCTTATAATAACAACATTGAAGAAAAGCTGCCTATCAGCCCCAAAGTAAAATATCCTTAAAGATATTGTTATGGGCAGTTCAAAGAATTGAAGGTTATATTAACATCCTATTAATTCTAATGGCTACGAGCTTGCAACTGCACCCAAAATATGAAATTCTTAAAATTCTAACAGAAAAAAGTAAATTGTTTTTAAAAGTTCTTACATTCTGTTCTGCCAATGAGTAAACAAGCTGTGGGAGAATGTTAGCCTTCACAACTGCTTCTGCTAGGTCATCATTATAATTAGCCAGTCTCCCAAGGGCCAAAGCAGCAGTCTGCTGAACTGTTGGAATCACATTCAGAAGAGGCTTCAGCAAAGACATTACACCTAAGTTAAGTTATGAAAGAGCAGAAAGCAGCAGAATTGCAAGAGCAAACATACAGTTCAGCATATATGCAGATTGGAAAATTAAGGGGAAAAATCAGTAAAAACAAAAAATTATCCACTCAAAGCTAATGGGATATTTAGAATCATCTAACTGGCTAAGACATAGAATCATACAACCTATAATTATCAAAGCAACAGCATAGCATGGAAATAAGAAAGGCTTTACAGTGAGATAAGAGTTTAAGTCCTTGATTTGGCAAATACTAGCCATGTGACCTGTAGGGCCGTCATGAGGACTGCAGAAAGAGGTTGTGAAGCATACAATACGATGCCTATTTTTATATCGTAGGGGCTGGGACAAGGGTATTGGGAAATAGGTCCCCCCAGCCTTTGCAAATCCTGTATTTCAGGGTTCAGTTCAGGTCTTTCCCTCTCAATGAAGTCTTCTGCTTTTCTCTGATTCCAACTGTTGGGTCTTTTCTCTGAGTCTAGCTGAACTTAGAGTTTATTACAGAAATTTTATCAGGATCCATCTCAGAGCCTGGGGAGCTAGGAGGGCTATTTAGCTAAAGCCTCACATTCACGAAGGGCTACAAATTCAGATTTCTGAGGTTATCTCCAAATAAATTCTTTGAGATAAGGAAGTATATTGTATTACTAGCTCTCATACTATTCATTCGAGGATAGAATACATAGGAGGTATCATCAAAATAATCATAAAAGTAGCTCATAGTTATTAAGCACTCACTATATATGCACATTGTTTTAAGGACTTGTTTGCCATATTAATTCACTGAACTCTTATAACAAACCTATGAAGTAGGCCGTATTAGTATGTCTGTTTTATGGATGAGGAAGGGAAGCTAAGAAAGTTAAAGAAGTTCTCGCACAACTAATAAATGATGAAGCAATGTTAGAAATTCAGACATTCTTAATTGATAGTTGTTAAATAAATAATATGTATTGAAAATGGAGGAAGTGGAAAAAGGGAGACAAAAAATAATAGCATTTTGGTCATTTATTGGACATTCTAACACTATTATTAATTTGCCTTATTACAAAATATGCAAAATACTAACAGCTGTTTGTGTTTTCATGATGGTGATTTAGCCTAAGGTGCTAAGAAAAGTAATGACAGAGTTCAAACTGGAACAAAATGCCCCTTGATTTTCTAAACTTAATTCACAACAGGCTAGTCAGCTTGATGTTATTGTTTCTTTTCTTTCAAAATATACCCCCATGATCTATAAAAGCAAATATTACCAATATTCTTTTATAATGTTACATCCAGAAACATTTGAAATAGAATAAAAGGAAAACATTTACAATAACATTTAGGATTAGATCAAAATAAGATAAATAGTACTAGCAAATAACATGAGCAAAGAATAACAATGTTTACCACAGGTACATTTGATGATGTGACCTGTGGTTTTTCATAGTTTCCAGTTTCATTTAGTGATCATTTCATGTCTGAATTGGTTTGGTGAGACCATCTTATGTAAGGCCATGGGTGTGAGTTTGAATCCCACTCAGGCTCGTTCACCTGGTCACAGCTCATGTTAAACAAATCAACTTGTCTATGTTCATAAGTGTTGGTCATACTATTATCTATATATAATTTTAAAATGTCACACAACAAAATTTTAAAGCACAGAAATAAGATACTAGAATGATTATCAAATGTGAACATGGGTTATTTCTATGTGGTTGGGTTTAAAACAATTGGTTGATCTCTTTTTTGTAGTTATTACTTGATTTTTTTTTAGCTTTTAAATCGTGGTAAAATATATGTAAGAGTTGCCATTTTAACCATTTCTAGTGTACAATTTGGTAGCATTAAGTGTATTTATAATGGTGTGTAATCATCACCACCATATAGGAACCATTAAAACTGTTTTCCACAGAGGCTGCATGATTTTACACTCCCACCAGCAAAGTACAAGGGCTCTTTCTCCACATCCTCGCCAACAGGTATTATTTTTCCATTTTTAAAAATACATATAGCCACCCTGATAGGTATGAAGTGGTATCTCATTTTGGCTTTGATTTTCATTTCCCTAGCACTGACGACGGTGAGTGTCTTTTTATGTGCTTATTGGCCATTTGTACATCTTCTTTGTTGAAATGTCTATTCAGTCTTTTGCCCTTTTTGGAACTGCATTGTTTGTCGTTGTTGTTGAATATAACTTGATATTTTTTGTAATGACTGTGCACCATTTTAAGTAAAATAAGTCAATACTCCAAAAAGGAAAAGCTGAATTTGTTAACATATATTTGAAGTTTCATAATAAATACATTAATGAGGCCATAAATAGAAAGTATAAGTATGGTTGGAATAGTTTAGAAGAATCATAATTATGTTTCAAGTTATTTTTTTCCTGATGATTCTAGTATTTCCTTTATTCTCATTCAGTATCATTGTGTGAAAGCAGTGGCTTATTGTCCTTTGAAATGTAACTGGAAGATCAACCCACACTGGATTATTCAAACTAGGTATTTTGAATTCAATCTTAAGAACTTTGAATATTTTGAAGAATGAATTCATCTGAGACTATAATATTTAATTCAGTTATAAGTTAATTATTAGTTAAAGTATTTAGCTAATATACCACAAGTCTTCCAATTTTGGAAAATTTCAGTTTGCAATTTTAGCAGTAAGATACTTTACCCAAAAAAGGTATTTCACTTGTCCATATACTCCAAAGTATTTTCTGCTTTATATATTTTCTCTTCCATTTTTCTACTGTATCTGGCCCAGGAAAAATCAGGTCAATAAAATGACACATAATTCCCTTCCTTCTATTCTTGTATTCAATATCACAGTTAGACTTCTGCACAGATGCTTCTGCTCTGTCATATTTTTTCTATATTGCTTAGTTCAGACAATGAATGAGAATTTTGAAAAATTTTAAACCTCTGAACCTATAAAAGTAAAAGTTGAACATTGAGTTTAAAATATCTGTTTTTGAATAAGGTCATTCTTATTGAAGAAAATATCACCCTAAATTTATAAATTGCCACCTAGTGTTTCATAATTATCAGTCCCTGGGTATATGTTTTTATCTCCTACACAGATTAAGCATGGAGACTTTGTTATTCTAATTTTGTCCTAAACATACAGAAAATAATACAAGAGGAACTAAGAGAGGAAGGGAGGCAGGCAGAAAGGAAAGAAGGAAAGGAAAATGGAAGAAGCATATATAACATGCAAAGAAAGTTTTCCTTACCTGCCTGTCCTTTGGAATCCATGGTGGATTGATCTTTGGTGAGCAAATGCATGAAAATTTACAGCCCATAAATTACAGCAGTCTGAGTAGTTGCTATAATATCTGATAAACGAGGTCTCTAGTGAATAGTTAATGACCTCACTGAGATCTCCACTGAAGGAGCCAACATGTACTATTATATCTAATACAAAAAAAATAATTAATATATTACACTCTAATATCTATAAAACAATTCTTTTGCCCCATAAAAATTGACAGAATGGTGTGAAAATGTTTCTGTAATTTAACTTATAGGATAAATCTTTACAACCTCCCCCCAACTTTATTGCTTTGAGTTTCTTTTCTATTTTTCTTGTTCCAGTGCCATATTCTGAAGATGTTGCTTCTAATACCTACACTGCAATCCATTATACAAAAAGAACAAAAACAAAAATAACCTTGTTGATCCTGCCTACAGTCATTTATTCAAAAAATAGATCAGGATTTATTTACCAAGTGGCAAGCAACAGGACTGTGTACGTAATCTCAAGAAAGTAATAATCTAGTAGAGATCATAAAATAGCCTCAAAATAAACACTTTTCCTTTAACTCCTTTTAACAGAGCATAGGCCTAATTACTTTGAATCTTGCATGCCATATATAAATCAGGAAAGGAATGTCAAATATTTCAAAGATAAAAAATAATTCATTCTCATATTACATGTATGTAATTTATATACCTAGTACCTCAATCAGCTGTGCTTTATAAGGATGCTTAACATCTCAACTTTGTTTCTCTAAAAATAAGTATCTGCAAACTGAGCCTTTGGGTGCATTTAAGTCATAGTAAATAAAGTTTTTGGTTGCCCAGGTTACCTCTCATCTTATTGTTTTGCTTTTTAATTAAAAAAAAAATTTTTACTGTGCTGAAATACATGTAACATTAAATGTTATCATTTTAACCATCTAAAATGTAGATTCAGTGACACTAAGTACAAAGTGTTGTGCAACCATCATCACTATCATTTCCAGAACTTTTTCATCATCCCTAACAGGGATTCTATATCATTTAAACAACAGCTCCTCATTTTCCCCTGCTGGCCCCCGGTAACCTCTATTCTACTTTCTGTCTCTGATTTTGCCTATTTTAAGTACCTCAAATAAGTGGAATTATATGATATTTGTCCTTTTTTGTCTGGCTTATTTCACTTAGAACAGTGTCTCCAAGGTTCATCCATGTTATAGTATGTATCAGAATTCCATTCCTTTTTAAAGACTGAGTAATATTTCATATACCACATTTTGTTTGTCCATCTTTTGATGGAATTTGAATTTGGGTGTTTCCACTTTTTGGTTATTCCATGTTTTGGAGTAATGTTGCTATGAACATTGTTGTACAAGTATCCACTTGAGGCCCTGCTTTCAATTCTTTTGAGTTTATACCTAGGGGTGGAATTGCTGGGCCATGTGGTAATTCTATGTTTAACTTGATGAAGAAACACCAAACTGCCATCCATGCTGGCTGTAGCATTTTACATTCCTACCAGTGAAGTACAAGAGTTCCAGTTTCTCCACACCCTCACCAATACTTGTTATTTTTTTGTAGTTTGTAATAGACATCTTAATGGGCATGAAGTATTTCAATGTAATTTGATTTGCATTTTCCAAATCACTAGTGATGTTGAGCATCTTTTCATATACTTTCTATCCATTTGTATGTCTTCTTTGGAGAAACATAACCTATTTAGTCTTTTGTCCATTTGTAAAGTGGACTTTTTGTTGTTGCTGAACTGTAGGAGTTCTTTATATATTCTGGATATTAATCTCTTATCAGATATAGGCTTTGCAAATATTTTCTCTCATTCTGTGAGCTGTCTATTCATTCTCTTTGACAGTGTTTGGTTTTTTGATCCCCTTCTTTAGTTTTTTAGACTTAAAATGAAATGATTTCTACTATACATATTTTTTACTTTCTACTTTTATCCAAAATTATCATAAATATTAAAAGTGTTAAATATTTGTTTTCATAGATTTTACAAGGCTTTAAAAATATAAATTCCAATGTTTTATTTTAACCTAAAATACTTTATATGTGACCATTTACTGTGAAACTGCTACTATATAGTTTATTCAAGTTTTGAAAGAAGTGATTTCTATACATAATTGATCAATACACAGCAAAAGAGATTCACATTTGATTGTCATATGACTCAGGCATTTGGGGTCCAAAGAGAATATAAAAGAAACTTCATACTTTAGAAATAGAAGGAATTTCTTGCCGTATGGGTTACGTGCCTGCCTATTGTTGAGAGACAACAGACTGAGGTAATTAAAAACATGTATCTAAAGGGAGACTGATTGGGTTCAAATCTGGACTCTGCCACTTCCCAGCTGTGACCTAGGTGAGGTTACTTAACATCTCTGTGTCTCAGTTTCCTCATTTGTAAAATGGTGCCAGTTCTAGGATTACCTCATAAAGAAGTTGTAAGAATTAAAATGAGTTAAAATTTCTAAAGTGCTAGGAAGATCAGTTGGGACAAAATAAACACCAATAAGTGTTTGATAAATAAACATGCTAAAAGAATCAGTTCTCAATGTTGATCATATTTTTCATCAATATTTTATTACTATTAATGTATGTGATTCATTAATCACTACCTTCCATTGTGATGAAGCAATATTTAACGTCCACAGCCCCACAGACTGAGTTTTTTCTCCCATATATTTTAGAATTACCAGGCATAAATAATTCATTCATGATTCATTCAAGAAATACATATTAATAATATTCAAGGTATTGAAAACATAATTGTCCTTGACTTCAAGGAACTTATAAGGGGTTGAAGGGGATAAACAAGGGCAACACATTATGAAATAAAGGAGAAGTAGAGGGTACTCTGAAAACACATGGTAGAGCGTCTAACTCAGGCTTTGTGGGCAGAGGAAGTGACATCTAAGTTGAAATCTGGAGGCTTTCAGGCAGATAATCTACTGAAAAAATTTGACCTGCTTTGTAGTGGGTGGGATGACCTGTCTGAATGCAGATTTCCCCAATTTCAAAGTGAAATATTGCTATTGCCATAAACCCCATGCTTTCTATTTTTTCGATTTTTACAATCTGTACCTATTATACCCATCTGCCTACAAAGACTGGAATTTCTAGGAATGGGGTCAGCACAGAGAATAAATAGGACAATTCTAAAAGGACTGTCTGCTCCAGAAGGTTTCATGGGTAATATTTGAAGTGGGAACTTTTGGAAGGCAACTAGTTCAAAAATCTATCTTCAGATAAAATTTTATTCATACTCTACCCACTTTAAATTTTTTTGAGGTAGTTTACTCTAAAAGATATAGATACAAAGATAATAATTAAAGACCATGTAGTAGAGGTGGATTGATAATTTCATAAGAAATATAAGTTATGGACAGTCACTGCATCTGAACTCTGAACACAGCACTGAGTTTCCTGGCAGCAAAAGTAAAAAGGGAAACACTTGTGAAATAAAAGAAAGAAAATATTTTTTCCTGAAATTTCATAGCTTGGCCTAGCTTGACAGATAATATTAATATTGATTGAATAAGATTATAGAATCTTTATATAAAAAACAAATGGATATCTTCAGTGATAGATTAAGGAAGCTATGGGAAAATCTAAATACCTATTTTTTTAAAAGCCCTCAAGAAAAAAAAGAGCATATTATTAGATTAATTCTACAAAGACACATCTATGGAAAACTAGTGTAAGCTAATTTATGTGCATAATTTAATAGTAAGTCTAACTTGATACAGAGAGCTTAGAATATATGGAAAATGGATAGAGATCATTTCCTTTGGGGAGACACGCACAACATAAACACAAGCACAAATATCACTTCTTTTCACCTAAGCTTTTAATAGAACTTGAAAAAGCAATAAATTTTAAATTGAGCCACCCTTAGGATAGAAAGCATGGGGTTTATGGCAATAGCAATATTTCACTTTGAAATTGGGGAAATCTGCATTCAGACAGGTCATCCCACCCACTACAAAGCAGGTCAAATTTTTTCTCAAGGTGTGGCCCCCAGATCTCTCCTAGAGTCAGTCCATCTACTCAGTAGAAATCTGAAAGTCCTGCCCCCAATGAACACTGAAGAGAGTCCTTCATCTGAAGTATGATTAAATAAAACAATGGAAAGTGTTACATGTACACTTACATCAGTCAGTCAAGTATCAAGCACCTCCCTTTCCATTGTGCTCCAACCTCACGTGATCTCAAAAAGCCCAGGAGAGCAGCAGTCACAGGGCAGCTGGCCACCCTGGTTCTGACGAAGACTCCCACGCACTCTTCCTGATCCTGGCCGGGTTTCAGTCTCTGAATTACTATCTTGGTTCTCAACTTCCAGTGGATTATGCTTTTCCCTGCATGCTTTTAAAGAACTTCTGGTTTGGTAAGACTTTCCTTAGAAGCCAGAGGAAGCTGAAAGGTCCTCTAGAGCTCTGAAGCCAGTGTAAGCCCTAAATACAACTCCTAACTCCCTCAAACCTGCAGGTTTACTATCAATTAGTTAGTCCTTTGCATCTGGCCTCCAGTCAAGTTCCTATAATGGCCCTCAAATAGACCTCAAAAGCCAAATACACCCAATTTAATTACTGGACAGCCACTGGTAACCCAAAGACCTAAACAGACTTGTTTTAACAGTTAACATTGAGGTTTATTAGGAATTCCTAGAACTACCTAGAAATAGTTTACTAGTAACTATAAGGTAATGCAGAAAGAGAACAAGGTTAGGCAGCAATTAAGAAGTGGGTTATAGTCCTATGTGGCCACTAACTCACTTTGTGATGAGGGCACTTATCCAACCTTCTTTGGGCGTAAGTATCATTACTGAAGAAGAAACCTACTCTACCTACCTGAGCTGTTCTAAGAATCTGATTTTTAAGAGATGTCAAAATACTTAGAAAAATAATTACTCCTTCCTTCATTCTATTTAAATATGTTGAACATCAGCTCTATTCTAAGCATTATTCTAGGTATGGAATTTAGAGTTAGAGGAGAAAACTAAATCAGTACAGCTGTGATAAGTACTGTGAAAGGGAAATATTAGAAAGGAAAGCATAACTCAAGAGACTTAAGTTACTGTGAGGGTTCAAGGAAGATTTGCCTGAGGAATCAACATCTAAGCAGAGTCATAAAGAATAAGTAGAAATTAATTTGGCCAAATGTAAGAAAAGTTTTTAGTCAGAGGAGCAAAGGCTGTGAAAAAATATTCAAATGTAAAATGAAGTCAGGAAATAAATAACTTTTCAAAACATTTAATCTGTAACATTAAAATTTAACCTACACAATTTGCCATTTCTAAGCCCCACTTTTATAGGCTTATCTATAGCTTGAATTTTTTTAATTGTCCAGTTTTTCCTA
The DNA here is from genome assembly GCF_030020395.1 of Manis pentadactyla. Classification (NCBI taxonomy): domain Eukaryota; kingdom Metazoa; phylum Chordata; class Mammalia; order Pholidota; family Manidae; genus Manis; species Manis pentadactyla. The sequence goes on along the minus strand of NC_080021.1, from coordinate 110,526,974 downwards.
AGAAAACAGTGAGACCCTAATCCTGGCTTTGTTATTTTCTACTTATGTACCAATGCTTAAATAACAAACAGATAAATGTCCATGTAGGTCCAGTGGTTTGGGACACAGAATAAAATTCTGAACCTTGTTTTTAGGATAAATTATTAGGTGCATACAAGTTAGAATTTTTGTAGTTTCCTGGAATATTTTCCTCTTCAGCATATGTAAAAAACAAAAACAAAACCTCTATCTCTATCTTCTTTTTTAAAAAGTCAGTGCTTTAATTATCATACATTCACAACCATAAGACTCCTTTTATATTGATGAAATACATCAAATTTAAAAGCATGTTGGTTTTTTTAAAGTTCTAATTATCTTTTCAGTTTTAATATCCTTTGGAACAGTAGTTTTTGTAAGAAAATCATGGTATGTATACTTATCATAATGGTTTAAATACTATAAATGTATTCCTTCTAATAGCAAATCAAGGTATTAGATCAGAACTCTGAAGATTTTCACCCTGCCCCAGACATGTAATTTAAAATAACTTTATGTAAACATATATTACGTATTTTCTTGAATTCTGGACACATTAAATTGCCTCAACTTACAAATTAGTCTCATACACATGCATATTTAAAATGTTATACAAACCTCTATTCTCTACTCTCCTGAAAATGTGCATTAACTATTGATTAGCCATGTTTACTGTTTTTCTATATGTTATATGTAAGATATTACAAAGTATTATTTTAAAGTTTACCCCCGCTTTCCAATAAATAGCTGCTTAAGAGGAAGTTTATTTTATGTAGTTAAGCAGTTAAAAAATAATTTTCTTGGGGTTTTTATTAGCTTATTTTAAAAGACCTAAACAACCTACAAGTGGCCTGGAATTTCCAATATGTCATAAAACATGTTTCTTATATTTATAACTAAACAACCACCTCAAATTGCTGAGATTCTACAATTGGTAGAAGTAACAATGTATTACCTTTACTATTTACACTCGTGTATTACTCATTATCAAAGAAGGAAAGTATCAAAATCCATTTTTAAATAGCCGCACAAGATGTAATGTGCATTACACAATATGTAACGGTTCAGATATACAGGGTTTGAGAATGCAAGGAGATTCTGTAACACTCAACTTTTTAATGTTTTTTTCTTTGTTCTTTTGATTTAGAAGGAATAAAATCCTAAATCAAAAGAAAATAGTAACTGTAGGTTATAGACACATTGTATACTGTTCTTTCTAGTAACAATTATGTCTAGAAATCAAACTTATTTTTGCCCAAATGTTCTGAAAAAGATATTTTCCAGCACTGTTTGCTCTATTAATTATTTTGGACATATTTAATAAAGCAAATTTTCTCAGTAGCACATCAAAAATATAATGAAAAGTATTAGAGATTTAAAAGGAAATAAAACTCCATTGATAATTTTCACCTTCAAGGTTCCTTTCACACTGAATTTAAAAATTTTTAACAAGTTAAGTACTGATTTATCATGATGCTTACATGGAAAATATTTTTCCCATTATTTTGGACCAATGATACATATTTTTAAAAATGGTTTATTAGCAGAGAAAACATAACAAAACTCTCCCAAGTATGTGGACAGTATGTCAAAGTCAGGAATAAAATCATTGGTATCTTAAGATGCCAAAATGAAGTCACATGACTGAATAAAGAAAGCTCAGTCATAATATATAATTGAAACACACATACTGTGGTTTTTCAAAAGCATTTTTAAATCCTTGGTGATTTTTAAAAAAAAATAAACCATCTGAAAGTTTAAGTTAACCAGCTATTAGGAAAAGTTTTCATAAGAAAGTTTACAGGTTATTTTTTAATTAAAAGAATGGATGTATTAGAATAATTATTATCTCTCTATTTAAAATTATTAAAGGAATGCTTAAACTGAATCTAGATAATGTGAAATAGGTTAAAATAAGTTTTTCAGGAAAAAAAAGTCTTACCATTCCACTAATATTCATCAAGTGAAGATAACTTCTGGAGTTATATTACTTTTGGATTTCATTCCCTACATAAGCCAGACCATAAGTAGAAATTGGTGGCCATTTAAGAATATCATATCTAAGTCACTTATACTTTGGTGATCATTTAGGCTAAAGGTTTGGATTGACTAAATTCCATAATATTTTCTATATTGTACACTTATGGGAAGAGATGACTTGACTCCATTATACTAAAATGTGATATTCTGTATCTCAAATGTTATCTATACTTCTGTATTTCAGTATCAAAATTTTTAAATAATGTCAATTATTTTCCCTTTTTAAAAATAATGTTTTCCTTTAGCTATATATTTTCCAGAAATTAAATATTTATAAAGCAACTGTCCATTCACATAGACCATTGTGTAGGACCATTAAGAAAAGCCTAAAAAATAAGTGCATTAAAAAAAATGTGATACACTCTAATAAACTTAAATTAGTATAAATGAAACACTGTGTCCAGCACTCTCCAAGTACTTTGAAGGGTATACATGAATGCACACAAGCACACACACACACCCAAAAGAAAGAAACTCAATTCACATGAAACAACAGCAGAATAAAGATTACCAGCTTTGAAGTTTTCTAAATGAAGAGGTCAGTGGTTGCCCAGGGTCAGGGACAAGAGGGCGGTGGTGTGGCTATGAAAGGGCTCCTCGCGGCGATGAAAGTGCCCTACACCGCGGCTGTAGTGGTGGTGAGATAAACCTGCAGAGAACTGGACACACACAGATACACGTATGAATGGGCACAGATTATAAACTGGGGAAACCTGAATAAGGCTGAAGGTTTATCAACGTGGACACACTGGTTGTGATACCATACTACAGTGTTGAGGCATATGGTATCTCTGTACTATTTCTTACAGCTGCATGTGAATCTACAATTATCTCAAAATACAAAGTTTTAAAAATGATTATAAAATATTTTCTCTATTCTAAATACAATCCTCCTCCCCATTAAAACATACAAGGAATAAACACCACAGTTCCTCTCAGTGACAAAAGAAATTACCATCTAGGTGCAGTAGGAATTCCCCTCAAAGAAATCAGAGTAAACATATGAAAACATTCTTGCCCTACCAGTATTTCGTGCTTTTCTTTTAATTCCGTGTTAATTCAAATGTTTTAAAGATCAAACCCTATAAACTGAAGATTTGTCATGATACAGTAGCGATAAAATGATACTTTGTGTTCAGACGGTGGTGGATCATCCTTAATCGGAGACAGAAAAGAAGAAACCACCATCACCTTTTCTGTATTTACATTAACAGAAAAGCAAGTCACATACACACTCACTATATCTTTCTATAGAATCTGAATACGTTCGGAAGGAGAGGAGGAAAGAGGGTAGTGTAAGAATTTCTCGAAGCTAGGTCTTTGCCTACTTTGAATCTCTTCGAAAATAGTCAATCAAATCTTTGCTCTTTCACTAATGCAAGAAAATAATTTATCAGCCACTCTGGAATTGCTTTGGTGTGAGGAAGTCGAAGGTGATCAAAGTCAGTGTGACAAGCAGCGGTTCCCGGATAAAATGGTGTGATCAGGGTAAATATTAAGGTAAAATGATTTGCAGGCAATTCGCATGGCCTTGGCTTCCAATCTGACACTTCCCTGGTTGCGATAGACAGAAATGGGGACGTCGGGCCCCTCTCACACCAATCTGGAGACTTCGCCCTCTCGACCTCACCCCCAAAGACCCGCTAAAGAGACTGAGTGTCTCTGCAGCCTTCGCGGTGGGTTGGGGGAGTTTAGGGATGCCGCCCCCGTCCCCGCGCCGCGCCTTCCCAGAAGCCCAGCCCGCAGGGGCGCAGGGCGACTGGAAGCCGGGCAAGGAGAGGCCAAGGGACGCTTGGCGACCGAGGGGTCGGGTTCCCGGGCTGAGGAGCGAGGCCGGGGCACCAGGGCGGCAGGGCGAGGTGCGGGGAGGCGAAGCCAGGGCGCCGAGCAACGCGGGTCCGGGCTGAGGCTCCACTGCGCTCCGCAGCGGCTCGATGATTTGGGGTCTGGTCGCTAGCTCCGCCACCGTCTGCACGAACTGGGTCCGGGCTTCCTGGTGCTGCTCGAACACTGCGAGGAAAGACACGGGCAAGCGAGCCGCGCCGCCCGCCATCCGGGCGCCCGGCCCTTCGTGCCAGCACCTGCTTCTGGCTCGCGGCGACCGCGGCGCGGCTTGTCCGCCGAGGGTCGACCGCCCGGGCCAGCGGGGCTCGCATCGCAGCCGGTCCTCTCTGGGTGCCCGCGGCTCCCGCGCACACGGCCGGCACCGGCCGCGAGGCCTCCCCGCATCGGCCGGTCCCGGGCGTGACGTCAGGGCCGCGAGCCCGCGCCCCAGGACGGCCGGCCCAGGGGCGCTCCGCCCGCCGCAGGGCCGGCGCCCTCGGGGGGACTCCGGGCGCAGGGCTCTTTGCCCGAAGCCGGGCCCGCGGGTGTCCCGGCCCCGGCGCGGGCGGGGTGGGCGCCGGGAGAACGCGGGGATGCGGCGGGACAAGAAAATGGCGCCGACCGGGTGGTCCTGGTTTCGACGTTCGGGAGAAATCCCACATGTGACGTCGTGTATTTTGATAAATACGTTATTGTCAATGCAACCTTCAACTCAAATGCCTTCCCCTTTAATCCAGCTTTTATGTATCTGGCATTCCTGGTTTCAGGATTCCTGTAGGGTCAAGAAACCCTGTTCATATACTTAATTATACTATATTGAAAGCTTTTAACAAGCACTCCTAGACAATAAGAAAAGCAGACGAGGAAACAGTATGATAAATGTCCTGTCTTCCATGACTTTCTCCTAATTACTACTAACTATGCTGTTTCCTCACGTTTCCGCCATTTAAAAGCATTTGTCTTTGTCTTTAAATTTAGGCTTCATTGTATTGAATGCCATTCCCAAAAGAATGGAAGAATCTTTACCTGGAAAGTCTGGATTCATATTATCTTAACCAGACTTCCCTAGTTTGTATAACTTTAATTTTTTACCCAGTTTCTTTTAACAAAAATCAAGTACTTAGTCTATCACTGGTTTCTAGGTTGTCTGAAGGGAGCACACAAACTTAGCTAGTTCTCTTATTTGGGGGAAGTTCTGTATGAAGACCTTTGAGATCTCACTCTGACTTGAGCTGTCTGAAGAAGTCCTGATTTGGTGGATCCCCAAATAGTTGGGGAATGGAAACCGATGGAAGAGAGGAATAAGTGTGTTCAGTCAGGTCCCTACTACCCTTAGAGCAGCAGGTGCATGGCTTTTGCTCCACAGTTCAGAAGCCAGTGACACCCATACCCCTTTCCTTTAAGGCATAAGTTTTGCAATGATCTCCACTTTCCCTAAAGAAAGAGGTCCTTTAAAATTCAAGTTCTTGCGTGTTACCATTTAGAGATGGGAAAACAAATTGAGCAAATAACTGAAATTGCAAATAAACCTTCATTGTAATTTTGTTTTCAGTTCCTTGTTGCATTATGAAAAAAATCCCCTTAAAACTAAAAGGTTCTATATTTGGTTTCAGTCCTTAAAACAGTTCAAACTTCTAAGCTACTATAGCTGTCACTTTTAGTAATTGTTTTGCTATGTATTTTCTATTTTAAAAGTGTTGAGATAAGAGCTCATTAGTGAAAAAATGTCTAAACCTATAAACATAACAGTCCAGTTATGGAACACTGCAAAGTCTGAAGACTCAAGTTCAAGAAAATATAAATGATTTTTAACTATAGATTCTGAGTATCTGCATTGACAATCTCTATGGATTAAATTGTATTGGTCCTCATAAAACACAATATAGGACTCATACTCTGTTATCAAAAAGTGGACATATTAAAGAAGCTAGATCTTTACTCTTTACTCCAGCTTTCCTTTTAACTTTAAAATTGAATGGAGAAATGTAACATACGACAATATGCATATAAATGAATTGCTAGTAATTCAAATAGAAAATATGCCAACAGTTACTTTTACTGTCAAGAAAACTAATCTATACTTTCTGACCCACTTTCCAACTTACTGACTTTAAAATAAAATGCCATCCTGTTTTACAGTTAGTTGAATGCCTCATGATCATACATGCATCTTTAACAATTAAGCACTGAGAAGGGAAACTATTCAGAGATATTTCAACTTTTTAAAAGTGTTATTTAACATTATTGTTCTTTAAGTACCCGCTGACTTTAAATATACACTGTATTTGACACATTATATACATCTGATTGAGAATGAAACATACTATCTGAACAACTTGTAAAACTGTTTCCATTAAAGATTTGTTTAGAGCCCTTTGGCTCCTTTTGTAAAATGCTAATCAAATTTAACTTCAAAACCGTTTTTGTATTTAAATCTATTTATGAAAATGAAACTTAAAAAGACAACAGTATAAAGCCAGTTTAAAAATCCAGTTTTTTCTCTTTAAAAATCTGATTTGGAATTCAGAAAAAATCCTATTATTATGGGAATATGTTCTACACATATCTAAAGGAAATCTTGCTAATTTTAACACATGTATTTTTTTCTCAGCTTTTAGCTGAATTTTAAAAGTTAAAGCTTTGTATGTGTACTTAGATATTAACATCCACATTTTTAAAAACTGTTGAAGCTGAATCGAGTATATATATATATATATAGTCCTCTTTCAAACCAAACACATATTAAAAATCAATTTGTGCCAGACACTTTGTTAATAACCGAATATGCTTGTCTCCTAGGATATAAAATCTAGTAGGAGATAGATATGTCAAAGAAGTATTAATTCATTCAACAAACATACACTGCAGGCTGCACATTCTAAGGGCTGTAAGTGCTCTATGGTCTGTAAATGCTTTGGGAGCAAAGACAAGGGACTTACGGTAACCTTGGTTAAAGAGGTGAGAACATCTAAAACATCACTTAAGCAATAAAGGACTTCACTTTTTTTTCCTGATGTCAGAGCTAGGACTCTATTTTTAGGGTATCATTGATATACACTCTTATGAAGGTTTCACAAGAAAAACAACGTGCTTACTACATTCACCCTTATTATTGAGTCCCCCCCCATATCCTGTTGCAGTCACTGTCCATCAGTGTAGTAAGATGCCAGAGTCCCTATTTGTCTTTTCTGAGCTACACTGTCTTCCCCGTGATACCAATCATGATACTCCACAATCCCCTTCTCTCTCCCTCCCCACTCGTCCACCCCCACCCCTGCCCCTTGGTAACCACTAGTCCCTTCTTGGAGTCTGTGAGTCTGCTGCTATTTTGTTTCTTCAGTTTTGCTTCGTTGTTATACTCCACAAATGAGGGAAATCATTTGGTATTTATCTTTCTCTGCCTGACTGATTTCACTGAGCATAATACCCTCTAGCTCCGTCCATGTTGTTGCAAATCGTAGGATTTGTTTCTTTCTTATGGCTGAATAGTATTCCATTGCCTATATGTACCACATCTTCTTTATCCATTCATCTACTGATGGACACTTAGGTTGCTTCCATATCTTGGCTATTGTAAATAGTGCTGCAATAAACAGGGATGCATATGTCTTTTTGAATCTGAGAAGTATTCTTTGAGTAAATTTCTAGGAGTGGAATTCCCGGGTAGTACTTCATTTTTTAAATAAAAATCATCTGAGTTTCATCTTGATGTGAAATGTCTTTTTCTCCTCCTCTAAAGAATTAAAATACAGTGCTAGCATTTAAATAGGCATTCATTTGGCAGTTGCATGTAATTACTCAAGTTATGAATATCACTTTGCCAATATCAAATCTAAAATTACTGAAATAACCCCATATTTACATACTTTAATTAAAAATAAAGACATGGTATATTCTATAGCCAACATAGTGGACTCAAAATGTTATCTATAGTGATGAAAGCAAACACATCTTAATCAAAATGTTGCTCTGGCCCTCTTTTGGGAGAAAACTACACGATTTTAGTTTAAGGTCTCAGCAGACCTCCAGTTGTCAGCAGTGCAGATGTGACTGGGACACTTCCATCCAGGAGGGGAAGATTGATATTTCTGTGTGTTTGTCATATTTCCTATACTATTTTGTAAGCCAACTCTTTATATTTTAAACTTCCAGGTGTTTATGTTTCTTTTAGTCTTAAGGCCAAAAAATTGTTAAGAAGACAGTGATTTAGCTGGCCCCAAAGTTCTAAAGGTACAGCTGTGTATTGGTTCCTTTTCCAGTAGTTCAATGGATGCAGAGGTTGAACTTATCTTTTGTACTCCCAAAGTAAGCTGTGATCAGGGGGATTCCACACATGAATAATTTCACTTTCACAGACACCACATAGCAAGAAGTGTTTGATACCAAAAATGTCGAAGTCTGAAATACAGCTAACATTTTCTAAGGCAATGGGGGCATGCATAAAAACCAAATTACCGCTGCTTGGTTCGGGTGTATGTGTGTGCAATGTGAATATCTTCTTTTTCAAAGACTTAAGTATTCTTTAAAATTGTACCGGAACCCCGCACCCCCAGACAGAAACCTCTAAGCGTCCCGCCGTTGGAATCTGTCCGTCACTCCTTCTCAACACCCTGCAGGCCCGCCCACCTCACCCTTTAAAATCCTGGCGTTGTTGGACTTGTTTCAGAGAAGGTGCTATTCTTGCCCCATGTTTTTATTAATACAGAACAAAAGAGACAAAGATGAACGGTGTCTCACAGGAAACGACCCCTGGAGCCCACCAATCCTGCCTCCAGGCCAGACCCGGGACGACGCTGCCCACTCATCCCTTGGGTGCGCGTCCTGCCAGGGCTGCGCGGCGGCTCCGCCAGCGCCGAGCGGAAGGTTGCGGCTGACACTGCAAAACCGGACACGGGTGGGTCCCCGCGCAGGGTGGATGAGGGGCTCGTGGCTCGACGGCGCGGGCCGGCGGAGGCAGGGGCGTTCAGCGTTGATTGGTGTGGACAGTCCTGAGGGCCAGGAAAGGAAGTGGTACTCCTGGCCGTCCTCCGCTCGTCCTTTAGTCCGACGTTTCTCACACTCCAGCGAGCAGCTCCGCGGACTCCGCGCCGTTTCCCGAGGGAGGGGCGCCGGGAGTCTGCAGGGGCTGGGCCAGGCCCTGGTGCGGGCTGGAAAGGCGCGAGTCGCTGTCAGGGCCGCCATGGGGACGCGGGGAGCCGGGCCCGGGGCGGGAGGAAGGGGCGGGGGCGGGGTCCGCGGGCGCCAGTGCGGAAGCGCGGCACAGGCTCGCCTGCTTCCCTGGCGGGGCCTCGCGGGCCGGCCGGGGTGCGGCGGCCCAGCAAGGGAAAGCCCAGCTCTGCTGCTGTGCCGCGGGCCACCGGCCTGGGCCCCGGGAGGGCAGGGGCCGCGGGTCCAGCAGAGCCGGCGTCCGCTGGGGGCGGGCGCGAGGTAAAGGAGGCCTCTGTTCTTTCGCTTTGCTTCCCCGGGCCAGGCCTCAAGGCAGAACCGCGCTACCACACGGGCTCTCGCGGAAAGGTCCCGACCCGAGCCTCCCCGAGCGCGGCAGCCCCGTGGGCCCAGAGTGGTGCGGCGATTTCTCAGGGACGAGCCCAGAGCGCGGGGGACCAGAACCCCGGGAACTGAGGCGCCACGGCGCCGGCGCAGCCAGAAGAGTTCGCCGCGGCCGCTCCGGTCGGCCCGGTCCCCGGGGACTTTCTCCTCGCGGGACTTAGAGAGCCCCGGGGGGCGGGAGGAGCTGCAGCCTCTCTTGGCTAGGAGTGGGGGTGGGAAGCGGTACCACCTCACACCAGCCAACTCCCTAGACCCCGCGGCGCAGGCCAGATCCCAGAGATGAGGCGAGGAGCCAGAAGCTTATTTTTCAAAAAAGGCTTCACCTCACTGCGCATGTGTGAGCCTAAATTTTTTTTTTTTTAAGTTTTTGACGTCAGCCCGCTGTATCAAATACCAAGCCAAAACTTCTCGCTCATTGATTACTCTGAGGAAAAATTGACTGCATGCTCTGACTCCTAGAAAATACTGGAAAAGTACAGGGAGAAAGGTTCCAGGTTTCTGCTTTCACAAAAATGAGCCGCTCTGCATGTCGATTTCCCCCACAGATTATTAGAGCGGAGAGTGAGCTCCGCTAAAATTTAGACTAGGCTGGAAAATGCGGTGACACAGCGTCTCATACTTTAAGAGGAGATACTTGCACTACAGTTTCCATCCTCTTTAGTCTAAGAAAGCTATAAAACACAATCCTATAATCTTATTTTTTGATATTTCAGAAGAAACTATTTTGATATTTCAGAAGGATTTCTCTAATTTACCTCCCTAAACCTTACCAACGTTACAGTATTTATTTTTTAAAGTGAAGACTGAAGGTTCTCATATGGATAACGTAAGAAAAGATTAATGACTACCTATATGAAAAAAAATACTAATACTTTTCCGACGAGTAAAACAGGAAATGAATTTAAAGAAATGCATGTTTTAGGAGTCCTCCCTCCCACTATGAAATAATAGGGAATTGCTTATCATTTTAATTTTAAGTCAAGGATAAAGGTCTTGAGAGTTTATAAATCAACTTGGAAGTATACGAATAACACCAGTAGGTTTATGGTCAAATCGCAAAGAGAAACAAACTTATTAGCAAACTCTTGGCTTAAGGTGTGCCTTGCAAGATTATAGATACCAAATGAGGACAGTAAAAATAGAGACTTCTTCTAGCACAATTGGATAGAAAAACGCTGATTTTTAAAAAATGTGATGCTTATGAATAATGCTTAAATGTATGGCAAACGTTTAAAAGTAACACCAAGTAACTGGTATCAATTATCCTTCTGGGAAAGCATAGTCTGAGAACCTATAGCAGACTGTAATATAATACACTTGTGTTGCACTAGTTTCTCTTTTAGAATTTATATGGATTATGTATATTAAAATTCATGAAAATGCATTTTAAAAGTTGCTCATATTATTCTTCTGTGAACCTATTGTAATGAATTTCCTTACAGGTGTTCTTCAAAGTGTTAAGAATTTTAATAGATGAGTAATTTGAGCAGAAAAATCATTTAGTAAAAGAGTGGGGTTCATTGGAACTCGTAACTTCTTTCTCCTTAGGAAATGATAAGTTTTTGAATTTGAAGAAAACCCAAGTGAAAATATTTTAAGACAATTGTCACAAGGCATATTTAGAAAAAAAAGCTGGTAAACACATTTTCCCAAGCTTACTCTGAGTTCTGTTACATTAGAAAACAAACTGTAATGAATCATGTTCAAAGCAAAAACTCTCCTGAGTTAACTACTGATAACATTAATTTTCTGATGCATGAACTGCTAGACGCTTTCTAAACATCACTTTTTCCAGTGCAATTTATACTTAGGTATTTTGGAAATGTGTTAATTGAACTTAAGAGTTTTGTTCACAAGGTTGGAAAGGAATAAAAAATAATGGTAAGATTCTATGGAAATGTAATCAATTCCAGTAAGAAGTCCTCTGTACGGAAGTACATTATGGAAATGATGTGGTTGTCAGTCCTAATTGCTTGGCTTTTGAGTCTTCATAGAAAAAATTCTAAAGCATTATGGGTGTAGACTAAAAAGCAGCAGCATTTCTGGTTTCAGTTTAAATAAAACAATGAAATCCATCATTATTCAAGTCAATAGTGATAATTCACATGAATATGAATGCACTTTGATCTTATCCTTCAATTCATTGAAAGACACAGTCATAATTTAAAAGGGAGATAAACTCTTTAACTTGGTCCAAAGCAAGTTGTTGGTGCTTTTCTTTATTCAAAGACTGTAGAAGGGAACTTTCCACTAAAGTTTGCTTTCTTGTTTTTAAAGGATGGTGGGGTGTTTGGGCATGCTACAGGTCATTAGTTGCCTCTAGGAACCAAATAGTGCTAACTTACTTCTTTGAAGTAAACTGTCTCATTTAATGAACTTGGTATTTTATGAAGCTTAAAGGTGAATCTCTTTTATAATGTCATACCTAAGAGTCATTTTAGAAGGAATGTTCATTAGAGTTTGCCATCAGTATGTTTTTAAACTTACTTAAATTAAAAAGGATCTCTTAAGATGCATTCTCTTAGCAGATTTGCAATATCCAATGCTACCCCTTAAGCGTTCCTGTTGAACTGTGAAGACAGTTAATGCTATGCCTGTGTTGTATGTAAGTATGAAAGTCAGTTTAAAACTTTGTCTTACCTCTGGTTATTTAAGCAATTTTCAGACACTTTTGGTGGGAAAATAGCAAAGTTACAAGTTCTTATATACAATTTATCATTCTTAGAATTCTGGAAATATCTGTCAGATATTTTTAGTACAATCTACCACATTTGAAATACAACCAGGCAAAAATATGCATGAATGAGGATATCTGATTAATGCCACTAACTTGGAAGATGTTTAGTTTTTCATTGGGTTCAGTAAAGATATCCAAGCTTTATAGTAGTTGTATTTTTTTTTTCTAATAAGGGTTCTTGAACTTCTGGAATCCTCTGGAACTCAACAAATATTTGCTATGTTAAAAGGATAAAAAGAGTGCTTGTCTTTAAGGAGCTTTAAACTTAGAAGTTTCAGCACATCTGTAATTTATACAAAATTGTAATCCATGACGAACACTCAGCTCACCTAATGGCTATTTAAAGCTGGGACAGTTCTTAAAGAGTGAAGAAATTTGACAATGCACATACTTCCCAAGGTATCCTGCTATCAAATGAAATATTTTGCTGGATAATTTGAAGAATTTTCTTTAATGAAAACCTGCTTAAAAGACACTAACAAGAGTTGTGTTTAAAAATTAAATTGGTGTTCTAGAATCACAGATATTAGAAAAGGCAGAAAGATTCCTAAGGGTTAATGTCAATCATTTTCTTTCTGCATCAGACCTCTCAGTACATACTGCCAAGGGCTGGTGGTGTTCATCAAATAAAATGAAGGGCTTTGGGGGAAGTGCTCCATCCACTTGCGCATAACAAGATCAAGCATCTAGATGATGATGTTTGAGCTAATGCATATGATTATATTGTGGATTTCATGCAAAATATTCGTGGCAAACAAGGAAGTGGGAAGATTGTAGCATTTGCCTGTGGCTCTAACCCAGAGGAAAGCCACTGTTACCAAGGGCAGAAACAACCATATGCTCTTCTTTTTGTCTCTATTACTAGAGAGGGAGCCGGCATTTTGTCTTGACATCCTTCTTCAACTCCATCGTTATGTCTGATATCAAGAGCTTTCTAATAGATTGGCTATTGACAAAGAATTTTGGCTCAAGTTGAAGATGAGGACACATGGGTCTGGGACCAAGCAAAGTGCCCTTATCTTTGGGGCTCAGGTGCCGACCCACGCAGCGCTTGGCAGTGTGTGCTCCTAGCCGCCCCTATTGTCTGCGGTAGGGGCAGGGCCAAGCCCTCGAAGCGGGCCACAGGGCGGAGTTGAGGGTACTGAAGATGAGAACCCAGGCAAGGATAGGTGTCAACGAGGGCAACCCCCTGAGTTTGATGCTCGACCCCGAGGTGCACGAGGAGGCAGCGGTACCAGCAGCGGCGGCCAGGCTGCAAAATCGCCGTCGTGTGGTTGCTAGTGGCAACCGAGCCTCTGCAGAGCGCGCAGCCCCGCAGCCTCTGGAAGGAAGGTGGAGAGGGGAAGCGGCTGCGGCATCGCGGCCGCCCACTAGGCTCTCGCTCCCGCCCTCGCCTTGCGGTCCCCCGGGCTCTGACCGCAGCCGCGCGGCACCAAGGGCTAAGGGGCTCTTGACAAAGGTGTCGCTGTCTCGGGAGCGTCGAGTTACCGGCACGCTCCGTGACTGCAACATGGCAGCTCCAGCGCCAAGACCTGGTTGAGTCAGTGCTCCTGGGGAGCGGGGGCCGCAGACTTGGCCGAGCGCCCGCCGCTCCTCTCCGGGCGGGAGTCACTGCCCGCGCCCTCGACTCCGAGCCCCACTTCGTCAGGGCAGCCGCACGCGCGGACCCGCCTGGCGGTCGCCCCTCGGCCCTTTGTTCTCCAGTCGGAGTCGGTAGGATCCTCGCGCTTCGGGGGCTTTTAATGGAAACCTTCGAAGACTCGGCGACCTTGGGAGGACCCTAGGCCTCCCGGCTCGCCTCATAAATGTTTACCTCTCCCGGTTCCCGGAGGGCGCCGGGCAGCGCCGGAGCGTGAGCGCGAGCTCCTGCCCCACACTCCCAGAGGGGCGGCTCTCGTCGGGCCGGAGCTCCCGTTTCCCTTCCTTACGTCCGAGGTGCGAGGCAGGAGGCCAGGGAAGAGCCAAGCGCCGGCGACAGGACAATGCCCGTCACGACCCCAAGGGGATGCGGTTCTCCGCTCTGGGGAGAGGAAAGCTGCGGGCTCGGAACTACTTGAGTCTCGGGAAAACGGGGAGGGAGGCCGGCGCTAGGCTCTATCACGCTACCCGCCAGCCCGCAGGCACGGGCGGAGGCCGGTGTCGCCGCGGGGAAAGGGCCCCCGCCTGGATGGAGGAGCGAGCCGGGCAGCGGGGACGTCCCCGGAAGTGGGGGGGGTGTTCATGCTCCCGAGGGTGGCAGGTAGGGGGAATTTGCATTTTTTAAAACTGCGGTTTAAAAAATACCGCGCCCTGTACACAGCCAGTTGTGACGTTCAGCACAACGTGCTACTGAAATACCGAAATCCGCCACCAAATGGCGGCTCCTGCCATCTGCCTCACTGATAAAGAGGACTCGCCCCGCGTCGCCCATTTTAGGCCGCTTTCACTTCTCTGCCGTTACCTCGACATTCCTCCCTTAGTCTTTCCTTCCTCTTGGTTTCTGGGTGCGTGTGGATCAGAGAAGCGTTCTTGCCCCGGGGTTCAGGCCGGCGCTGGCTCTGCAGGAAGCCGGATGCGTTCTGGAGGCTTACGGAGGCGACTTGCCAGCCGTGGACCGCCAGACCTTCTGCCCAGCCGCGGGCGCGAGGGAGCCGGGCATCCCACGTTCGCCCTGCCTGACGAACGTTGAGGCGTCGCCTTTGGGTCCCAAGGCATGGTCCTTTGCCCAGATCTTGAGATTCCTGCCGTGCAGTCTCCCCCTCCTTGACACTCTCGCGGGGTCAAATGCCCTTTCCAGAAAACTAGAGCCGATCTTCCCATTAAACAAACTCAGTTGGAGGACGCTCTCCCTTCGGCCTTTCCGATCACCGCCCATGACGCGCGGCCTTCAGGAACCTTCAGGATGGCCGTTTATCATTTGTACAGTGTACATTCTGTCCAACAAAACCTCAAACTGCAAGGACACCTCGTTATTTGGAGAAAGGGCATAGGATTTGAAGTGTGAGGAGGGAATGGGCCAAACGAGGCGACTGTGTGGAATGGACCCGCAAGAATGCGCTTCCATGGGCTTTGCAGGTGAAGCCACTGCCTCTCCTGACTTTGGTGCGTCTCCTGCCCAGGCAGCGCGCGGCCATGGGGTCAATCGCCGGCCCCTGGAGACTCTGTAGACCCGCCGGTGTTTCGCCTGGTGAAGAAGCCTTCGGCAGGAAGGGAGCACCTGGTGAGGCCACGCGCACCCCTCAGTCGCCGTCTCTAGCCACGGGGTCTGACTTTGGAGAAAAAGACTTCGTTTGCCCGCCTCCCAAGCCCCGTAAGGCTTGAGCATCTTGCTTTCAAATTTGGCGGGATCCGAATCCGCCGAGCCGAGGGCGGCGCGAGGCGAGCAGCGCACGCGCAAAATGGCCTCCCGGTGCCCCGCGGCCTGAGCTAGCGCGCCAGGTTGCGCGCAACCCGCGCGACGCCGTGCGTGACAGAGGGCTGCGCAGGAGCTCTTCGCGCTCCTCCGAGAGCTGCTAGTTGAAAAATAAGGACCAGGAAAAGAGCCCTTTCCTCCTTAACACATCCTTTCATAAAGACTCCATGGCCGGGAAGGCAGCGCTGCCAAGAAAGGAAGGTCGTTTTCTCGAGGCGTGCGTCCCGAGCCCTTTCCACCAGGCACCAATACAGAAGAAGCACCCCCGAGGCGAACCTTTTTTTTTTTCCTAAGCCGTTGTTCTTTGCATCTTTATCACCTTCGCTTCCAGCTTTATGTTCCAAGCCGCTCAGGGCCCTGCTGTCTTGGGCTTTGTTTGACCATCTCTCACACTTGGAGGCGTGTAGACAGAAGACCGCAGCACCCGGACGGACTTCTCTATCTCTAGTAACCTCTTTATCCATTCTTTGTAACGTCCACATTCCTTCCATTCCAATTTTCGACGCGTTTCCCGAGTACCCTCGTTCGCAGCCTTCCAAGTCTCTCCTGTCAACCGGACAGGGAGGGCGCCGAATCAGCACGAACTTGAAATCACGGTCACTGTGAAGTTTGGATTTTCTGATGACCTAACAATCAGAAGAAATAATATTTTTACAGAAATGCAGATGACTCTGCTGAAACAACACCTGCTGTATCTGGAAGTTCCTTTGATAGTCCCTGAAAGGGATATTTTAAGACAAGAGTCAGAAGAATGGAAGTAATTTAACTAATTCTTTGGAATTTTTATTGAATGCTTGCTGGGTTTTTGGAGGGTCAGGTGAGACTTCGGGATGAGTTTTCTACATGCACTTGAACTTCAGGAAACTCACAAGGTACCTAGAGTAGCTCTTCCAGTGATAAATGACTTTTGATGCCCTCGACTTGATGAAGACGAAGTTGACAGTGAAGTCTTCATGTGAGACCTCTAGAAATTGCACACTAAGAAAAAGAAACCGGTGCAAATAAAGGAAATCCGTTTCAAGAACCAAAAGAAAAAACGTTAAAAAAAATTAACTGCGGAAACAGGAAACACTAGACTGTGTAAACATTTTCTGAGACTTTCATAATCAAAACTTGGCGATCTTGAGATTTGCAAGGAGATGGACAGAATCAAGCCCTTCATGGGGCTATTTCCCAAGTCTGATTTACTGAAAGGCTTTTATCTAATGTGATACCTTATCTTCCTTTTAAAGTAGCCCTCTTTCTGAGTTCTATGGTCCTAGTTTCATTCAACGTTTAATTTTAGAGGAGTCAAATTTTTTCAAAGCAGTCTTAGAAATAATCACCTGTTGTACTGGTCATTTTTTACTTGAAGAAACACCTTCAAATGAAATGATTTTTATCTAACCTAAGAGGCTTATTATGCTGGAGTTGCATTCTATGCTCTCTGAACATTAAGATGTCTTCAAAGTACATGCTGGTTTTTTAAAAGGTCGTTTTAAGTGTAATTTCATCAAGACCTTTTGTTTTGAATAAAATGCTAAATAGAAAGACCATGGGGATGGGGTGGCAGTGAACAGCCCTACTATTTCAGAATACCATTAGCCTCCATTTCATAGAAGCATTAAATCAGAATTTCTAACTATCATTGCAGGGACAATGAGAAGAAAAAGATTCATTTATCAAACCTTTAAAATACAGAAAAATGAAAAAAAATAGCACTTCCTTCACAGGTTCCAAGTGCAGATTGTTTCCAGAGTTAAAATCCCTTCCCTCAAAAGATCACCATTAGCTACTTTTAAAAAACCAAACATTTTCATTTCTGCTGTCCAGTGCAGGTAGTATTTCACACGAGTTCCTACTAAGTTCCTATGAAAATTAATAAGAAACTGAATCTTGACGGACCTATATACAACGTGTATATAACCGAAAAACTTCACAAGTTAACTGCAACTCCAAATACTGGTTGAAGAGTTAAGAGGAAGGAATGAAGGAAGCCCCTTTCAACTTAACTCTGCTGTTGAATTGTACTTCCGGAGATCCTAACATTTGCACAAATGGATATGGAAACAAAGCAATATGGTTGACAGATTAAGTCAGCTGAAGGGCAACTCTTTTTTTCAACTCAGTGCAATTAACGACCGGCAATTTTAAAAGGAAAAAGTACTTGCAAAGGTATGCATGTGTAGAGCAAGATAGATCACTATTTACACAACAGTAACCAGCTTTTTTTTTTTTTTTTTTGGCATTTAAGCTAAAAATTTGTGAAATCAATTTAGGCATTTTCTGTGGAATATTTTGTTACTACTAACTGTGGTAAAGAATCCTGGGGTACTTTTCAGAAGCAAAAGGTAAACTTAAAGCCCACATTTCATGTACCTTTTTACTGCCAGAAGTTATTTACAAAGTTAGATTTGATATGGGTTTTCATAAGGGTGAAACTTTATTAAAGTGGTAGTTTAGCAAACGTTTCAAATCCTGTCAGGACTGAAATGGCTGATTATGGGAGAAGGCAAAACATTATAACCTTTCTTCTGTTTTATTAAAAGACAAAGAAATTTTAACTGAAATATTCTTTAACTCTTAAGCAATTTTCAAACTGAGTAGGGAAACAAAATTCTTGTTCAAATAAAATAAATGGACATGTTTTCAAGTATGGTAAAATAGTGTTAAGTAAGCCATAAATGCAGTATCTGATATTTTAATAAGTAATTTCAAAACTAAGTCCACCACACAAAGGTTGAGATGTAAAGTCTTTTGAGTTCCATGTTCACCTTACAACTTGGTTTTGCTTAAGTCAAATGACAGTCCACTAGCATTTTAAGTTTTTATATAGCCTTTGAAAAATACTTTCTTTACATACATGATCAAAGTAAAAATATCACTTGAAACTTCTATTAACTAACTTGTCTGTCATAAATAGCATCATAAAAAACTTGAGAGAAGCCTATAAAAATGAGTTAAATTCACCCAAATTGGCAAACATGGGTAACTTTTACTTCAAATATTGTAAATAAACAGATACATCTTTCAATTGGGCTTTCAAGCAATTATACAACAAAGCATGTACTTCTTAGCAACATCACTATTTAAAACAGCGATGGATTCTCTTTAGCTTTTACCTGCTGTAATGCACAATAGGGTTTCCAAAATTTCTGCACATTGTGCTTTTCGTATCAAATTTTTATTAAAGTCTAAGCTATTTTCTAAATGAATATCCTTTTTATTGGATTTTCCAATTACAAATGAAATTTAATTTTACATCTATAATTAGAAACAACACTTACAATGGGACTGTACAAATTTAGGTCAAAATAAAAATATATGTATTTTGTGGTTCCATAAAACTTCATTTACTGTATCTTTAAAGAAAGCAGAAGTAACAGCAATATATGTCAAAGTAATGATTTAATGACTAAAGCAAGACAAAGCAATAAAGTTGTGCTTCTTTTGCAGACTGGGGACAATGAAATGTTTAGCTACGATTTTCCCATACAAACATGAAACAATATTTATATATAATAAACACCCTCACAAATAACTGATGGGTGATGAACACACACCAAGTTCGACCAAAGCAAAACACGAACTGAAAAATTGTTGGGGCTATTCATATTTGAAGTTCTACATGCTCACTCTATTTAAAAATATCTTAGAAGCTCAAAATGAATTGCTTCTATTTCCAGACATTAGAGATAGAGGGCATATGCCATTGTTCATAACTGTAAAAGCAACTCAAATTTGAAATTACTGCTCTAACACATATAAAATAATTTTACATAAAATACCTTCTTCCAGCAATTTGTGACTTTAAAATTTTGTTTTAGAATTATAGCGGTCAATATAATTTTAAAAGCATATTAATAACATTGTAAGAATGGGAAATGAAGACACTATTTCCAAATTCCTTAGTTAAAAGTTTTTCTTTACTGCAATAATTAACTTTCAAAGTAAATATATATTACTAGAGAAAGTCATTTTGATTTGCCAATTGCTTCCACTAAAACAGAATTTAGGATTAGATATCCATATTAAAAATATCTATGCTAATAAGGTTCAGAGTATCTGCAAAGGCCGAACCAGCTGGGAGAATTTCAACAACCATTTCTGAATGGATGAAACACAATTATTTTCTTTATAGTATTTATAAATATATCATACAATACTGTTTCCTGTTATGTCATATACCAATATGGCATTGTACAACAAGCATAATGCCATCTGATTCTTACAAAAGCGAATCATTTAAACAAGTCAGTAAAATAAACGGTAGTACCCGCTTTTAGGCATACAGATTGTAAAACTGAAGTTCACTTTCCTTTGATCGGTTTTGTGTAGCAACAGAGAATTAAAAATCAAACAGGAATCAAAATGGCTAAATATGCAAGAAATCGTTATTCACAGTGACATGGCTACATAGAATGCATTATTCTATGCATGTTCTTTCCATTTGTTGAATTTGAAGATAAAAAGCACTTGTTTTCTACAGGTTCACAAAACAGCATAATAACAAGAACAATCAAGGAGAATATAATGTAGGTATTAGTTGAGATTAACAAACTATGGCCCAATGTTTATATCCACTGCAGAGTATTTTCAAATCCAAACAATGGTTACAGAAACCATTTCACATCTTTTCCTAACACACAGAAAAAAAATCTTGCCTGCCTTCTCAGAAACCAATAGGAACAATCTTTCTTTTCAATTAACGTCCACATGAATATTACATCTAGTCCATCTTTTATATCCAAATTTAACGTCACTACAAAAGAAAGCAAGTTGGACGACAGTCACATGTATTAGCATCTATAAAGCTGTAACGGCATGAAGATATCTATATAAATCAGGGGTTTAAAATTTCTTTCCTTAACAGTCTCAGGTATCAACCAGATGAAGTTGCTGACGACCCATTTACTGACGATTTTCGAGGTCTATTGGCAAAGGAAGCTTGGTGGTTACCACTGGGGCTGTTGCTGGTTCCATTCATAGTACTGGAAATGTGAGGAAACTGAGGATGAGGAGACTGAACTGGAGTACTGGGGCTCGGCAAACAGGAAGAGGTGGAGGGGATACCTCCTGCTGGGCTGTTGGCCTTGTCACTCCCAGAGTCACTTTCCAGTTCTCCAGCATTTGTCAGTCCATCTCTCTGGTGACTGATTTTCATTCTTTTACAAGTAGGTCGAACTCTGTATTTCAAAGGAAGTGGGCCATTCTACCAAGTTAAAAGTAAAAACAAAAATCAGTCTTAGCTCTTTAAATACAGTTTACCACAATAATCTGCAAATATTAGAGATGCTGCTTACCCTTCTCCAGGTATAAATGTAGGCAATATCCATTAGTGTATAGTAATCCTTTAAAGGCTCCTCTTCATACATGACATCAATCTATTAAAATTAATATTTCGATCATTAAGTAGCACAAAGAAAAAAGATAAATCTAGACATTTTAGTCATCTAAGCATAGCCCAAAACTGTTTTAAAAAATATTTTCTCCGAACATTTGGACAAAGAAGGAAACTTCAATTGAGGAAAAACAGTTCTTGAAATTATTAAGTGATTTTCATAGCTTAAAACAGAATTCATAACAAACATTTTAAGAGATATTTCCAAATTCAGTGCTAAGTTAAAAAAAAGTTTCTGTTCCTTTTTGGGTTCGGAATCCAAAAAGAAAAAAGCCATTGTGTTAAAAAGAGGGCTTCATAAAATGTATGAAGACTGTAAGGAAGTACCTGGAAAGTATTAGGTATGTCCATTTTACTTCTGAGAAACTTTCTTAGGTGCATCACAGTCATTGCTGCCGGGCATCGTAAATATCTTTTATCATTCACCTGAGAATACATTTAGAAAACTAATTTTTAAAAATTTCTGACTTTCAAGTAGGAAAAAAGTTTCAATTAGATTACCCGAATATGATATGTTTCTTATACCAAAACTGGAATGTGATTAAAATCTCAACTGTACTTTGATTCATAAATTTCATTAGATAGATGAATAGATTACTGATATAAAGAAACTTTTAAATATATCAAAGTTTTAAACAGATTATTTAAAATATTTAATAGTAATCATATAAAATAAACTCTACCTACTATCACATACAGATCACTCTTAAACATCAAACATGACAAGTTTCTTGTATTTGACAGCATCACCTGACCCTAGAGTACTTTAAAAGGCAACATACACCCTCATAAAATCTAGAATCCAAACAATGTTTCTTCTATATGTTTTTGTGATATGTGACATACCTCCTCCTTAGATTTCTCCTTGTCTTTGTTTACTTTCCGATCCAATCTAAGACAGAGATAATTTGTTAGTGGAAGAATGTATCTAATAAACACTAACATAAATTTCCTAAAGATTTTACCTGTTCTGGTCAAAGAATTCAATGGATAAGCTTATGATCTCATCATCAGTTATAATTCTCTTATCTTCATCTGCAACTTCTCCTCTATCTTCATTAGAGCCATTGGTAGCTATAAAGACATTTTCAAATTCAGTTTTTAAGTCAAATATTTAATTAAAATATTATATATAGGAGAACTGAAGTGGTATTTTAGATTAAATTCAATTTTAATAAATTATAGATAGTAAGTTCTCCCTCTAAATAAAATGTCTTTCCCTTAACAAAGAGTTTACCATCAGCTGAAGGATGAGCTGCATAAAAATCCCTTCTTCTCTTCATTTCATCTAAAGGAGGAAACAAAGGACAAACATTTGAAATAATAGGTAAAATAGTAAGTACTTTCTTAAAATTTATTTGTAAGCAAGACACTCACTTTTGAAAAGCCCTGGAACTAATTTATATACAATATCTTGAAGAGTTTTATCTGACCTGAAAAAGAATTGGAAAAGGAAACTATCAATTAATATGGCAAAAATTTTAAATGTTCATAACTTATTATGGATTCTGTTTTTTTTGTGCTATAGTATTTTACTTGAGACAGTGTCTACAATTACATCAAACAAAGTAACAATTATGAGAAAACAAGTTCTTTATGTAGTACATTCTTTTAAATCAGAAAAATATTTTATATTTACCAATAAATTCTTCACATTTCACTGAGTCAAGTGTGCCTTTCAAGTTACTAAATAAGCTAAAATGAAGGAGAATAAAGAGAAAATGGAAGCACTTTAAACACATTCACTCTTGCCTGTCATGAAGGCAATAAAATAATGTAAAAATGGAGAACTAATGTAGTATTTTAAAATTGATTTTAAAAAGCTTTAAAATCCCTTGAATAATAACTTTTTTAAAGGTTAGGCGTTAAAATGGCAAGAAATGAAGAGCTACACATTAGGTAGGCATTCAAGGGTAAATTTTCTGTGGAAAAATTGGGTACCCTTCACTAAATTATTCAACTCCAATAATTCGATACAACGATTTTAAACATTTTCTTACCTTATATTCAGTAGTGGTCTAGTTTTGTGAACTTGTACATCACAGATAGGACAATACTTGCTGGTCTCCAGGTAACGCACAATACACGTTTTACAGACTAAAAGTAGAAACACAAAGGTTTTATTAAAAAAAACTTTAGAAATCTGATGCTAAGCATTAAAATTAGCGTCAGAAATGGAGAACAGGAGCAAAATGGTAAACGCCAAAAGGTATTTCCAATTAAACTAACTCAGTATCTTGAGAATGCTTATACATTGCATACTTGTACTTGCACAGCATTTTAATAAATATGTACTACAAAAAGTGGCTAAATTGCAAGATAAGAAAATGACTCGGTCACTTTGTACCAACATTCTCAATGCAGGAGCTGTATAGTTTTCAAATTTCAGAAGGAAATATTAAATATACATGACACAAAAAAGGTCTATAACTGTACTTACAGGAATGTAGACATTCTATTATGGTTGTGGCATCAATGAAGTACCCTCCACAGAGCACACACATTAAGTGGGGATTTAGCTCAGTGATCTTGATTCTGGTTGTTCGATGCATTTCTGCTTGATACAAAAGATCCTGCAAGACAGGGAAATACTGGCCATAATTCACATAAAGTGAATTGAAATTATTTCCAACTCCGGGTAACCGTATACTCTGAAATAGAGTTTATTAAACTCTTTTAACACTGTACAGCTAGACTGTTTCAACGTTTTCCCAAGAAGGGATTTACTAATCAGATCTGAATCAATGCTACTGAAATGGTGAAAAGGATCCAACTAAAGTAACTTCTGGTCCCTCCGGGTCACACCAGGAGGCAGAAGAGAAGGTCTGGGGTGGGGGCTGGGAGTTGAGAGTATTCGGGTCTATTTCTCCCATTTGTCTTCCAGCCTAGCAGCCCCACAGCTCCTGCAGAAGCCACAGTTCCCGTAGATATTTCCAACCGCTAGGGCCTGTTCCAGGTCTCCAAATTTATTGTAAAACTTCCTCATGGATCTTCAATCGAAAATCTGGGAGCATGCCCTGGCTTCCCAGTGGTTCTTGTTGTTTTAGACGGTTCCAGCAACCAAAACCTGGCACGTTTTTACGCGATACAAAAGGAAAACAAATTCTGCTCTATCTGCATCCCTGGCATTTCCGGAGCCGGGTGCTGGGGCCGCGGGAGAAGCACCTCCAGTCGGCCTAGGGCTGGGGCCTGACCGCGCGGACGCCCGGGGGCCGGGATGCAAGGGGCGGATCCGGCTGCGCCCGCGGCTCCGTCTGGCTCCGGATTGGGAACTTGCCTCCGTCGGAGTTTCCATAGCAACTTACACTTACACTTGGCATCCGGCCACCGCGGCAACTCCGCGCGGAGCTGGGCCCAGCCGGCGCTTTCGGTAGGCGTGCGGGGCAGCCGGCGGCGGGGGCGGGGGCGGGGCCGGCGCGGCGCGGGGGCGGGGCCGGCGGGGGCAGGGTGTGTGCGGGCGCCGGCGCGGGGGTGGGGCGGCCACGCGAGGCCCGCGGCGACTGGGCGGCAGCCTGGGGACCCGGAGCGTCCGAGTGGTGAAGGAAAATGCAAACCGCACTCCCGGCCATTTCGGACGCTCTTGGGGGCCTCTCCAAGTCGACTCGGTGCGAAGAGCTTCTTTGAGATCTTGACTCTTTCGGTCTTTTCTGTTAGCAATCACTAGGACAAAAATTTCACGAAGGGATCTTTTGAGAATTGCCAACTGTGCACTTAGTCCAAAACCCTCAGGGCTCAAACTGCAGAAATGTTTATTGGACAGAACCTCTTTAAAGCTTTCTTCTTTAATACGAAATTCTCCTGTAGATAGAGGAGCGATGCAAAGTTTTGGAAGGGCTGAAAAGTGAAATGTGTTTTACAAGAAGACGTGGAGGAGGCAAAGCCCTGTGCTCTATCTGAACTATACTGGAGGCAAGAGAAACTAATCGGTACGATGGTGATAATATGTAAAGAACCATGTGACCAGCCCATTCCCAACGCTAAATCAACACCTTGTCAACCCAGAGCAACTAGGAGAGAAAAACTTTCTTTCTCAGCCTAACGTCCATACACACCCCCAACGCGATGAAATGATATTCAAAGAAGATATCGTGTATTATAGAAAAGTCACGGGGGAACCAACAGATAATCAGGGAAGTAAATTACTTCGTGTAGTATTCTTGAAAAATACATTTCTTACCCCCCACCTCATTCATTTCAAAACCTGAAATAAGACTAAGCTCCTGCCCTGAATACCTTCTCAAAGATGCCTTGAATAGAAATCCAGGAACTTGTGAAACTGAAAATGCATCTGAAGTTTTAATTGTTAGGGAATTTTTAATGCAGAAGAGGGAAATACCAATCAACATACTTCAATAGCTGAAGCTAAAAGCTTTAGAGTACTAAAAAAAAAAAAAACGGTGAAAACAAAACAAAGCCTCTTTTATGAAAGTCACCACAATGGCCATCAGCGACTTCACCCAGAAAATTTCATGTGTGACTCCTCAGTTATCTCTGGATTACTTTTTTGAAATAATATTGTCAACATATTGCTAATACAAATGTAAGTGAGGTTACAGAGGAGTTGTGGGTGGACCAGTGTCACTAAAGAGTAGTAATATTTAAATCCATTGTACTTGCAGATTAAAGACAAGCCTTCTTAGTTCTTAAAGGAAACTCTCCTGGTGAAACCTCAGGATCTTTCCTAGAAAGATGGTTGGCCAGGTGATACTTCTATCACCTGGTGAAAACATATCACACCAGTGCCACCCACCAATTACGAGGTTTAGGAAGGGGCTTCAACAAAAATAGCTGCCTTTATTTCTCTTTTACAGAAAACCAACATCAGACAAAACACAAGTATTAACACAGAGAACAATCAAACCTCAGTGGGGAGTTATCTACTGTTGGCTTTGAACACTTAAGTCACATATACTTGAGCAAAACCCTTCCAAATTCACCTTACTAATTCACACAATTCCTCTCCCTCAGTTAAGAAGAATTTGTCATAATCCTATTACCATTTATAATGCTAGTAAATATCACTGTTACTTACACAAAAATCAGTTCTTTATCTTTTTATACCATTTGAAAATACTGGTAACCTAGTGAAGATTTCCAAAAGGTTTGACATGTTTGATAAGGTTTAAGAAACAATCGCTTGCACCTTAAAAATGAAAATCTTCTAGGTTCCAGCACTGAAACTGCCAGTTAGGCAAGCAAAAATGCACCAAACGTACAATGGTAAAATTAGTCAATTGTTAAAACTTGCCATTATAACATACTCAGTTGGGGCTGCCATTTTAGTTGTAGGCCTACCACCAGTAATGTCAAAATGAAGAAAAACAGAAGCAAGTTTTTATGTTAACAATCAGCATGACTATTGCAATCTAAGAAATGCAAATGAACTCCGTAACTCCAGTTGAGGCTCACAGCCCAATACAAGTACAGGTAAAGTTGGGGTTAACTTGCCTTCTAGGGAAAATTTTGCCTATTTGGGCACTTAATGCACATCCAAGTACTTGGTGGTACAGTATTAATCTATTTATCAAGTACAATTAAATGCTCAATTTTCTTAGAAAAGTGTGTGTATACACACATACACAGTAACTTTTATATGGATTTAAAGATACTGTTAGTGTGTGATTTGCACATGTAAGTTATTTCAAACACCTCTGCACTTTGGGGCAGATGTATGGAAATGAACTCAAGTAATAAAAAAATTTATAAAGTTGCTCATAAAATGAACCACTACAGGATTCCTTCTAATCAGTCTAGTTAAAATAAAACTCAAATGCTAACATAGCCTCTTAAGTTAGTATACAGTGTCAACAATTTGCATCCTTAAGTTTTAAGTCTTTAGTGTAGCTTATAATGTGTTTTCAGAACTTGGGGGTTAAGGTTCCTATAAAATATAGGTTGAGCTATTCATAATATTCTAGGTACCACCATCCTACACTTCCTTGGATTTGGATAAATATGCCCAGAATTTTGCATGCTTAATACATGCTTGTCTTTCAAATATTGAACCGTGACTACTAAGCCCACTAAATCCTTTTATTGCAATTGGGAATTATCAAAGTCTCCTACTTGTTTACTTCCAATTATTAACTATAAATCTCTGGGGAAAAGATCATGCTATACCGCTGTCAAACCCAACTGCGTAAACATATGCAATCAACTTTTTAGTGCTCCTTTTCCAAAGCATCTCTCTTTACCACATGACCTATGCTGACATTTAGCAAAACCTGTAAAACTCAGTGGATTTAAGTCATGGGTCTAAGTGCATCCTATAGCAGAGGTTGAGAGAAAAACTGTAGTCTCCAAGGAGGAGAAACAGAAGAAGAGAAAAAAAGAAGGCAAGAAAGAAAGGAAACCTCTTCCAAGACTGACGTCCCAGTCACCATCATCACTCCAAAAAAGCTCCAAATTTAAAATGCCCACTTCCCTTGGGTCTCGTCCCGAGCAATGTTTAGAGAATTTATCCAAGACTCCCAACAAATAACACCTCAAAAACTTTGCCCTTTTAAAAGCAAATGCAGGAGACCTTGGAAACAACTGGGAACCGCCATCTTACAAGCCATCCAATTTCACACAAGTGTCCCTCCAACTTAAGTTAATAACATTTTTGTTTGGGCTCTCTGCAGGCTAACATCCACCTCGGCGGGATCGCTGTCCCCCACATAACCCGTCCCTATAAAATGGGGGAGTTCTCTGGATGTTTAAACCCCTCAAAAGCCCTTTCTTCGGGAGAGGAGGGAAGCCACTTGACCCGGGCAGCTCCCGATTTCAGGAACCCGTCCCCGTTTCATCCAAATCTACCTCTCAACAAAGGGCGCCGCGGCCGGGAGAGCCGCAGAGGCTGGAAATACAAGTGTCCTTCTCGGGGGCCATGTGCGTCGCGAGGGTGTAGAGGGGCGCTCGGGGGAGAAAAGATCTAAAACGTGGGGCGGCGCGCGGCGCGTCCGGGCTGAGCGGGCGGCGGCTGGAGCGGCGCCGAGCCCGGCTGGCGGCGGCGCGGCGCGGGCTGCGGGTCGGTCCCGGCGCCGCAGGAGCCGGCGGGCGGCGGCGGGCGCGCGCTCGCGGGCGCGGGCGGCGCGCGGGGACAGGCGGCGCGCGGGGCGGCGGGCGGCGGCGCGGGGCTCGGCGCCCACGCTGTCAGCGCCCTCCCGGCCGGCGCGGGAGAGGTGCGGGGGGGCCGTTCCCCATCCACCCGCGGCGCCGGCCCGAGCCCCGCGAGGCCCCCGCCGGCCCCAGCCCCGTCCCAGAGGCGCCTTGCCTCCTACGTACCCGGAAAAAGCAGCCGGCGAGAGGCGATCGAAGCGGGCGGAAAAGACAATGAAAGTTAAAAGTCGTTCAGCAGAAAATGAATGTGAGCCAAGCGGCCATCTTGAAGCGAGCTGCAGACGCCGCTGTCAATGGGCAACGAGCGCAGCCGAGAGGAGCCGCGGCCGCCGCGCTCGGCTCATGCTGCCTCCCGAGCCCGGCCTCCTCCTCCTCCTCCGCCTCGGCCTCCTCCTCCTCCGCGGCCTCCTCCTCCTCCTCCGCGGCCTCCAACGCCTCCTCCTCTGGGCCTCCTCCTCCTCCTCCTCCTCCTCCTCCTCCTCCTCGGCCGCCGCCGCCGCCGCCGCCTCCTCCTCCCGCTCCGCACTCAGGGGAGGGAGCGCGCGGAGGGGGCGCGATCAGTATTATTCTGCGGGGCTAGGAGGTGTTTCTGATCCGGATCGGGGCTCCCTCGCCAACATCCCCATTGTCTCTCCCCAATCTCTGCCTTTAATACTACGATTATTTTTTCATAGTTGCTGTGGGGGGAGGAGGGCGGGTGGGGGGGCGCCTAGTGTGTGCGTGCGGAGAGGCGGGGGGAGGGGAGGAAGGACGAGGAGGGGGAGGGGAGGGTGGAAAAAAAAAATGCACCGCTGAAGGCAGAGTGGAAACTGACACCAGCTCCAAAATGGCTCAGAGTCCGCCCGCCCCCTCTACCCGCCGCCCCCCCACCGGGTCACGTGCTCCCCTCATTCCTTAAGGGCGGCCTGGGAATTAGTGTCGGTGTAGTCAGGCCCGCGGCCGCCCCCTCCCCTCGGAGCAGCGCGACCCGGCCCCCTCCCCCTTGTTATGCGCGGCGGCGGCGGCGGCGGCGGCGCTGCTGCGGAGACATTTCTCCACAGCGCCACATGCGCCACCCTGCTCTCGGCGCGGGCATCGCTTCGGCCCCGCACGGAGCTCAGCCCACCCCACCCCCCGTTATTTCTTTCTTTCTGCTGCCCGCCTCCGCTCGCGGCGCACACGTCCACGGGCTCCCGCCGGCCAGCGCCCCCCCCCCCAGCCCGGCCCAGCCTTCCCAGCGGGCTACTGCCCGGACTCAAGCGCCGCGGCGCGTAACCTGCGCCCGAGTTGGGCTCGCGGAAACAACAGCGCCCGCCCCCGTCGCCCCGCGGCCCTCTTCCTCGCCCGCCGGCGGCCGAGGTGGGGCGCGCGCGCGTGCGCGGGCAGCGACTCGCTCCGGGCGTGGGGGCCGCCCAGGCTGGGCCTCGGAGCCCGGCGAGCGAGGGTCCAGCTGCTCCCGAGCTCCCTCCCCGTACCTCCGGCGCAGGTAACGGGTTGGGCTGGCTCCCGCCGCGGGGCGACAGAGCCCGCTTCCCCAGTCCCAAAGCTTAGAGCTTCCACGAACTTCGGGGATCGCATCCTTTCCCACTGAGGTTAACCTTCATCCAGAGAAAAGGCGATCGTTAGAAGTTAACGCTAATCATATGTGTCTTCAAAGTAGTAACACACAAACTTAAATCCAAACTCACCACTGTTTTTGTCAGCTTATTTATTCAGAGTGTAATACTGTCTACTTTTATAAGACTTGAAAAAGATCGAACTGGGATCAAGGTACGCTTAATACTAAAGATTCAAATACTTAGGTAGAATTTTTCTCTCAACCCTTTTCACAAGTGTAAGACAATGTCAAAACTGATGAGTGGCATAAATCAAAAAAGAAAATTTTTTTCTATTGAAAAGGAAGACATCCAGGTGGTATAAACGATGGTTCCCCCGACGACAAGGTGTTGCCGGTCTTCCTCTAGACCCGAGCGGATCGTTAACTTCCACAAGTTACAACTGAGTTGCTCTTTCCAGGCCTTTTGAAGCATCTTTAAGTTTCCCCACTAAGTCCTAAAAGATGTATATAATGCCATGATTTTAGGATAAAATACAAGAAAGAACTATCCATATTTGAGAAATGAAAAGTCGGGAGACACCTTCTAAGCAAGTCTAAAATACACGAGAATTTTAACCATTGACAAACCACTATCAGTCAAAAGGTTTTCCTCTAAAATATCTCATCTTCAAATGGGCTACTTCCCCTCAGATTGGTGATATGACTTCTAAACAATTCCTCTTAACAGGAAAGGTGTATCAAAATTAAATTTCTCAAGTTACCTAACATTATGTTGTACTCATTTTCTGAAAGTTCAAAGTTTGATTAGTTGTTACATTAAAACGACTCCACAGGAGAAATTCAGTTACATCAAAACTTCCAATAATCATCTTCACTTTCTTTAAGTGGTAAGAAATTAATTCGTTGTCATGTCCATTATCAATGTAGTTTTGAATTTCTGGAGTCTTAAACTGGCAACCTAAAGCAATTTTAGAATTTTATGTATACTTTCTCCTTTATAAAATCATTCAAAACTACGGTTTAAAAATCCTGTTTTGAAACCTTAACTGTACTTCTGAAAGCCAAGAGGACATTTTCAAAGACATTCTCTTAATTTTCCTTTGTCCTACTGTAACAAACTCATCACCAATAGAAGGAATTTACATTCAACACTACACTTCAGGAGTTAACTTAGAACAGCAAATACAGATCAATTCTCGGTTAGTAACATCTAAATTCAAAAGTAAAGCCTACATTAAAATATTGCTTTTGAAGCCCTCTTCCCAGTAAATCCTTAAGCAGCCTTCAGTATCTACTGACAGATGGTTATTTTTGTTTGGAAATTTCCATAAACATAATTCTCAAACACCTATTAAAAGATAGGCACATTCATAGATCCTAATACTGTACCTGTAACTGTTCCATGTTGCAACTAAAACTAATGTCTGGGAGGGACTGGGAATCAGTGTTCTAGGGAAGAAAAAAAATGCTGTTTATTTAAATAATAGAAATTCAAATTTTCATTACACATTTAATTTTTAGACAGGGCTTATGTATAAATACCTCTACATTTAAGGTCACCAAGTATGCAGGTCTGTACATCTTGTGAAGCTGATTCGTCTAAAACACAACACATACATTTCAGCCTTTTTTCAAAAAGCTCCCTAAATCCTTCTAAAGAACAGTTAAAGTTTACCTTTATCTGATATTCCAAGCGCCAAGAAACATCAATTATATGAGGGAGAGATCTGCCTATACTGAAAGATACAATGATAATTTTGTACATAATGCTGTTTCAGTATTTATCTTTACTGAGAAAGGTGTCTACCTTCCACACACACTCCCTACACACACACACAATTTTAATCCATTCTGAATTTAGAACAGTTAAAGTTTTATTTTCAAGTACTGAATAGCAAAAGAGCATTAAAAAATTATCTCAATGAACTTTATCTTTAAAAATATTAGCTTAACTTCAATTGTTTCATTTGCCCTTTGGCCCCTTTTCTTTTGGTCAAGATTCCTGTTTTTTGCCCTGTTTTGTTTCACACCAGCATTCTCCATTCATACCTACAAGTGAAAAGTGGCTCAGCTTGACACCTTATACAGTACCTACCTTCCCAGTAGGATTTCTAGGGAATTCTTATTATTCTGAAGGGGGAAAAAGAAAAGAAAGAAAACAGATCTTTGCAAACAGAATAGAAAAAAATAGTAATTGTTAATTAAAAAAAAAATTTAACCTGGTACTCCGTGCAAAAGAGTTCTATTCGCTCTCTATCAAATTTACAGTCTTCTAGATAAGTGCTAAAGGGGGGGGAAAAAGCCAAAGTTTAGTCTCATCTTAAAAACTGAAATTGGAATCATAAAGGTACTATAAGAAAATTAATGATATTTAAGTAAATCCTGTACCTTAGGGTTGATTTGTCAGCTCTTTGCTTTCCTGCCTCCAGTATGTAAGTTGCAGCTGCTGCATGACAATGTTTTAAAACCACTGGGTCTATATGTTTCAAGTCTGGGTGATCTAAAATAAATTAATTGCCAGTGATGCCAGTGATAATAAATTCCATAGTCATGTTTCCAAAAAGTTTTTGAATTTTGGTAAAAAAAAACCTTTCACAAGGTATCAAAAAGGATTCAACTTCAAGGATTGGCAGTTATAAGTGAGATGACCAACAAAGTCAATGGCAAAACAATAAAGAGCAAACATCAGTAATTCTGCTGTTACTTGATCTCAATTACCTTCTTTCATTTTGCCTTAATAATTTTTACTGCTTTTTAAAAAACACTATAATCCGAAAGGCAAAAACAACTATACACTGGTCATAGTAATGCTGGATGGAATAAATACAGGGGAAAATAAGATGAATAATTTACATGGTGTATATTTTTAAATGAATAAACTTTCCCTCTAAAGACTGACTGCTTTTAGGGTAACTGGCTCCATGGACATCAGTACATCGGGAGCGGGGAACAAAAGTTCAGTATATAAATTCAAAATATTTTCAGGTTTTGACAGCCATCCTTTTTTGGAGATTAACCCAGGTGGTAATGACTATTTTCGTCTAAATAACTTCCACTTTCATACTTTTTGGTATTTAGTTCGTGAACTAAAAAAAAAAAACAAAACAAAAATTTGAATTGTTGGGATATTTATATTAAGAAAATTATCTAAAAGCGACCTGTCTCAAAATATGCCTTCAATCCATACCGACGCCGCACTCTACAATCACTGACCTGACCAAGTAAAAAACACTCACCTCCTGGTAACTAGTGCGGAACAAAACATTCACCATTATTTTTAGGTTCTAGGCGTGGAACCTGTGCAAATCACATTTAACTACACAGTGTTGGAGTAATCATAACGTAAGGTATTTTCTAACGTGGAAAATGTCAACACTATTTGCTATAGTAATTACTTTGGAAACAGATCGTTTAAAACCTTTGCCAGCCTAACACTGAAAGCTTGAATGGCAGGGAACTCCCCCGATGAAGTCCAACTGTCAAACAGCCTTAGCCTCAGACCAGGCTGAAAACCTTACATGTTTAGGCCACAAACGAGACTCGAACAAGGGCTTTACAAAGGAACAAAGACACTGGGATGAGAAATCAGGCCAGGAACGTGTAGCTGGCGCTGTGCAGGTGCCAGCTGGGGATAGAACAATGCTCAGGGTCCACTCTGAGTTCTGATAGAGCCATATCCCCACACTCTGTCCGGAGCGAAGGGCAAAGCCCGGAGACTTCCTCTTCCCGGGGCTTTCCCCCTTTCGCCCGGTCTCGCTCCTCTTCTCCGAGAGCCCCTCCACCCAAGCCGATCCAGCTCAGAGCCGAGAGGCTTACCTAACACTGCCTCGTCCGCCTGGGCGTCCAGCAGGCTCTGGAAAGCCGCCCGGAGGAGAAGCGTGAAGGCGTTGGAGTCGAAGGAGCCGGGATCAGCCAGCATCTGGAAGCCCTTCTGCACATACTCCGAGAGCTCCATTGTGAGCGCGCCGTGACCTTCGACACGCGCACCACGTGACGCGCGCCGCGCGCTCAGCTGATGCGGCCGCGCGCGCACGCGGCTCCCGGCCGCGCGGGCTGCGGACCTCCCCGCCCGGGGCCTCCCCTCCGGCCTCTCATCCCGCGCAGGGCCCGCGCCCCCTGCAGCCCACCGCCCGCCTTCGTCGCCGCGTCGGTTCGGCCCTTATACGCCAGCCGGGGGAGCTGGCTCGCCTCGGCGAGAGGGGCGGACCCGGGCACTTTGTGGACGCGCTCGGGGCTTTTTTTGCACTCGGTGTTCACCTAAGACTGTCGGCGGTTCCTGCGCGTTCCGCGTGGGCGTTGCCTGAAAGATCCCCTTGGGAGGTGGCGGAAGGTGTCGGGACCCCGGCCCCCTCCTCCCCCGAAAACTACGCCTTCTTCGCTCCTCGCTCTGCGCGAAAACCTGCGGAGAGTTCCAATTTAAGGCAACTGGTTGGTTTGGGTTTGGGTTTTGTTTTGTTTTTTCACTCCACAGCTTTACCCCCCACCCCAGCCCTTCCCTTTTGTGAGTGAGACTGTGGACATCCAATTATGTAATTGTTTATTTTTCCTTTTTTTTACTGCCATGTCTGGAATACGGCAATTGATCTTCCTGCGTGTGTGTATGCACATATATACATTCATATAGGGCACGTGTATACTTAATGGACTTCAATTGAGGGTTTAATAAATTATGCACGAACATATTTAACAGAACTATGAAAATTTTATATGCCGGTTTAAATACCTTTCAAAAGCAAACTGGTTTGAATTTTGTGCTACTGTATTCATTACATCCATGGATCCTGTTTTAATTATTCAAAGAATCTCCATATCAGTTACCTTAATAGAATATAGTTAGAAATGGCAAAATATTAGAAGTGAATTATTGTTTCAGATACCCATAATGTTAAAGGTTCAAATGTAAAAAGTTTAACTTCCCCTTTATGTTTCTACGAAGGTGGAGAATGATTCTTAAAAAAAAAAACGCGAAGCAAAGTAGATAATGCATTTTTAATCAAAAGAATTTTAAAAGAAAATTCAAAACGCCAAGTTCTTTACTGGTGCAGGGGAGGGGGATAAGGAAGAAGAAAGGTATTTCAGTCTTCAGGAGTAATTATTTGAAACAGACACCATGAAACACATTTTGGGGCTAAATTTAGGAGCTTACTTGAAAAAAAATATTTTTAATGAATACAGTCAACATTTAACCTTGTACTAATACATAGCCTGATTTCACAATAACAGGACACAAATGGAGTAATTTAGCATCAGTAACAGATTGAGTACTCAGTTATCCTTTGAAGGCTTTGAAAGGCATGGGAACTAGCTCTTCACTTGGTGAGCATGTAGGAGCAGTGAAGGATTTAAGAGTCTCCCTAGAGTCTTTATGAAACAAACACCTATTAATCATGTTCATCTTTTCTTCCCGTCTCTTAATTTCTTTCTGAACTCCTTGTCTCTCATCAGTAATAAAATGTCAGTTGAAAATTTTCCAGTTACTTGATTTACATAAGGGATATTTTACAGGGCAAAGTTGTGTAAATGTTAATACAGCAACACCCAAATTCATTATGTTTATTACACATATATTTTATAACTTTACATAACATTGATTAATTCTCTAATAGAATTTGAGTTGGTAATTGTAAGCATACTCTAGTTTCAAAACAAAGCGTTAATACTTAAGCATAGATTTTTAAATGTTATTTTTTAAAAAGAAAGTAAATACAATTAGTTGTGAGTTTGTAGTCATAAAAGTTAGGAAATGCACAAGAATTAGTTCCATAATGGCTGTCATGTTATTCTCTTGTGCATATGAAATTTCTTTCTCTTAACAGAGCGTTTGTCTTCTGCCTAAATTTATTTATTAGGCCCAAGTGATGTGTACATTTCCGGCTCACACAAAAATTTAAACCTTAATGTTTTGATATTAGAAAAACTGAATTTTTCTGCCATAGGAACGTTTATTTCAACTTCCTTTGAAGAGGGCACAGGGTTTTCTTTAATTAAAAGGCATGTATTACCCACATATACACTCTCTTGTTTGCAGCAATAAAATCAATATATTTTATATTGTTAGAAACACCATGTATGAACACATTCTAAAAGTGTGAAAAAACTATTTAAAACTATTACTTTGATCACTAAGATCAGTATTAGAGCTTTCACTAGACTAAAAAATTCTGTAGGCTCAAAGCCAATACACTAAATTTGGTCTCCAAGAGCCTTTTAAAATGATAATTATGTTTAGCTGAAAATAACAAAATAGATACTCAGACATCTTCATGTTAACAATTATTTTTCCTTCTAAGCTGTAAATATTAAGACAGACAATGCTGATACATTTGTTTCTCTTTTTAAGAATCTAGCAATTATTCAAAGAATTAGAATGTAACATTTAAAACAATGTTTTAGAGTATTTAAAAATACATTATATCCATTGAGTTGGTTAGTTAATTTGTTTTAGAAACCTATTTAATATTGGCCTCTGCATTGTGAGTACAATTAAAATATGGTCTGGAGCATTTGCAGGATATATGTGGTCAGCTTTTCCCAAAGGCCTCATTGGTACATTTGTTATTTATATGACATTAACTATTTTCTAGTATTCTATAAGTATTTTTGCTTTTATGCAGAGAAAGCTGAAGTAAAGTAGTTCTTTAGATTGAAGGATTTGCTGAACATGCATGGGGAGGGGGAAAAATGTCAGTAGGCTTAAGTGCTCATGAGACATCCGGAAGTTTCAGCTGTCATACAAACTGTGTTCTAGTGGAGTTCTGTTTTATCCCTGCTCATGGAATACCTGCCCATTTTCTAGGAAGAAGAAAGTTAAAAACACTTAAAAATTACCTATACACAAGAAACCATCTTCTTTCTGTCCCCTAATACTGATTCTTCATTAGCTAGTTATCTAAAGCCTTGAGATCAATATTAATGAAAACAGTATTTACTATTTTAAAGCTATTTTAACCACAAATGGACAGCTGGGAGGAATACTTAACTGAGTTAAACGTGGCATGTGAGAGTATAGGTCAAAATTATTTCAGTGAAAGTTATAAGATCTATATACATTTTTTAATTTTATTAAATATCTTAGGGACTTGGAATTTGGTCAGGTGTTTGCACATTCATGGCTACAGAGTTCAGTGGTTTCAAACTGAGTCTTTTGTGTCACATACATTTGTCAAAAGACCACATTGAGTATTCAGAGGAGACAAGGCTTTTATTTTTAAACTAAACATTTAATCCCCTCCTTAATAATTTATAAATGGTCATTGCTACAATGCTTAATACAGGCAAATACAACCCTTTTGCCTCCCTCACATCATATAGCCTGTCTTATGTATGTGGACTTTTAGATAAGACTGAAATTCATTTTAGTGGAATTAATGCCTTAATATGTGATGGGAAGACAAATGCTAGTCACATGAAACAAACTGGACCCACAGGAATGAAAACCAATGACACAGTATTCTCTAAAACACTTGGAAAACTCGTGCTTATGGTGTGGCATGAGTGTTTTGGATTTT
The DNA here is from genome assembly GCF_030020395.1 of Manis pentadactyla. NCBI lineage: Eukaryota > Metazoa > Chordata > Mammalia > Pholidota > Manidae > Manis > Manis pentadactyla. The sequence goes on along the minus strand of NC_080021.1, from coordinate 110,489,891 downwards.
TTTCACAAAACTTTTATTCAAAACATTTAAACTAAATAGTACAATTTCTATTTAATATTTTATCACTTAGTGCCAGTTTTTAAATTTCATTTTTCAGTTTTATCAGAGAAGGGTCAAATACAAAAATTCAAAATGTGATATAACAATAAGCAAAATTAAATATTTTAAATCTAACTTTAACAGGTTAAATTATCACACTACTAGGAAGTTGAGTTTCTTAAAAAAATTAATCTGAAAGCGTTTCCTGAAGTTAGGAAGCTATAATTTTGTTAAATTTTGCAAATAGGAAATTCTATAGTCAAGATACTGTCAAAAAAGGAGACTACTCTTGAATCTCTGAAATGAAATTTGGGAGCTATCATTAAAACTGTCATGCCATGATTTTGTTAGCTACTTGAGTCAGAAAAAAATAACTAACATTAAAGGAATGTATATCAGAGTTAATTGATAATTTTTAATACCAAATCATTGTATCTAGCTAGTCTATAATTTTGAAAAGATTTTCTGCACATTAGAAAAGTAATGTCTGCTCTTTAAGGCTTCCTTTAGGAAACTTGCTTCCTTATTTTGAAGCAAAGCAACTGATGTCATATGGGAACATCTGAATTGTACAGACTAAAATTGTGAAGACTTCAGCTAGAAGGAAATGAGGAATTGCTTTTTTAAAAGGAAATGAAAATAAGTAAATGAAGTTTGGCAAGGAGTGAAGGCAAATTTTATTTTAAAGGAAAGGAAATTAGAAAGAAACAAGAAAAGCAATCATACTCCATAATACATTTAATGAGAAAAGAACAGGTTGAATTGTGTTTCTTAGCATTTCTCTACATAGACAAATAAAAATTAATAATTGACCTTTAAATTCTGTAAGTGATTTAAATGATTTTAAAGTTTATCTCTTGTATGGATTATTGAAAGCAAATTTACTCCTTAAATCGTGTAATTTATATCTACTTCACCAGTGAAGTGATGAAAATAAGGAGCTGGCCGATCATCCAATAAATTTTGTCAAATAGACAACTAAGAAGATAAGCACAGGTTCCTCCTTCAACAGCAGGTTGATTTTTTTCTCTACTTAAATTATAAAAATCACCACTTCAGTTTCCTATTTCATTGATCTGGTATCAGACAGAAGGAGCCATGGCTTACCCATGAGAGAATGAAAGGGAGACACAGGTACACTGAAATAAGTTTACGTTGATGAATATATCTAGTAAATTCTTCCATATGTATGCAGATTGTCCTATAAATTATTAATATTTTTTAAAGAGAGGGAAAAAATTGAATTAAAAAAAGGGAGAGAGGGAAAAGGGAAGGAAGGGAGGGAGGGAGGGAAGGGAAGAAGGGAGGGAAGGAGTAAAAGGGTAGGGAGGAAGGGCGAGAGAGAGGAAGGAAGGGGAGATAATTTTTCCCTTCATGAGGAGACATATCACAGAAAGCTTATTTACTTTTTATTTTCTCTGACACAGTCCATTACAGCAACATTCTCTCAGCTATACTGAATCCAGGTAAGCCTCAGTGAACTGGAAGGTCATCTGTCATGTCCAGAACCTAATCAGTTTCAAGAGGTCCTACACTTAGACTACAACAACACAATACCTAACAGAATCCCTTCCTCTTTGGTTCTGGTTTTGGAGACTCTACATTCTAACACTGTATTTTCTTATACCTCAGAAACTGGAGTTTTGGCCAGATCCACAAATTCCAGCAAAAAGAACAAATGGGCCTACTTTATGGAATATTACTGTCTAAACCCAAAAATTATTAAAAGTTTGCATTTTGAGAGCATGCTTTTTTTTTTTTTTTTTTTTTTTTTTTTTTGAGAGCATGCTTTTTACATATTAAAATTTGAAATTTAATTTACAAATATTCATAGTTATTTTGTTTAAAGGAATATAACTTTTAATGGAAACTGAAGAAATGAAAGGAGTACTTTATAGACTAAAGCTCAGGTAATTATACTTGCTGACAAAATTAAATATTTGACCATCACTTATCAAATGATCGATCAAATGAATCTATGGAAGTTATGTGTATAAGAATGCATAATCTAAATTAAATATATTGCAAACACTAAAAAAAATATGAAATGTGTTTTCAACTCATTTAAAGTAAGCATTTAAACCAAAATATTTTAAAAGAGCTTACTTGGCAAAGAAAGGGCTAAGTTAAAGTGTTTCACTATTTTGAAATATGTATGATAGCTTAAGTAACACTGGTTAAGGATTTAACATTTTAATTATGGTTGCTTTAGATGATGTTATTTTCAACAGAAAACATTTTATCTCCCGTCAAAATACAACACTTAAAAAATTTTATACAAAATTCAGTCTAAGACTACTTTTAAAAAAATTTAGTAGAATAATTGTGTTCAACCCTCTCTCATATTATTGCATGGATAGAACTATTCAGAATATACTTTATTATATATAGCTGATTTAAATGCATGATAAATGCACAGAAAGTAACTTCATAGATTGCTGTGAAATAAAAGTACTTATGAAACATGAAACTTTTCTGTTTCCTTCACCACAAACTCAGTTTTTTGTCCCTAAGCTTTTGTTTGATTGTTTTAGTAAGGTTAAAACGTAAATACAGTTATTCTAACTCTTTCAAGTGTTATTTTCAAAATTACATTTCTTTGTGTAAGTATTTTAATCTGTATTTTATGGAAAGAGATTGGGAAGGAAGATTTATAAAATCACTTTAATATCATTAAAGACCAAGAAGATAATGACTAGCAACAGAATTAAAGGGAGAACTGTAGTAACATAGTCAATTTAGTCCATGTAATTAGGAACTGGGGCCTGAGTTACTAGTATCTGGGTAATTACTCAATTTTCTTTTTATTTTGTGCTAAAGAAAAGAGGCCTGGGACATTTGGAGCAATAGTACTCTAAATTGAAATTAATTAGATAATTGGCAACTTCTTTTTGACTTGCAGTGGTCTGTAAGTTATAGACCTAAAAATGAGGAGAAATTTCGTAAAAAATAGTAATATAGATGCCCATGTATTTACATGGGCAAAATGAGGCCTTTGAAAACTCTTGAATTTTCATATGCTTTTCTTAATATTTGAAGGTGACAGAAACATTTAAATGAAGCCAATCTACAATGTAAGAGTGAGTACAATATATGCATATGTTGACAGAGGTTTAAGCAAACTTTTGTTTTTGATAATTTAAATATTTGTGAATTGAAATGAAGAATCATAAGACCAATAAAGAAATACATATTTTATAAATTACTACAGACAATATGCATTCTTCTTTACAAAGAACTCTTTCAGCAGTGTTTATTGGAAAGATTGATTTTACATTTGCCAATCATAAAAGAAGGAAAGTAATATTCTATATATGTTGTAGTTTTGAAGGTTGTCCCATATTTTGTAACGAGGTAGACAGAAATAAAAATCTAAATACAGATATTTGTGAGATATAATAATTGCCTTTATAGACACCTAAACTAACTTTTAATTTTAATTTTGCCTTTATTATTTCTAAAAGTTGGTATGATCAAATATTTGTCTGCTTGTAGAGACTGTGACATTCAATGATGACTAGTGCTCAAGTTGAGTCATAAAGATAGTCTGTTATATTAAAACCAAGAGTGACTATTGGAAAGTAGTCATTTTGCAAGCAAACATCCTGTCAAGTAATGGCTGGGAGGTAGGGGGAGCATATGTCACAAAGTAACAGACTTAAATCTTTAGATAAGCCTTAAGTGTCTATCTGATCATCGACATAAATAGCATAAAGACAATCTAATTGTGATTGTCTTAAGCTTTTTCTTTTAGTTTCTCTTTATTTTATTAAAGTTCTAGAAATGAGTGTAAAAACCAAGACTTGGTTAGGATCATATTCAATATGATTCCTAAGATGGTTAAAAAAAATACTTTACATTGAAATATCAGAATCTCAGGCATATATTATGCAAGAACTTTAAATAATTATTCCCCCTAAATGTAAAAATATAAGAGTAGATAATGCTACTTTGTGTATTGGTGTAATATTATACCATTCTTTGAATTAAAATAGTTGTTACTCTTTTCTTCCCTTACGATATATGAATAATTATGTGGACATTATTTTGGAAATATAAGAGTTTAAATAGCAAATTTAAGGATGAAAGTTTATCTTTAGTTTCTAAAGTGTAATATCAATTTTTCAAATAACATGGAACAAGATTTATTGAAAAGAAATATAAAAATTATTTTGGAGGTTATTCAGATAAGAATTCTATTTTTTTAATAGGGAGATTTTCATAACTTTGCTTTAAAAGTTTATTTTAATTGCAAGGATCATTATGAAGTTATATAAATAAGTTACAATGCCTTAAAGTATGTGGAAGTTCATGTGATTTTAATTTTTCTGATTGTTACTTCTTTACTTTTTTACTTTGCTGTCCTCATATAGAGTCCTTTTATTAGGTAAGTACCTGGTACATGACAGACAGTCAAGAATGTTTGTTGAATGATGAAGATAGTATAGAACATGGAGTCAGAGGAAACTGGGTTCAAATCCCTATCCCACCTGCTTTAGTTCCATGACCTTGGGCTTATTTTCTTTAGGTCTTGCTTTCCTCAAATGTACAGTGGAAATAATAATGGCATCTATTTCATATAGCTTCTGAAAAGCATTCAAAGCCCAGCCTTAGCATGTACTCCATGCATGTGATTATAACCAAAAAAAGTAATTCTGTAATGGTAAATTTTGCTTTTACTGACATAGGTTTTCTTCATTCAAATTTACAGCTGTTGTGCACATGATGTAAACATTTGAGGGCCATGAGCACATGAACACCTACTTAGATAATTAAGACTTCTGGATTACCTAACACTTCTTTACTTTCAGGGACTCTGAAGTGAATCTAAGAGGGCTCTTTTAATAGTAACAGTCATAAGATACCATCAAAGACCTTGATGACAATAATTACCTTACCCCTCATCTCTTTACTTTTTTTTTTCTACCCATTTTTTTTATTAAGGTATCATTGATATACACTCTTATGAAGGTTTCACAAGAAAAACAATGTGCTTAACTGCATTTACCCTTATTACCGAGTCCCCCCCATACCCTACTGTAGTCACTGTCCATCAGTGTAGTAAGATGCCACAGAGTCCCTACTTGTCTTCTCTGTGCTACACTGTCTTCCCCATCACCCCACACACACCCTGTGCACTAATCATGATATCCCTTAATTCCCTTCTCCATCCATCAACACCCACCCTCCCCCACCCCTCCCCTTTGGTAACTGCTAGTCCTTTCTTGGAGTCTGTGAGTCTGGTGCTATTTTGTTCCTTCAGTTTTGCTTCATTGTTGTACTCCACAAATGAGGGAAATCATTTGGTATTTATCTTTCTCTGCCTGATAATACCCTCTAGCTGTACCCATGTTGTTGCAAATGGTAGGATTTGTTTCTTTCTTATGGCTGAATAGTATTCCATTGTGTATATGTACCACTGCTTCTTTATCCATTCATCTACTGATGGACACTTAGGTTGCTTCCATATCTTGGCTATTGTAAATAATGCTGTGATAAACATAGGGGTGCATATGTTTTTTTGAATCTGGGAAGTTGTATTCTTTGGGTAAATTCCTAGGAGTGGAATTCTTAGGTCAAATGGTATTTCTATTTAGTTTTTTGAGGAACCTCCATATTGCTCTCCACAATGGTTGAACTAGTTTACATTCCCACCAGCAGTGTAGGAGGGTTTCATCTCTTGACTCTTGACATACTGCAGCCCCAGGAGTCTCTGAATCCTGGCCAGTGTCCATTATGGTCAGCTACCTGCAAAGATCTCTCTCTTATGAAAGCCTGTGAGCCATTCCCTCTCTTCTCACTGATTCTTGCTCTAGTTTTTCTTGAATCATGTCCTTTAGTTAGCAGCTCTTTAGAAAGTCTCCAGGAGCAGATTCAAGATGCTTTCACATTTTCCTCTGGAACATCTCTTGTCTAGTTTCAGGGAGTTGATTGCTGTCTTATACTCTGGTTAGTGATTCCCCTCTGCTGTAACATCTTTTAGAAATTTCACATGCTTCATGAGGCATTGAGAAGATTAAAAAGATTTAAAGCAGTAAGAGAAAAAAGAACCCTTACCTACCATGGGGTGGGCACACAATTTGGAATGTGGCAATTTAAACTCTGCAACTCAAAAGTGCTGAACAATTCATTGAGTTTTGGCAAACTTATGCAGTCATATAACCACACCACATTGAAGATGTAGAGATTGCCATACACCAACAATTTTCCCTCTTCCCTTTTGCAGTCATTATACTTGCCCCACCCCTGACCCTAGATAATCAGTGGTTTACTTTGTCTTATATAGTTTTGTCTTTTCTGGAATGTCATACAAATAGAATAATTAAGTTTGTAGTTTTTGTGTCTGGCTTCTCTTATCAAGTATATTTTAGAGATTCACCTATGTTGATGTATTTATCAGTAGTTCATTCCTTCTCATTGCCAAACAGTATTCCATTGTATGAATATACCTCAGTTTATCCACTCACCAGTCATTGGGCATTTACATCATTTCCAATTTTGGTAGATTATGAATGATGCCTCTATAAAGAATTGCATGTTGATTTTGTGTAAACATACCCTTTTATTTCTCTTGAATAAATATTGAGATGTGGGATTGTTGGGTTATATATGTGTATGTTTAACTTGAACACAAACTGCAAAACTGTTTACCATGGTAGGTATACCAAATTTCATTCCCACACACATTGTATGGAGTCTCAGTTGTTTAATATTGTCTACATATGTGGTATTATCAGTTATTTTAGACATTTTGACAGGTGTGTAGTGTATATCATTGTGGTTTTAAATTACATTTCTCTAATGACTAATGATGTTGAGCATCTTTTTATGTGCCTATTTGTCATATGTATATCTTTATTAGTGAAGTGTGAATTCAAATTATTTGCCTATTTTTATAAAGTTGTTTTCTTCTGAGTTTTGAGAGTTCTTAATATATTCTGGATATAAGTCCTTTATCAGATGTGTTTTTGAAAATATTTCTGTGGATGTTTTTTGGATTTTCTAAAGAGTATCTTTTGGAGAGCAGAAGCTTTTAATTTTTATTAAGTCCAGTCATTCTCTTATGAATTGGGTTTGGGTGTTGTGTCTAAGAAATTATTCCTTAACCAAGGTCACAAACATGTTCACCTATGTTTTCTTCTAGAAGTTTTACTATTTTAGATTTTACATTTAGGTGTGTTATTCACTTTGAGTTAATTTTTATACACTATGTAATCTATGAATTAAGTTGGCTTTTTTTTTTTGCGTATAGGTATTCAATTACTTTGCCCTATTTGTTGAAAAATTATCCTGTCTCCATTACATTGCCTTTGTACTCTTGGTAAAACTCAATTGGCTGAAGGGATTAAAGATGGTGGTGTGAGAGGTAAGACAGAGACCTCCTAAAACCACATATAATATGAAAATAGAATTAATACAACTAATCCTGAAAGACCAACAGGAAAGAAGGCTATACCAGACAGCATACACCTGGAGGAAAGAACAGACCTCACAGAACAGGGTAGCATGCCAAAGCCATGACCCAGTGGGACTCAAGCCCTTCTCCAACCCCAGCTCACTGGTGGGGAGGAAGAGAAACAGAGCACGGAGGGAGTGGAGGCCTGGGACTGCTGAAAACCTAGCCCTGGAGATCTGTTCTGGGAGCACGAACCTACATTGCATAGTGCTCTGCTGATTAGTGCAGTTGAAAAGCTAAGACAAACAGAATACCTAGAGAGACTGAGATTCCAGCTTCTTATGGAAAACGGGGATCCATATCCAGCTGATCTGGGTGGACAGTCTGAGACACTTCCTGAAAGTGAGATGGCTGCTAAAGGGGCCAGGATTGCACAGAGCATACTGCTCAGAAGAAAGGACAGTTAAACCAAATTGCTCAGGTGCACTCTGCCCAACAGGTTGGGAATTTTCATGATCTTCAGCCGTTCCATCCACCTGGCTGGTTGCACAGCTCCAAGGCCCCCCTCTGTGATATGGAGCCTGCTGCGCCTTCCTCCTGGCCAGCCCTCACCTGGCTCGCAAACTGGCAGTCCCTGCCCTGGCATCAGGCCAGCCAGAGGCAAGCCACGCCTACAGCAGCTACAAACGCAAAGCATAGATGCTTGCACCTGTGTGTTCAGCTCACTGGTTCTGGCAGTGGAGACAGGCATAGCAGCTGGGAAGCAGAAAACAGCTCTTTCCTCACCCCAGGCACCAACACCACTCTCCTGCGACCCCTGACAACGCTCCAGGGGCTGAGCAGCTCCAGAGAGTAGAGTTTCTAGAGGACACCACATACAAATATGAAATGTCAAAGGAGCCTGGTTCAAAGCAAAATCTCAACAACACCAGAAAAAGATTGAGTGAGACTGAACTAATAAATCTTCCTGAAAGAGATTTCAAAATAAAAATCATAAACATGCTCCTGGAGGTACAGAAAAATATTCAAGAACTCAGGAATGAATTTAGGAAGGAGATCCAAATGTTGAGGAACACAATGGAGGGTATTAAAAGCAGATTAGATACAGTGGAGGAGATGATAAATGAAATAGAAATTAGAGAAGAGGAATACAAAGAAGCTGAGGCACAGAGAGAAAAAAGGATCTCTAAGAATGAAAGAATACTGAGAGAACTGTGTGACCAATATAAATGGAACAATATTTGTATTATAGGGGTACCAGAAGAAGAAGAAGAGAGAGAAAAAGGGATAGAAAGTGTCTTTGAGGAGGTGATTGCTGAAAACTTCCCCAATCTGGGGAAGGAGATAGTCTCGCAGGCCATGGAGGTGCACAGATCTCCCAACACAAGGGACCCAACAAGGACAAAACAAAGACATATAATAATTAAAATGTCAAAGATCAAGGATAAGTACAGACTATTAAAAGCAGCCAGGGAGAGAAAAAAGATCAGATACAAAGGAAAGCCCTTCAGGCTATCAAGCTGAAACCTTACGCCACCTGAAACCTTCTCACCAGAAATCTTACAGGCCAGAAGGGAATGGCATGATATATTTAATGCAATGAAGCAGAAGGGCCTCGAACCAAGATTACTTTAGCTGACAAGATTATCATTTAAATTTGAAGGAGGGATTAAACAATTTTCAGATAAGCAAAAGTTGAGATAATTTACCTCCCACAAACCATGTCTACAGTGTATTTTGGAGGGAATGCTACAGATGGAAGTGTTCCTAAGGTTAAATAGCTGTCACCAGCAGTAATAAAAAGGGATATACAAAGAGTACAGAATATGATACCTAATATATAAAGAAAGGAGGAGGAAGAAAAGGAGGGGGAAAAAATGAACCTTTACATTGTGTTTATAATGGCATACTAAGTGAGTTAAGTTAGACTCTTAGATAATAAGGAAGTTACCCTTGAATCTTTGGCAACCATGAATCTAAAGCCTGCAATGGCAATAAGTACATAGCTATTGACAGTCACCCTAAATGTAAATGGTCTGAATGCACCAATCAAAAGACACAGAGACACTGAATGAATGAAAAAACAAGACCCATCTGTATGTTGCCTACAAGAGACTCACTTCAAACCCAAAGACATACACAGACTGAAAGTGAAGGGATGGAAAAAGATATTTCATGCAACTAACAGGGAGGAAAAAGCAGGAGTTGCAGTACTTGTATCAGACAAAATAAACTTTAAAACAAAGAAAGTCACAAAAGACAAAGAAGGACATTACATAATGATAAAGGGGTCAATCCAGCAAGAGGATATAACCATTATAAATATCTATGCACCCAACACAGGAGCACCTACATATGTGAAATACTAACAGAATTAAAAGGGGAAATAGAATGCGATGCATTCATTCTAGGAGACTTCAACACACCTCTCACTCCAAAGGACAGATCAAACAGACAGAAAATAAGTAAGGAGACAGAAGCATTGAGTGACATATTAGAACAGATTCACCTAACAGACATCTACAGAACTCTCTACCCAAAAGAAGCAGGATACACATTCTTCTCAAGGGCACATGGAACATTTTCCAGAACAGATTATATACTAGGCCACAAAAAGAGCCTCAATAAATTCAAAGAGATTGAAACTGTACCAACCAGCTTCTCATAGCACAAAGGTATGAAACTAAAAATAAATAACACAAAGAAAATGTTTTCCCACGAAGACATGGAGGCTTAACAACATGCTCCTAAATAATCAATGGATCAATGACCAAATAAAAACAGAGATGAAGGAATATATGGAGACAAATGACAACAATCATTCAACACTGCAAAACCTGTGGAAAGCAGCAAAGGCTGTGCTCCGAGGGAAGTATATTGCAATACAGGCCTACCTCAGGAAAGAAGAACAATCCCATATGAGCAGTCTTAACTCACAATTAATGAAACTATAAAAAGAAGAACAAATGAGGCCCAAAGTCAGTAGAAGGAGGGACATAATAAAAATTAGAGCAGAAATAAATAAAATTGAGAAGAATAAAACAATAGAATCAATGAAAGCAGGAGCTAGTTCTTCAAGAAAATAAACAAAATAGATAAACCCTTAGCCAGACTTATCAAGAACAAAAGAGAGTCTACACACATAAACAGAATCAGAAATAATAAAGGAAAAATCACTGAAGACACCACAGAAATACAAATAATTATTAGAGAATACTATGAAAAATTACATGCTAACAAAGTGAATAACCTAGAAGAAATGGACAACTTTCTAGAAAAATACAACCTTCCAAGGTTGAACAAGAAAGAAACAGAAAATCCAAACAGACCAAATAATAGCAACAAAATTGAATTGGTAATCAAAAACTACCTAAGAACAAAATCCCTGGACCAGATGGCTTCACTGATGAATTTTATCAAACATTTAGTGAAGATCTAATACCCATTCTCCTTAAAGTTTTACAAAAAATAGAGGAGGAGGGAATACTCCCAAAATCATTCTGTGAGGTCAGCATCACTGTAATACCAAAACCAGGCAAAGAAACCACAAAAAAAAGAAAATTACAGACCAATATCCCTGATGAACATAGATGCAAAAATACTCAACAAATTATTAGCAAACCGAATTAAAAAATACATCAAAAAGATCATCCAACATGATCAAGTAGGATTCATTTCAGGGATGCAAGGATGGTAGAACATTCGAAAATCCATCAACATTATCCACGACATCAGCAAAAAGAAGGACAGAAATCATATGATCATCTCTATAGATGCTGAAAAGCATTTGACAAAATTCAACATCCATTCATGATAAAACCTCTCAACAAAATGGGTATAGAGGGCAAGTACCTCAACATAATAAAGGCCATATATGACAAACCCATAGCCAACATCATACTTAAGAGTGAGAAGCTGAAAGCTTTTCCTTTAAGATTGGGAACAAGACAAGGATGCCCACTCTCCCCACTTTTATTCACCATGGTTCTGGAGGTCCTAGCCATGGCAATCAGACAACACACAGAAATAAAAGGCATCCAGATTTGTAAGGAAGAAGTCAAACTGTCCCTGTTTGCAGATGACATGATATTGTATATAAAAAACCCTAAAGAATCCACTCCAAAACTACTAGATCTAGTATCTGAATTGAGCAAAGTTGTGGGATACAAAATCAATACACAGAAATCTGTTGCATTCCTATAGACTAATGATGAACTAGCAGAAAGAGAACTCAGGAAAACAATTCCGTTCACAATTGCATCAAAAAGAATAAAATACCTAGGAATAAACCTAACCAAGGAAGTGAAAGACCTATACCCTGAAAACTACAAGACACTCATGAGGGAAATTAAAGAAGATACCAACAAATGGAAACACATCCCGTGCTCATGGATAGGAAGAATTAATATTGTCAAAATGGCCATCTTGCCTAAAGTAATCTACAGATTCAATGTAATCCCTATCAAAATACCTACAGCATTCTTCCATGAACTAGAGCAAATAGTTCTAAAATTCATATGGAACCACAAAAGATGCCATATAGCCAAAGCAATCCTGAGAAGGAAGAATAAAGCAGGGGGAATTATGCTCCCTGACTTCAAGCTCTACTACAAAGCTGCAGTAATCAAGACAGTTTGGTACTGGCACAAGAACAGATCCATAGACCAATGGAACAGACTAAGGAGCCCAGATAGAAACCCAAGCATATATGGTCAATTAATATATGATAAAGGAGTCACGGATATGCAGTGGGGAAATGACAGCCTCTTCAACAGCTGATGTTGGCAAAACTGGACACTACATGTAAGAGAATGAAACTAGATAATTGTGTAACCCCGTACACAAAAGTAAAGTCCAAATGGATTAAAGACCTGAATATAAGTCATGAAACCATAAAACACTTAGAAAAAAACTTAGGCAAAAATCTCTTAGACATAAACATGAACGACTTCTTCATGAACATATCTCCCTGGGCAAGGGAAACAATAGCATAAATGAACAAGTGGGATTATATCAAACTAAAAGTCTTCTGTACAGCAAAGGACACCATCAGGAGAACAAAAAGACATCCTATAGTATGGGAGAATATATTCATAAATGACATATCAGATAAGGACTTGACATCCAAATTATATAAAGAGCTCATGCACCTCAACAAACAAAAAGCAAATAACCTGATTAACAAATGGGCAAAGGATCTGAACAGACAGTTCTCCAAAGAAGAAATTCTGATGGCCAACAGACACATGAAAAGATGCTCCACATCGCTAGTCATCAGAGAAATGCAAATTAAAACCACAATGAGATATCACCTCACACCAGTAAGGTTTACCACCATCCAAAAGACAAACAACAACAAATGTTGGCGAGGTTGTGGAGAAAGGGGAACCCTCCTGCACTGCTGGTGGGGATGTAAACTAGTTCAACCACTGTGGAAAGCAGTATGGGGAGGTTCCTCAAAAAGCTCAAAATAGAAATACCATTTGACCCAGTCATTCCACTCCTAGGAATTTACCCTAAGAATGCAGCAGCCCAGCTTGGAAAAGACATATGCACACTTATGTTTATCGCAGCACTATTTACAATAGCCAAGAAATGGAAGCAACCTAAGTGTCCATCAGTAGATGAATGGATCAAGAAGAGGTGCAACAATATACACAATGGAATATTATTGAGCCATAAGAAGAAAACAAATCCTACCATTTGCAACAACATAGATGGAGCTAGAAGGTATTATGCTCAGTGAAATAAGCCAGTTGGAGAAAGACATGTATCAAATGATTTCTCTCATCTGTGGAGTATAAGAACAAAGAAAAAACTGAAGGAACAAAACAGCAGCAGAATCACAGAACCCAAGAATGAACTAACAGTTACCCAAGGGAAAGGGAATAGGGAGGATGGGTGGGAAGGGAGGGATAAGGGGGAACAAGGGGTATTATGATTAGCACTTATAATGTAGGGGGTGGAGACATGGGGAAGGCAGTGTAACACAGAGAAGACAAGTAGTGGTTCTATAGCATCTTACTACACTGATGGACGGTGACTCTAATGGGGTATGTGGTGGGGTCTTGATAATGGGGGAGTCCGCTAACCATAATGTTGTTATGTAATTTTACATTAATGATAGCAAATAAATAAATAAAGATCATGAACAAGACAAGGATTGTGAACAAAACAAGCCCACTCTTCCCACTTCTTTCCAACATAGTTCTGGAGGTCCTTGCCACAGCAATCAGATAACACAAAGAAATAAAAGGCATCCAGATTGGTAAAAAAGAAGTTAAATTGTCACTGTTTGCAGATAACAGGATATTGTACATAAAAAACCCAAAAGAATCCACTCCTAAACTACTAGATCTAATATCTGAATTCAGCAATGTTGCAGCATGCAAAATTAATACATAGAAATCTGTTGCATTCCTATAGACTAATTAGTCTACAGGAGATATAGAAATCAGAAACAATTCCATTCACAATTGCATCAAAAAGAATAAAATACCTAGGCATAAACCTAATCAAGGAAGTGAAAGACTTATACTCTGAAAACTATAAGACACTCATGAGGGAAATTAAAGAAAATACCAATAAATGGAAACACATCCCATCCTCATGGATAGGAAGAATTAATATTGTCAAAATGGCCATACTGCCTAAAGCAATCTATAGATTCAATCCAATCCATACCAAAATACCAGCAACATTCTTCAATGAACTAGAACAAATAGCTCTAAAATTCATATGGAACCACAAAAGATCCCGAATAGCCAAAGCAATCCTGAGAAGGAAGAATAAAGCTTGTGGGGATTATGCTCCCTGACTTCAAGCTCTACTACAAAGCCAGAGTAATCAATACAATTTGGTACTGGCACAAGAATAGATCCATAGACCAGTGGAACAGAATAGAGAGGCCAGATGTAAACCCAAGCATATATGGTCAATTAATATATGACAAAGGAGTCATGGATGTGCAATGGGGAAATGACAGCCTCTTCAACAGCTGGTTTTGGCAAAACTGGACAGCTACATGCAAGAGAATCAAACTGGATTATTGTTTATTCCCCAGAACAAAAGTTAACTCAAAATGGATCAAAGACCTGACTGTAAGTCGTGAAACCATAAAACTCTTAGAAGAGAACATAGGCCAAAATCTTCTGAATATAAGCATGAGCAACTTTTTTCTGAATGCATCTCCTCAATCAAGGGAAACAAAATAAAAAATGCACAAATGGGACTACATCAAACTAAAGAGCTTCTGTACAGCAAAGGACACCATCAACAAAACAAAAAAGCATCCTACAGTATGTGACAATATATTTGAAAATGACATATCTGACAAGGGTTAATATCTGAAATATATTAAGAACTCACATGCCTCAACACCCAAAAAGCAAATAACCCTATTAAAAGATGGCAGAAGATATGAACAGACAATTCTCCAAAGAAAAAGTTCAGATGGCCAACAGGCACATGAAAAGATGCTTCACATCACTAATTATCAGGGAAAGGCAAATAAAAACCACTATGAGATATCACCTCACACCAGTTAGGATAGGCAGTATCAAAAAGACCACAACGAATGCTGGCGAGGATGTGGAGAAAGGGGAACCCTCCTATGCTGCTGATGGGAATGTAAACCAGTTCAACCATTGTGGGAAGCAATATGGAGGTTCCTCAAAAAACTAAAAATAGAAATACCATTTGACCCTGAGTTTCCACTCCTAGGAATTTACCCAAAAAATGTAATTTCTCAGATTCAAAAAGACATATGTACCTCTATGTTTATTGCAGCACTATTTACAATATCCAAGATATGGAAGCAACCTAAGTGTCCATCAGTAGATGAATGGATAAAGAAGCAGTGGTACATATACACAATGGAACACTATTTAGACGTAAGAAAGAAACAAATCCTACCATTTGCAACAACATGGATGGAGCTGGATAATATTATGCTCAGTGAAATGTCTGTCAGAGAAAGATAAATACCAAATGATTTCCCTCATTTGTGGTTTATAACAACAAAGCAAAACTGAAGGAACACAATAGCAGCAGACTCACAGACTCCAAGACGGGACTAATGGTTACCAAAGAGGAGGGGTGGGGAAGGGCAGGTGGGGAGGGAGAAAGAAGGGGACTGTGTGGTATTATGATTGGCACACGTGGTGTGGTGGGAATCATGGGGAAGACAGTGTAGCACAGAGAAGGCAAATATTGTCTCTGTGGCATCTTAACTACACTGATGGACAGTGACTGCAATGGTGTTTGGCAGGGACACAGTAATATGGGTGAATGTAGTAACCACATTGTTTTTTCACGTGAAACCTTCGTAAGAGGTGTATATCAGTAATCCCTTATAAAAAAAACTCAATTGGCTGTATGTATGTGGATCTATTTCTGGATCTTCTATGACACATTGATGTATGTGTCTATCCTTCTGCCAATACCAATACAGTTTTGATTATTGCAGTTTGATGTATGTCTTAAAATCAGATAATGTGTCTTCCAACATTTTTTTTCTCAAAATTTTTCTGGGAATTCTATTTTGTTTGCTTTTCCACATAAATTTTAGAATCTTCTTGTTGATTTCTACAAAAGAGCCTGCTGGGATATTGATTGGGATCACACTGAATCTGTAGATCAACTTAGAGGAGGAATGACAATATTTTCCAATCGAGGATATGGTATATCTCTTCTTTTGCCTTCTTTGATTTCTCTCATCGATGTTTTATAGTTGAACATGCAGATTTTATACATATTTTGTTAGATTAATACATAAATATTTTAGGCTTTTTGGTGTTATTTTAAATGATGCTTTTAAAAATCCCATTTTCTAATTGTTTATTGTGAGTACATAAAAATAAAATTGATTTTTTATATTGACCTTCTACCCTATGACCTTGCTAAACTCACTTAATAGTTCTAGAATTTTTTAATAGATTTCATTTGGGATTTTTCTGTAGACAATCATGTCTACTGTGAATAGATCTTATTTTTTCCCTTCCTTCCCAATGTGCATCTTTAATTTATATTCATGCCTTGTTGCACTGGCCAGTACCTCCAGCATGATGTTGAATAGGAGTAGTGAAAATGAACATCCTTATCTTGTTCTTCATCTTCAGGGAAACCAGTTGATCTTTCACCATTAACTGTGATGCTAGCTGTAAGTCTTTCATAACTTATCTTTCCTTAGGTTGAGGAACATAGGAATGTTCTTTACATTCCTCATTTGCTGGAAGTTCTTTTCTAAAATAATGAATAGATGTTGAATATTATCAATTATTTTTTCTGTATTTATTGACATGGCCAGATAGGCTTTTTTCTTTAGTCTGTTGATATAAAGAATTACAATGGTTGATTCTAAATTTTGAAAGTAACTTACATACATGGATAAAGTGCACTTAGTCTTGGCATATTATTCTTTATGTATGTTGCTGGATATGATTTGCTAATATTTTGCTGAGGACTTTGTATGTTCATGAGACATACTGGTCTATTGTTTTCTTGTTTTCTAATGTCTTTGTCACCTTTTGGTATCAGGGTAATGCTGACCTCCCTTTCCTTTTATTTTCTGAAATAGTTTGTGTATAATTAGTGTTATATTCTCTGTAAGTATAACTAGATTCACCAGAGAAGCTATCTGGGCATGCAGTTTTCTTTGTTTTAAGGTCTTTTAACTATAAATTTATTTTAAAAGTGGATATAGTACTGTTCAGGTTATCTGTTTTTTTCTTAAGAGAACTGTCATTTGTCTTTCATTTTCTTAACATTGTCCTTAAAATGTTTTATGAGCAAAATGTTTTACACTAGTGAAAGTACTTAATACAATAAATAATGGCAAACAGCTGTAAGTGGCTCAGAACAGTGAGACAGTTCTGTTGTACTAAGATGAGTGGGTTTCAGACAGGATCAAAGAAGGAGACTGTGGGGAAGGTAATTAGCAGATGGGGATCAGGGCAGAGATGGGCTATGAAAATGAAGAGGAAAGGGCACATCTGGAAATCACTTTAAAGAGGGAATTGATAGAATGTAATAATGTCTGGAAGTAGGTAAAGTTGGAGAGGTGCATTCAAGAATGAACACAAGCTTCTACCTGAAGAGATGAGAAGAATGTCCAAAGTAAGACAGAGGTGACTTGATGGAAAGGGTAGCCACTTTAGAGGTAAAGGTCATGGTTCTTCCTGGGATATATTGAGTGTGAAGTGAGTTGCTATGTGAATTGTCAGCAAAAATAGTATGAGAAGTTAGGACAGTATCTAAATTAGGGAGGTCAGAGTGCTTCAGAAGGAATGGAGAATCAGAGAGGGTTACTGTATAAAATATAGGGTGCTCAGTTAAATTAGAATTTCTGATGAATATTAAGTGAGTTTTTTGGTATAAGTTTGTCCCAGATATTGCACTGAACATATTTATATTACAAAATTCATCATTGTTTATCTTAAGTTCAATTTTAACTGGGTATCTTATATTTTATTGCTAAATCTGGCAACCCTAGGATCTGAGAATTTTTATTTCATTGTGGACTTTGGTCCCAAGAATGTCAAAGAAGAGAGAGTATCAGAAGAGAGGATCACACAATTAGGAGAGCTATCTAAAAATTCCAATCAGTATAGATAGGACCAAGCTGTTCTTGACTAGACAAAACTCATATTATCCAAACCACATTCCTATTTTCAAGTTTGGCACCATAAATACAAGTGTATTTATAAAATACATTTATACATGTATTTATTAAAAAAATATATAAAAACTGCATATAAGCTTTGTTCTCAGTAATATTAAAAATCATTTATAACCAAGGGAAATGGCACACTAAATACAGTATTAAACTATATTTCAAGAAAATTAAATGTAATTTCTTTAAAAAATAGCAAATCATGATAATCTGATCAATAGAGGGTAAATTTTAAAATAGAAGGAAATACCATAAAATAGAAGGCTTTAAAGTAATTTGTCTCATGGGATAAATAATATTGTAGGCTATACACTAGATACTATGAACTATGCCTTAAGATACACATCCTTACAGTAACCCTCCCATGTAAGTACTATACTTCATTTTCACAAATGGGAAACTGAGGCCTGAAGGGTTTCAGTCTCTTACTTGAGGGTGGCTTTAATAGGTCAGTTTAGCTGACCTGGAATTATGTTTCCCCAAATTCCCTGACTTGTAGGTTCCCATTTAAAGTTGGCCACCAGAGAAATATGTGCAAAATTTGGATGTTGAGGTGAAGCGGCAGCCATTCCCCTGCAAGTACACTGTTGCTGATCTGGCTCATCTTGTTGGCATGTGACTGCTGCCCCAGCCCCTGCCAGTCTCCTCCTGCAGATGCTCTGGGCCCGATGAGATGCAATGCGAGATGGTGTAAAGCCAACATGCTGTGTAGGGCAAGTACTGTGTTCTCCTACCCCTGCTTCATGTCTGGCTCTCCTTACCAGCAGCCTGTGGGGCTGGTCTGCAGTGACCTCAGGCCCACCAGTGGAGGAATCAGCTGTCCATGGAGCCCTTTATAGGCTCCTGTTCAAGTTCCGGGTTAGTGACTCTTTCTTATGCAGCCATTCCCTCCTTTACAGACCTTACTGAATCCACCTTCTCCCACACTGTATAAGGTCTAATTTCTAGAATGAATCCCTTATCCCAGAGCTATTGTAGTGGTTCTGCTTTCCTGACATTGCTATGATGTAATATTGAATGGATACATATGTGAGCAATTACTGAGCAGCTTCTCAAGCCTAGGTCTGGTTCCTAGGCTCATATTGGTCTTCCTTTTAGGTTGAAAAAACAAAGATTTTTCTTTGGATGACACTCATGATCAAGCTGGGCTTATTGTAGTAGATGCAGTAGATGGTATGATTACTCACTTGTTATCTTGCTGAAAAAAATCTAACAATCTGAACCTATTTTATGTTCCCTAACATATTCTGTTTTGAGTCACAGTAATTGTGTATATGTTATCTCTAGTTTCTTAATTTCTAGTCTGAATGATAAAGTTATTCAAGGACCAAAAAAAACTTTCTATTTATTCTCCAAAAGCTTTTGCTACAGTATTTTGCAAACTAGGTACTCAATAAATGTTTGTGACTTTTAATATGATTAGCTTAGTTCCTCAAAAATATGCAGAATGGTCCCACATCAGAATATAAACTTACATTTGGGGACACTAGGCATATGTTATAATATGTGGAAGAGATGTTGCAATTAAACTGGGATGTATAGAAAGATGAACCATTTTAGGTAGGAGTTGGACTACTATCCAAAGGGTTGGAATGTTCATGTTAAAGCTGAGGCTAAGCTTCAGAATGGAAGGCAGAATACTGCCTTCCCTTGAACATAGTAGGCTCACTATAGAGATGTTACATGCTGCTTAAAAGAAACTGTCTCATTAGGAATAGAGTAGTGAACCCAGCAGTTCTCTTAGTCCTTAGAAACATACTCTGACTGACTTATTCAGAAAAAGATTTTTTAGAAGAATAGTAGGTTGCTCTCAGAATCTCTGGGAAGATCAGATATTGAGGCTTTGGACAGTGAAACCAGCTCGCTGAGGAAAAAATGTGTTTTTTTATTTTCTAGGCTATTCACAAATAATGGTTCTCAACATGACATACTTCTACTTTGGCCTACATTATTAACATTTTTCATTGCTTAAATTCTAAAAAATCAACAAGATAATAATCAAGCCCTTAATTTGCAGTGCTTGCCAATTTCCATGGTGTAAATACTCCTACCATGGCTGTTTCCAAGCTCCCAGTGTGATGTCATTGAACATGGAATTGGGAAGAGATGCACCATACAGGTACAATGATGTAAATAACCTGAAGTCTATAGATAATAGTAAAATATAGTAAAATAATTAGGAAATGATGAGTTTTTAGTATTTTTATCTTTGTTTTATATAAAATTTATTGAGTTGCATGCTTATGTAATATTTAGTATTTCCTTTAACAATGGGCTCACAAAATTCCTGAATATTTAGCAATCGCTTTTTACAAGCTGATACAGCAGACTCTAGGACACCACTGCTTTGGGGCCATCCAGCGAGGAAACAGCAAATCACCCACAGCACAGCTCCATGGAAGATAGCACTGCACTTGAAGAGCTGATAGCATGCAAGACAGCTGGGCACAGACCCTGTCACTCACTGGGTATAGGAAGGTCCTGCTGGGACCACTGCCCCTTGTTGGTTCAGAAACAGTCACACTTAGTGACTGTCACCAGAGCACCATAACCCATGTGTCTCTGCGTTGCTAGCTCCCAAGACTTGAGTTGGTAGCTGCATCTGATTGACAGCTCTTGCTTAGGTGTGAAAATCTGAAAAAAAAAAAAAAAAAAGAGGTATTTGACATTTTCAGTTTAGTAGGTAGCAGGCTCTGCATCATAATGTGAGGGGTTCTACAAATAAAAAAGGAGAGTTCAATTACTGGGTGGCAAAAAGAATAATAAGCACCTGCCCAGTTCTCTGTTTCACCCCTTTAACTGCCTAATATCAG
Source organism: Manis pentadactyla (assembly GCF_030020395.1). Taxonomy (NCBI): domain Eukaryota; kingdom Metazoa; phylum Chordata; class Mammalia; order Pholidota; family Manidae; genus Manis; species Manis pentadactyla. The sequence continues at coordinate 110,468,971 of NC_080021.1, read as the reverse complement.
TACACAGTCTTCTTTCCATACTTTAACTTCCAAAAATAGAAGGAAGAAAGGAAGAAAAAGGAGGGAAAGACAAAAGGATTTTAGAAGGAAAGAAATGATCATAACTAACATGAATAAGCCCCAGGACAGTGGAAAGTGTGCTCACCTGCTTTCCCAGGGCACTCAGGCCAAATTCTCATGTGTAACTGTGTCTGGTCCTGAGTCAGGATTTCAGGATGACATGCATCTTTCTTCTCATGTCATCACCAGCCCATCTCAATATTCTGCTACCTGTGGACTCGGTTGTAAAATTAATCACTAGTTTAATTTGGAGCCTATATAAAATAGTGGGAGAAAGAGACCTGGGGAGAAAATAGAACTTAGTTAAAATGTGTAGATACACTTTGACGTAGGAAAGAAGAAAACAGTTCTCATTTATTGACCAAGCCAGTGTCACTGTTATGATTTTCCTTGTCTACTACATGTCCTACATTCCCTTTGCCTTCAGCTGGTTGAGTCTTTTAATCCACAGGGATGACTCAAACCAGCATCCCTGAAAGATCTCAGCCTTTAATGGCCTTGCCTATAAAGGGTTTCTATGATTTTCACCACTGCGAGGCTAGTACTGGGAGGTGATCTGATGTATCCTTGAGAATCAGAGCATTCTTGCCTTTTTAGATAGTGGAAACCTCATCTTCGTAGTAACATAACCCACTGTAATACAAGAAAGTTATCCAGTGACATGAGAAGCCTGAATTGGCCATATGAGACACTCAGCTTGTAATTCAAGGGAACCAGTAGTTCTAAGTACTAAGACCCCTATGCCAGAGCCCAGTGACACTGAAAGAAGAAGCAAACATTTTGCAGGTGGGTCATTATGGGCAATAGTGAAAGCTTCCACTCCCAATTTCTCCTGGTTCCCAAATCCATCTATTCCAGCTGCGGGTGAATTGGTTGCTGGTTAAGAACATTTGCTGCACTCATAAGGGAGCACACAAATCCATCAAGGCCACTTGTCATTATCCTGCCATCTGTAAGGCCAGCTGCTTCTGAGTGATGTCTTCATGATAAGTGAATTCCATGGGTATCAGCTCACTGTCTTACTTCTCCTATAAAGGGATCTAAAATTTTGATGATACTCTTTTCCAAGACATCAACTTCACTGACTGTTCAGGTGAGTTAAACAGCCATATGAAAAGAATCACTGTCCCTGCATCTGTTAGATTTGTTATGATGGTCCTTACCTCTGTGATTCCCCCCTAGGATGGAGGATGACTTCTTGGTGACTTGTTGGCATAAAAGGGACGTGGGACATGCTCTAAGGGCTCTGAAAGTGGCATATCCAACCATGGAGTCTTCATTCTTGCCTATGACATGGAGTCAGTATGGAGAGTCTTTCCATTTTTTAGTTCCTCTATTTCTATTTGCAGCAGGGGAACTAAATACAGTAAGGGTTTAGGGTCTTGTTGGGCCTATGTGAGACAAACTCACATCAAAACTTTATTCTCATTGTTATTTGTTCAATAAACACTTCTTAAGTGTCAATCATATGCAAGGCATTGTTCTGGTTGCTTGGGTTACAGCGAGAAACAAAACTGACAAAAATCTCTGACCTCATGGAGCTTATGTTCTAAAAAAGGCAACAGACAGTAAACTAAATAATGTAGTGCATCTGGAGACAAGAAGTTCTATGGAGCAAAATGTAAGGAAGGGGAATAGGGGGTTCTAGATGGGGTGATGTTTGTACTTTTAAATAGAGTGGTCAGGGAAGGCCTTATTTGAGTTAAGATTAAAGGAAATAAGGGAGCAATCTCATTCTATCCTGTAAGCCACAGTTTAATTCATGAATTGGAGTTAGTTCTGACCTAGTTTCCGATAATCCCCAAACATCTAGGTTTTTGCCCTGACAGTATACTCTGACCCTGATCAATGACTGCAAGGTGTTTTTGGGAAAGTCCAAGAGGAAGATTTACAGTACATATATGTGATATTGCAGAAACTTCCTCCAAGGGTCCAAGCCTCCCCTTCAGTGCAGACACTCTGGGTCACTGAACTGACTTGGGTTCAGGAATCAGGTGAGTGGCTCTGAATCCCCACCATCAAGGCTCATAGTAAGTCTGTTCACCAGATTTGGAAGTTTTTGGTTATTTAGACCAAGTAGGCCCTTAATGGATTGACCATCTATTTTGGTTCTAGAGACTAAATACTCAAGTAGCTGCTAACAAAGATCCTTGCAGAGCTCATTCTATTTACCACTTCCATTCTGCTGCCACACACACCTTGCCCCATTGATACACTAGGACCTTGGTACTTCCATTGTGAGTTCACTGAGGAATGAAATCAGGAGACCGTTTCAGCCAACACATCCCCTGGCTACAGAGAATAGCCAGTACAATGTCCTTTCATTTTTCAAGATTGGCACTCCCCTCACCAGAGAGTCTTTTGGACCCTCTAAGGGGACACATGAGTTTAGGAAAGCAGCCTCCACATGATCAACCCATTCCAACATTTTAATCTGCCTACTGTTTGTATTTCTTCCTTGACATTATATCAAGGAATTTCTAAGCTTTATTTGGCCTGGTTTCAGTTGGCAAGGGAAACTCAATAGGATTGGAGGTTCCATATATTTTTTGAGTTATCCTAATTCACTCATATAGCCGTATGCCAATCATCAGGGTCCTACACTTTCTCATTCATTGCCTTTACTTGAACACGAGGAATCTGGTGAGGCTGGTACTACAACTGATACTGGAATTAGACAACTCACAAGATATGAATTGATGTTTGATTTTCAGTAACCTCAGCATTTATTTTGGGGTCTATCACCCCTGCTGCACAAGGTAAAAGATTCTTTAAGATTAGTCATAGGAAGTCCCTCTTCTTAGTCCTTGATAAGCTGAGAGTTTGGCCATTTTCTTTCTTTATCTCCACTGCCATTAGAAACACCTACTCTACCCTGTAGTCTGAGTTCTTCATACCTTTCATGCTGTTTCTTGGGAATAGGACTTGGGTCTTTCATTGCCTTGTGTCTTGTTTACCACTGTATCCCTATACATTACCACACCTCATAGAGGGCATGGCCAAAAACCAGGCACTGAACAAATATTTTTTGAATAAACAATGTTTCTTCTGATTTTGTCCCCAGATTCTAGATGTGACCTTTTTTTCTTCAGCTTCCAAACACTTATATAATAACACATTCCCAATCAAAATCCCAGTAAGCATTTCCTTTTCCTTTTTAGAAACTGAGAAGCTGATTCTAAAATTAATATGGAAATGCAAAGGATGAGGATTACCTAAGGAAATCTAAAAGAACAGGGTTGGAAGACTTTCACTGTCAGACACTAGGACTTCTATTATAAAGCTACAGTAATTATGACAAAGTGGTATGCATGCATAGATAGATAAACCACCATGTAGAAAAGAATAAGGAATCCAGAAAAGATACATACCTTATGGCAAAGGTGATACTGCAGGTCAGTAGAGGAAAGGATTGTTGCTGGATCAATTGGTTATCTATATGGAAAAAATATATATCTTAACCTTTACCTCTCACTTTACACAAAAATAAATTCCAGGTAGATTGCACATGACAGGTAAAAATACAGAGCTTTTCAAAGAAAGCACAGGAGAAATATTTATGATGTCGGAGTAGACAAAGATGGCTTAACAATAACACAAATAGGGCTAACCTCAAAATTTTTTAAAAGACAAATAGGACTTACTAAAATAAAGAACTTTGTTCATCAAAAGACACCCTTAAGAGAATGAAAAGGTAAACTATATAGTGGGAGAAGGTATAACAATACATATATTGGCAGAGGACTCATCTGGAACATATAAAAACTGCTACAAACCAAGAAAAGGACAGAATACCAACAGGAAAATGGACAAAGGATTTGAACAGCCTTTCATAAAAGATGATGTAAAAATGGCTAATAAAACTGTGAGATGTTCAACTTCCTTAGACAATAGAGAAATGCAAATTAAAACTACATTGGTCCTGCCAAGCATTTAAAGAATTAATAGAAATTATTTTCAAATTATTCCAAAAAATAGGAGAGGAGGAAACACTAACTCATGCTTTAAGGCCGGTATAAGTTACTCAAGCCAGACAAAGATATCACAAAGAAAACTACAGACCAATATTCCTTAAAACTGATTCAAAAATCCTCGATGAAATACTAGCAAATAAATACAACAGCACATTTAAAGGATTATATACTCTGACAAGGATGACTCAATCTAAGAAAGACAAATACCATATGATTTTAGTTATTCACTGACTCTAAAAACAAAACAAATGAACAAAATAGCAGTAGACACTGAGAAGTGACTGGTAGTTACCATGGGGGAGGGGTTGGGGTGGGTGGTTGAGGGGGATAAAGGCACACAAAGATTCTCAGTCATAATATGAGTTGGTCACAGAGATGGTAGTACAGCATGGAGAATATATATAGCCAATGATTCTGTAACATGTTCCTATGTTGAAATATAGTAACTGCACTAGTTGCAGTGACAATTTGGGTAACCATTGAACCACTGTGTTGTATACTTGAAATCAATATAAGATTGTATATCAATTATACTTCAATTTAAAAAAAGAGAAAATCAATTGGTGTAATATACCACTTGATAGGATGAAGGTAAAGCATTAAATGACCTCATCTCAAAAAGGGCACTTGGCAAAATCTAAAATCCTTTCAGAATAAAAACAGAAAACTGAGACTAGAAGGGAATTTCCCTCAACATGATAAAAGGCATTTATTTGTGAAGAACCCACTGCTAACATCATACTCAATAGTGAAAGACTGAAAAGATCAGTAACCAGACAAGGATGCCTATTTTAACCACCACTACTATTCAACTGTATGTTGGAAATTCTAGCCAGAGCAAGTAGACAAGAAAAAGAAGTAAAAGGCATCTGAACTGTAAAGGAAGAAATAAAACTATCTTAATTCACAATGATGTGATCCTATACATAGAAAATCTAAGACTCTACCAAAAAGAAAAAAAATAATAAACCACTACAGCTTATAAACAAAACTCAGCAAAGTTGCAAAGTACAAGATCAACAAACATACAGTTGTGTTTCTACACACCAGCAATGAACAACCCAACTAGGAAATTAAGAAGACAATTCTATTCTCAAGAGCATCCAAAAGAATAAAGTACCTGTAATAACTTTAATCAAGGAGGAGAGACATTAGTACATTGAAAACTACAAAATATTGTCTAACGAAATCAAAGAAGATCTAAAAATGGAAATACATTCTGTGTTCACTGGGTGGAAGACTTAACATTAAGATGGCAATACTACCCAAAGTGATCTACAGATTCAGTGCAATTTCTATCAACATTCCAATGACAATTTTTGCAGAAATGGAAAAATTGGCTCTCAAATTCATATGGAGTTGCAAGGGGCCTTAAAAAGCCAAAAAAAATAAAATAAAAGAAAGAAACAAAGTTGGAGGACTCACACTTTCCAATTTCAAAACTTACTACAAAGCTACAGTAACCAAAACAGTGACTGACACAGGATAGACATATAGACCAATGTAATAGAATTGAGATTCCAGAAATAAAATCATATATCTACAATCAATTGATTTCCAACAAGGGTGCTAAGGCCATTTAATGGGGGAAAGACACTCTCTTCAACAAACGGTACTAGCATAACCATTTATACAAAGGAATGAAGTTGGATACCTACTTCATACCATATATAAGATTAATTTAAAATGGATCAATAATCTAAATATAAGAGCTAAATCATAAAACTCTTAGAAGAAAACTGGCAGATCTCCATGGCCTTAGATTTAGCAATGGATTCTTAGGTATGACATGAAATGCACAAAATTAAAAACTTTTGTGCTAATGTACAATGATCAAGAAAATGAAAAGATAACCTATAGAATGGGAGAAAATATTCACAAGTCATATTCTGATAAGGGCCTAGTGTCCAGAATATATAACAAACTCTTACAAATCAACAACAAAAAGACCAAGAATCCAGTTAAAATATGGGCAAAGGACTTAAACAGACATTTCTCCGAAGAAAATATGCAAATGGCCAAAGCACATGAAAAGATGCTCAACATCATTAGTCATTTGAGAAATGTAAATCAAAACCACAATGAAGTACCACTTCATATGCACTGGGATGGCTATGACTATAATAATAATTCTTTTAAAAATCCAGAAAGTAAAAATATTTTTCTGCTGAGGTGTGGAGAAATTGGAGCTCTACATTGCTGGTGGGAATCTAAAAATGATTAGTCTTCTGTGGACACAATTACCATATGTCCCAGATATTCTACTCCTAGGAATTATATATACCTATCCAAAACAATTGAAAAGAGGTACTCAACCAAATACATGTACACACATATTCATAGCAACACTATTCACAATAACCAAAAGATAGAAACAACCTAGATGTCCAGTGGATGAATGGAAAAATAAATTGTGGTATATACATACAGTAGAATATTATTCAACTATAAAAAGAATGAAGTACTGATACAATGTGAATGAGTCTTGAAAACATCATGCTAAGTGAAATAAGCCAGAAGAAAAAGGTATGATTTTGTATGGTTGTGTGATTCCATTTACATGAAATATTCAGAATAGGTAAATCCATAGAGACAATGCAGACTGGTGGTTGTCATGGACAGGTGGAGAGGTGTCAGGGAATAGGCAGTGAATGCTTCATGGGTATAGAATTTCCTCTGGGCTAAACAGAGGTGGCAGTTGCACAACACTGTGAATATACTAAGTGCTACCAACTTTTAAAAGTTAACTTTTATGTTTTGTGTCTTTCACCTCAATAGAAAAATGTTTAAAAAATACACGTTGAAATAATCACCAGAAGAACAAAACTGAAAAAAGACATAAATACTAAATATGGGCAGGGATGTGGAGCAACAGGAACCCTCATAAACCGGTGGTAGATGTATGAATTGGCTACAATTACTTGAGAAAACTGACCATATCTACTAGAGCTGAACCACATTCATAACCTACAACCCAGCAAATCTTCTCATCAGTATATACCCCAAAGAAATACACACATTTGTTCATTAAAAGACATATACTCAAATATTCATAGGAATATTATTTGTAATAGCCAGCTTCTGAAAACTAGCCAAATGCCTGTCAACAGAATAGATAAATGGATTCCTACAGGACAATGAGAATTAACATTCCTAAACCACATGCAACAATATGGATGGATCTCATGAATGTAATATTGAGTGAAAGAAGCCATAAGAGACATGAGAGTACATACTGTATGGTTCCACTTATATATGAAGTTTGAAAGACAATTATGGCTAATGTATGATGGTAAAAGTCCTGGTTAGTGGTGGTTGTTGAAGAGGTAGTGATAGGACGGGGGTAGTGCCTTCTGAGTGTTGATGATGTTTCTTGATCTGTTGCTATTTTTATTGGTGTATTTGGTTTGTGAAAGTTTATGAACTCTACATTTATGATATGTGTTCTTTCTATTTATATTACTCCCCAATAAAAATTTAAAAAATATTTTTATGGAGAAGTTTTGGGTGATAGGGGGAACCTGTCTTTAGAGACTTTGAAAGAGTAGGAATGAATCAAGATGTCCTTACCTCTGAAAAGCTTAAGAATACAGAACCACTTGGATTGTGTAGTGGAAATCATTGTGCCCTGCCTTCTTTTGGGATTATAACAGCCATAAGACCTCCACACAGAATTTTGATTCCTGTTTTGAAAGGATAGCACCATTTCATTTGTTTGCAGTAGAAAGTGAGAATTTTGTAGCTGCGGAGGACCTCATACATAGCCTAGTCCAATTCCTTAATTTTATTAATTAGGAAAAAAACATGGAGAAGTTAAATAATATAAGCCACATGTTCCCTTATCTGTTCACCTGAGTGATCTTAAGAGATCCTGAATCATATCTAGGAATCCATTGCTAAGTCTTAAGGCCATGGAAATCTTTTATGATTTAAATAATATAATTTAGGATTCAAAATTATTTTTAGAAAGAAAAAAATTTAGGCACCAATAATGTGGCCCCTCTAAATGATATCTCCTACATGAAAAAAAAGTAGAGTGCATCTCAGACATTTTTTGACATTCAATAGATGATTAAATTAGGAAATTCAATTTCATTGATCTGTTAGGATAAATTTCCTTATGAATTATATGTGACATTGAAATAATAGAGTTGAATGCACTTAAGAGGTTTAAAAGCAGATGAGAAGCTAATGAACTAACTCTATAAAATGGTCCAATCCTATATTTCTTAAAGAAAAGCTTTAATACTCATGAAAACTCCTGGAGAAGTTGAAGCATTTTCTGCTCACAAAATGCTACCAAAGCACTTACTGCAAATGTCCAAGTTATTTTTATATTTATATTTTTTACAAAAAAACACAAAAGCAAATGTAAGATTTTGTCAAAATCTCACTTCTCTCAAATCCCACTCCATTTATATTGCACAATGCATGAATTGACAAGCTCTTAACCATAAGCTTTAGACAGACAGGCATTTTGATCTTCTCAGTTGGAATTCCTGTTCTCAACACCTATACTTGATGCACATACATAGTCCCTTGGCTGTCATTCCTTTGCCCATCTGTTGGCATGGCATGCTGCCCACTTACAAGTTTGGACTCCCGCCCTAGTGTGTAGGTGCCAGGGAATAGCAGTTTACAGGAGCAGCCTATACAACAATGTAAATGTCTTCTCTGCCCAACATCTAGATAGGGTGTCCACTAAACTTGGGCACTACATGTCTCCTCCCTTACTGGATCATATTTTCATCATATGTTCTTGGTAGATGAAATGTAGAAAACAAGGGTTGAAGGTGGGGAGTAGTGGCTGAAGAACGTGAGCTTCCTGGTTTTTAACATTTTAAAACCTGCAGATTAATTTCACTAGAACAGCTACCTTAACAAGCCACAGGATCATCGCAGGACTGTCAGCAAGGCTAGCCCACAAGCGGAAACATCGCCACCCCTTTGGTGAGATCAGCCACAGCAGACAACTGACCCACAAAAGAGACCACATGTACCTTTGGTTACCCAAAGGGCCAAAAGGCTAAATTTCTTTTGTTTTCTTTCCTTTCCCAGAAATTTTTGTTTGTTTGCATGCCTTTTCATATCAGACTTAGAAAAACAAGAGGTGTTCTGCATGTTTCTAGGCCTTAAGGAAGCTACTACTTAGTGTGATGGAAATAAAAAGATAAAAGTCTACTATGTAGGATCTGCCAAATTCTTCTAAGGCTGTTGTTCATAGCTCTGTTAGAGCACAGATTATTTTCAAACATAAATTCTTAAATATAAATATCATGCTATTTCTTATATTTTACTATGTCTAGAAAATGTTAGTATGTGATGGAATTTTAAAGTATAAGATTTTAAATGCCTGTGTATGACAAATTTAAAGTCAAATCTCTCTGACTCATAGACACTGAGAAGTGACTGGTGTTTACCATTGGGGAGGGATTGGAGTGGGTATATGTAATGGGTGAGGGGGACAAAGGGGCCCAAAATCTCAATTGTAATATAAATTGGTCACAGGGATGGTAGTACAGCACAGAGAATATAGCCAATGATTCTGTAACATCTTCCTATGTTGACAGAGTAACTACACTAGTGGGAGTGAGGATTTAATAATGTGGGTAACTGTTGAATTACTGTGCTGCATGCTTGAAAGAAATGTAATATTGTATGTCAACTACACCTCAACAAAAAAAGAGAGGAAATAATAGCAATAATGGTAATAATCATAATCATAATCATAAATATTTTAAAGTGCTGTGCAGGCATTCTGTCTGTTGCTTTAAATGTGTTAAATATTTACTCAATAATCTTATGAGGTAGATATGATTATTATAATGTATATTATTCAAGATTTTTATGATATCACAATGACAGATTAAATCCAACTCCATTGGTTTATAAATAAATTAATGAATAAGTCAAATTTCTCTGACTCTCCAAATACAGTAGAGTAAGGGCTAGAATTGTATATACATAAGGAAACTCTAGATCTTATAAGATCTGATGATTTATTCTTTGCTTCAAAAGAAAATGATTCAAGTTATGAAACCTAGGCAGTAATCTTGCAGCACTCCTGGGAAATGGAACAGGTGTCTTTCTCTTAGCAGGACAAATAGTAAATATGAATATTGATAGAAATGATGGGCCCATCACAATAGCTTTTGTACCTTAGAAAATTACTGAAGTAATTTGTAGGAGAGTTAGCAAGATTTGGGGGTTGCTTATTTTCTGCTATATGATATGAATTATCTTTTTTCCATGATAAGTCTGGTGAGTCAGAGCAAAAGAATAATTTTTTCCTAACTAAGGCAATTAGTAAACATGTATTAAGCACCTATCATATACTTAGCCTGTGTTAAACACTTGGAAGGGATACACAGCTCACTCATTAAATTCAGCACTTATCAATAGAAGGTTGTGGTAAAAGCAAGCCTGAATTTAGTATCAGACGAATCAGTTGTGTAGTCCTGGATACACCAATTGCTAGTCATGAAACTTCAAACAAATCACTTATTCTCTTTGAATCTTACTTTTCTTAACTGTAAAATGAAGATAACAATTCCTCTCCTGGTTTCTTTTTAATGTGTTCATTGTTGTAAACAAGTCAGCTATGTAAATTCTCTTTGAAAATCATATGGTTCTATAAAACTAGGAGACATTTTTTTATCCCTAGAAAAATTAACATACATTTCTGTATGAAAATTCTTTACCTTATTATTTGAAAAACAAATCTTGTTAACTTTTAAGTTAAATTTTGGGTATAAATTATAAAAGGCCTTGAATGCTAGATTAGAAGTTTGGATTTTATCATAGAGCTAGGAGCAGTTATTCATGGATTTTTCAGTTGGGGAGTGACATGCTATAACTTGCTTATTTAATTAAATTCATGTAACCTTTTCACATTTAAAAAGTTTAGATGCTTTTAGTTTACTCAAAATATTCTTATTTCATTGAGCTTATTAGAACTATCATCATCATGTACCAGTCACTATGCTTTAAATATATTTAATCATTTAAGCCTTACAATAACATTATATGTAATCACTATTATAATTTATGTTCTTAATTTATAAAGATACTAGGTACAGAGAAGTTGGGTGCTTTTCCCCAGGTTATACAGCTGGTAAGTAGAGGACCTGGGATTTGAACAGTCTGTGTTCTCCAACAAACATTCAACAAGTATTTATTGAATGCCTATAGTATGACACTCTGTTAAATGCTAGGGTCACAAAGAAGGTAGAGGCATGGTAGCTTCTCTTAAGGAGTTGATCCTTCATGAAAGCATCCTTGTTAATTATGCTTTTACCTTAGTCATAAATAATCCCTATTTGCTTTTTTACTCGTTCAAATTATATCTATTGAGCACTTACTATGTGCTAGGCATTGCTCTAGGTGGACAAAACCAATTCCCTGCCTTCAGGGAGCTTACACTCTAGTGAGGGGAGACGGAAAATAAGCCATTAAGTAAAACATACATCATAAAGTAATAGTGCTATGCTATGGAGAAAAGTAAAGCAGAGACAAGAGATAGACTGTTGGGAGAAGGTGGGAGTTGCAATTTTAAATAGGCTTGTCAGGTAAACATTCACTGAGAAGTTTACTTTGAATCCAAGACCTGCAGATTCTTAAGATGGTATCAATAGACAGATTGTTGCTAGAGGACCAAAATTGCAAAGATCGCGAGAGAGGAGTATGCCTGGAGTGTTGGTGAAATAGCAAAGAAGCTGGTGTGGCTGGAGCAGAGGTGGGGGACAGATCACAAAGGGAATTTGAGGCATTTGTAAGGACTTCGACCCTGACTCTGTCTGAGATGGGAATCAGAGGGTTTTGAGCAGAGGAGAAACCACTTAGGAGACTACTGCAAGAATTTAGGCAAGAGATGATGGCAGTATGTACTGTGATGAAGGTAGAGAGAAGTGGGTGAAATCTGAGTAGATTATGAATGTGGAACCAGTAAGATTTCCTCACAGATTAGATGGGGGGCTGGAAGGAGGCATGCAAGAAAAATGACACCAAGGTTTCTGATTTGACCATATTGGAAGGATGGAGTTAGTATTTATTAAGATAGGTAAGACACTGGAATTAACAGTTTTATTTAGGGGGGGAAATCAAAAATTCTGTTTTGAGATAAAGTTTCAACATCCATGTTGATGCTTTCTAGGCAGGAGGATGTGTAAGGCTGGAGATATAAAATTGGGAGTTGTCAACATAGAGGTAGTTCTTAAAGCCTAGAGATTGCTTGATAATAATCCAGGGAAGAGACAGATCCAAAGGCTGGCTGCTGGGGTATATCAATATTTAGAGTTGAAGGAAATGAGGAAGCAATGAAGGAGGCTTGAGAAGAGCAACAAGAAGAAAAGTAGTGGACGATGTTTGGAAGAGGCACCAAAAAAATCTTGGTTTTTTTGTGTGTACTTTTTAATGAAGTATAGTTGGTATACAATATTATATTGGTTTCAGGTATACAACATAGGGATTGGACAGTTATCTACATTATTAAATGCTCATCCCAACTAGTGTGGTTACTATTTGTTAACATAGAAAGATGTTACAGAATTATTGGCTATATTCCCTCTATGCTGTACTTTCATCCCCTTGACTAATTTATATTATGATTAAGATTTTGTGCCTCTTTATCCCCTTCACCTATTTCACAAGTCCACCCCAACCCCTCCCCTGTGGTAACCTCCAGTCACTTCTTGGTATCTATGAGTCTATTTCTATTCTGTTCAGTTGTTTTGTTTAGATCCCACAGAAAGTGAAATCATATGGTATTTGTCTTTTTCTGCTTGACTTATTTAACTTGGCATAATACCCTCAAGCTCCATCCATGTTGTTGCAAATGGCAGTATTTCTTTCCTGTTTATTGCTGAATAATATTCCATTGTGTATATGTACCACTTTTTTATCCATTCAGCTACTGATGGACACTTTGGTTCCTTCCATATCTTATCTGTTGTAAATAATGTTGCAATAAACATAGGAGTGCATATATCTTTTTGATTCAGTAATTTTTCTTCAGGTAAATTCCCAGAGGTGGAATTGCTAGGTCATATGGTATTATTATTTTTAGTTTTTTTGAGGAACCTTCATATTGCTTTCCATAGTGGCTAGACCAATTTATATTCCCACCAACAGTATAGGAGGATTCCTTTTTCTCCACATTCTTGTTAGTTCTCATCGTGTTGATATTAGCCATTCTAATTGGTGTGATATGATAGTTCATTGTGGTTTTGATTTGCATTTCCCTAATGATTAGCAATATGGAGCATCTTTTCATTTGCCTATTGGCCGTCTGTATGTCTTTGGAAAAATATCTATTCAGGTCCTCTGCCCATTTTTTAACTGGGTTATTTATTTTTTTTGAGGTAAGTCACATGAGTTCTTTATATATTTTGGAAGTTAGCCCCTTATCAGATATATCATTTATGAATATATTCTCCCATACCATAGGTTGCCTTGTTGTTTTACTGATGGTTTCCTTTTCTTTATAGAAGCTTTTTAGTTTGATGTAGTCCCTCTTGTTTATTTTTGCTTTTGTTTCCTTTACCCAGGGAGATGTATCTAGAAAAAATTACATGTGCTGATGTGTTTGAGAGATTCCTGCCTATGTTTTCTCTAAGAGTTTTATGGTTTCATGTCTTATATTTAGGTCCTTAATCCATTTCAAGTTTACTTTTGTGTATGGTATAAGAGAGTGATCTAGTTTCATTCTTTTGCATTTGGCTGTCCATTTTCCCCAATACCATTTATTGAAAAGACTCTCTTTTCCCCATTGCATTTCCTTTCCTCCTTGTCATATATTAATTTACTATGTATGCATGGGTTTATTTCGGGGCTCTCTGTTCTGTTCCATTCATCTGTGTCTCTTTTCTTGTGCCAGCACCATACTGTTTTAATCACTGTATCTTTAAGTATAACTTGAAATTAGGGAGCATGATACCCCTAGCTTTGTTCTTCCTTCTCATGATTGCTTAACCATTCAGGGTCTTGTTCCATATAAATTTTAGTATTATCTGCTTTAGTTCATTGAAAAATGCCATTAGTGTTTTGATGGAGATTGCACTGAATATGTAAATTGCTTTGGGCTGGATGGCTGTTTTGACAATATTAATTCTGATCTTGTTTTGTTTTAAATTGGATTCATCAGTTTCTCAAGAGCATATTATATGTGTCTATCAAAACTTGCAGTGTGTAACATGGCATTGTTTCTTTTTTTTTACAAACGAATAGCCCATTTAGTACTGTGTTTGAGTGCTATTAAATATTTAGAAAATCAGTTGCAGAACTAATTGACCTTTAAGGATTTCTTCTCACTCTAGGAAGTCAAGTGTTTTCTATTTTAATAATAAAAATTAGCTGTTGGAGAGTATGCAAATTAAATTCCCAAACCAATTATTTAGGTATTAATGTTTTGTTAAGTAAATATGCATAAGGAGATATTACTCTTTGGTCAGCTTTAGCCAAGAACCAACTAATATTTGGGGACATGCAAGATTTTTAAGGTAGGGACAATGTCAATCAAGGGAAATGTCTGTGAATTATATCAAGAGTTGTCTGTTCTCTTTGAGTTGAAATTTTCCAGTAAGGTAAGTTCATTACTTGTCACCTAAAGGAGATTAAGTATGTCAGCACTGTAGCTGGAAAATAGAGGGCTTGGAGCAAAAGTATGGTCAGCTCTGAACTTTGAATTTTAATTTCTAGGGAGTAAGATATAAAGCCAGTAAAGGGAATGAGGAAATGAGGGTTTTAGCATAAAGGACAGAATATGTAAAGAGGGTTGGCCACAAAAGGGCAAAACCAAGAATGGAAATAGTTGGGGTAAGCTCACAAGAAATGTTCTCCCCTTCTTTGGGTTTACCTCTCTGCCAGAAATATTGCTCTTCTTCTACCTCCCCATTTTGGTAACCTCAAAACTCATCCATCATACATACTATATCCAATTTAAGCAACCCCTTTATTACACTAGGCAGAACATTCCTGCTAAAGAACTGGGGGAGAAGCACTGCCTGCTTGTAACCTTCTGATCCAGAATAACCATAAGTGCCCATGGCCCCCTCCTTCAGGCAGTATGCTAGGTCTATGGTATGTTGATGGCCTGGAGTGGTTTAAGTAAGCTGAGACTTGTCATTTGAGTCTAATGATCTAATTTATCTGCATTTGAAGAAAGAGAGAAAGCCAACACTAACACATGGAAACCTGGAGCTCAGGAATGAGCCCAAGACACCCATGTCTTTGTAGCATGTTAAAGCATGTGTAGTAAACAGGTTCCAGGATGTTTCCCATGACCCTATGCTCTGGTTACCATGCCCCTGTATAACCTCTGGAGCTTGGCAGGACTTTGTGGCTCACTTCTCGTGAGTTGAATACAGCTGAAGTGAAGGTGTGTCCCTTCTGAGATTGGGTTCTGAGAGACTGCAGCCTTCTCCTTGGGTTACCTGGCTCTCACTCTCAGATTTCTTGCTCTGAGGAAAGTCAGCTTGCATGTTGTAAGCCACGCTATTGGGAGGCTCATGTGGTGCAGAACTGAGGGAGGCCCTTGGTCAACAGCCAGGGAGAAACTGGGGCCCTCAGTCCAACATTTCAGCAGGGATGGAAGCTTGCCCACAGCTACCCGAGTGAGCTTGGAAGTGTCAAACCTTGAAATGGCTGCAGCCCTGGCCAACAGCTTTACTACATCCTTATGAAAGACCCCAAGCCAGAACTGCCCTGCTCAGCAGCAACCAGATTCCTGACTCTCAAAAATTTTGAGATAATTAAGACATGGATTTTAGCTGCCTGGTTTTGGGGTAATATGTTATGCAGTAACAGAAAGGCAATACAGATTGTTACTTTGACACTTGGATAACAAACACCCATTGGATGGAAGCCCAGAAGGACCAGTTTTAGACCACATTCTACTCCATAACTAGTAATGTTAATGTAATTTATGGAGTAGGATTCACCAAAATCCTATGGAGATGCAGCTTCTCATGTTCCTTAATGTGAAATTCCATTTTCCAGAAGTAGAGAAAGAGCCTAGGCTCTGGTGTCAGACAGCCTAGATTTCAGTCTTGACTCTGTTAACTAGTAAGTGTGCAAATTGGCACAAGTCATTTAGCTTCCCAAAAACTAATTTCTCCATTTTTAAATAGAGGTAATGATAATATTGTGAGAGAATTCATTTAAACGTCCTAGCATTAGGACATGTTTCAGAATGTAAATGACTATTATTATCATTATTATCACCAGGTTAGGGAAAAGACACTAGCAGCTTTTATTCTGAATATTTTTTCTTCATAGCTTGAAAAAGAGCCACTCACTCTTTACAAAATAACGCCATGACTAGATTCCTAATCTATACAGAATTTTTGCTAAAGTTTCTTTCATGTTATAATTTAAATATATATAATAATATAGAATATGTTATGTGTAATCAGAATAATATTGTATGTAGTTAATAACATTAATAATAATTTAATTACACTTAGATGCACTTCAACTCTTAA
The DNA here is from genome assembly GCF_030020395.1 of Manis pentadactyla. Lineage (NCBI taxonomy): Eukaryota > Metazoa > Chordata > Mammalia > Pholidota > Manidae > Manis > Manis pentadactyla. Next base: position 110,452,458 of record NC_080021.1, on the reverse strand, counting down.
AATGAAGATTTGATTTACATATTTCTTGTTTAAGCCACAGTGTAGTTTTCATAAGTTTAACATGGGATAAAAATGCAAGTAATAGGATTATCAAATTGGATGACAACACTTTTTTGAGTACTTATTAGGAGACACGAATGTTGATGGAACATGAATTATGTTCCATAAGACTGAGAGTTTTTTTCAAACACAGCAAAACTGTCCATTCAAATGAATTGTTTCCTTCAGAATAATAGCTTTCGTTGATTCAACAAATGTGTACCTTAGCACCTCCTAAGTTCCAGGCACTATTCCAAGTGCTAGGGAAGCAGTGATAAACATAACACAACCTCTGCCTTCAAGGAATTTTCAACTGGAGACAGAAGAGAACACAGCCAACTTCAGGACACTTTACGGAATACAACGGGGAAAGCTGGGTGCTATAAAAAAAGTGGGTGTGAAAGAAGGTTCCCTGGTTGAGATGAGGATTGAGGCAGGTCCTGAAAGTTTAGGCAGAGTCATTAGGCAGGAAGGATGGATGGGGAAGGTGGGTTAGTTGTCTTACAGTGCAGGGGTCTAGAGGCAGAAGGGCATGTGGCATATTTATGAAGCAACATGTAATTCAGTATGGCTGGATATTATCAGGCTACAAGGTGAGGGGTGACCAGAGAGGAAGCTGGGGGGGAAAGCAGGGTTCCCGTCGCGAAGAGACTTGTGTGCAGTTCACACAATGTTGGCCGTCGCTCTGAATGCAGAGAGCGCTCCCACAGTACGCGCACTCGGCGCCGCTCCCTTACTCAGCACTTGCTACAACTCCTTTAAAATGGCCTTCAGTTCACTCTTCTGAATATGCCCAGTGCTGATAATGCTTTTGAGAATGTCTTTGACCTGAGGGTGAGAGGTGGGTTGGGGGATGGGAAACAGAAACCATTTAAAGGAATTGTGTTCAGTAAATAAAGTTGATGGTGAAGCAGGTTAATATTATTTTGGGTCAAAAATTTGCTCTGATTCTAAAGCCATGAGTCTGAATCTGTGCTTTTTATTGCATTTCATGAAACACACATTTATACGTTTTGGAATTTGTTAATTGGATAGCCACTCATGTTTTTAACTGACTTGACAGCAGCAGAATCACCCAGATCCTCTGAAGGAATAATGCTCCCTGAGAAGCTTCTGGTCAGTGGCAGGTCTCTGCAGTTAGAGCAGGGCTGTGGAGCAAACTCTCCCTGCTGTCCACACTTCACTCCACCATCTGGCTTGTGGTCCTATTTTAAATAATCTCAGACACCACCACTGACACTTGGGTATGAGTTTCCCACCTTGCTATACTGCCTGTCGGTATTTAAAACATTTTTGTATGCATTTATCTTCTCTAAAATGTTGGCGACAAACTCATCCAGTTCAGTTTGATGATGTGTGTAGTCCTTATCACTATAGTAAGATGATTTAAGGCCAATACTGAGCATCTGTCTTTTATAT